>NC_134687.1:83404909-83725409 GCF_050947455.1 Rhinoderma darwinii
TGAGGAGTAATATTATTTTTGGCCATTATATGCCTTGAATTCTGTTTTTTTTTTAGCAGTTTTCTCTGCTATATGAACAGTTCCTTTTCTTGAGCTAGTGGGTGGAGCCTAACTGCTATCGCGTCTTCTGCACACTGCAAAAAGGTAGGAGAGAAGGCTTCTCAAAGAGACACACACAGATTATACAGCAGTAATGTGCAGTGTAGCGGAGAATCCACCACTGGGGTATGATAGAACTCAAACCAAAAGCTGCAGTAGCGCTTCTGTGCTTGTTTCTACCTCTCACGCTGACCCGTTCTCCACCCTCCCCTCTCCATGGACAGCTATGACCTGATCCCTCAGTGAGCTCTCAGCTGTCTTGTAGCAGTAAATTCAGAATGAGTTAACAGTTAGTGGGGTGGGACAGGAAAGGAGCCTAATAAGTAGAAATAAAGTCATTTTTCTCTAATAAAATATATTAGAATGTTTCTTATATCCGCTTATACTATTGAGTTACGCAAAGTTTGTTCATAGGTGCAGTGCCTATTTAAAAACTTCAGCTGGAAATCATCATAAGTACGCCTGAGTTTTTAGCCTAGGCAATAAAAGGCACCCTTTCCTAAATCTTTTGTCTCCCACCATAGGACAATGTCTCAGAATACTCTGTTCCAGGCAACATTATCTAGACCATATAAGCAACTAAAATAAAAATAAAAAAAATTAAGGAAAATATGAACAGGAGTAAAAAATAAAATAAAACAAAATATGACAAATGTTGGCCTACTGAAAAGTATGTACAGTATATGCCCTCAATACTTGCTTGGGGCACCTTTTGCATGAATTACTGCATCAATGTGGCGTGGCATGGAGGTGATCAGCCTGTGGCACTGCTAAGGTGTTATGGAAGCCTGGGTTGCTTTGATAGCGGCCTTCAGCTCGTCTGCATTGTTGGGTCTGGTGTCTCATCTTCCTCTTGACAATACCCCATAGATTCTCTGAGAGGTTTAGGTCAGGCGAGTTTGCTGGCCAATCAAATGCAGTGATACTGTGGTTATTAAGCCAGGTATTGGTACTTTTGGCAGTGCGGGCAGGTGCCAAGTCCTGCTGGAAAATGAAATCAGCATCTCCATAAAGCTTGTCAGCAGAGGGAAGCATGAAGTGCTCGGAAATTTCCTGGCAGACGGCTGCAAGATTCTGGACTTGATATTGAACATCTATGTGTAGCTCATGTATCGCTGTATATCTATGGGATCCGCTTAGTGATTTTATCCAGTATGTTTTGTATATTAATAAAAGATTTTATATTTTTCATATTTACACTAAAAATAGCGCATGACTCCTTGTTCTTCTCATGTTTACAAATGGCAATAGGTGTATAACCTGCAAATACTAAAAAGGACAGAAAAGTAGTGTATAAGTGTCGCCTAGAGAATTCTGCTCCGCCATGGAAATCTAAACCTCATACACATTACGAGATTGATCCATATAATTTAAAAGCTACGTAGGCAAGAGAGAGATAAATGGAGGGGGTAGACGCAACCCTGAGCTCTGTCCTAAGTGCTGATGAAAGAGGCACAGGGTTCATGGCACATGTAGTTGATCTAATGAACTGAGCCACCAAAGCTTGAAACACAGCTGGGTAGGGTGGTGCCAAGAATCTAAAATACAAAAATTTGCCCAGACCAGACCAAGCCTTTAAAAAAAAAAAGTCGCCGAGCCCCCCCCCGTGTGTGTGTGTGTGTGTGTGTGTGTGTGTGTGTGTGTGTGTGTGTGTGTGTTGTGTTTGCAGACTTCAGCTTTATAAATTCAGGTTCTTAACAAGCAACAGATGGCACTTGTGATGGTGCCTGCGCCTATAAAGGCAAGCAAGCATAATGCTGAAGATGAAATGGTATTGATGATGTGCACAAAGCTCCTGAGAAAGGCTGCTCCTTATTCCCACTATTGGATTTTAATGTGGCCATTTAGAAGAAACTATAAATAAAAGTAATTTTAGCAGTGTACCTCCAGTTATATTCCCCGTAACGATTGATTAACTAACCAAAAGCAGTGTTAATAAATCACTAATGAACCCGTCTCGTTCCTTTGATCCTGCTCCTCACTTAAACTTGGGTAAGAGGAGACAAAGCGTGGGCTACAGGATATATTATAAAAAATACTTCATTCGGAAAGCTCTTAAAAGTATTAATGAATGGATATAACTTGGGTACGCTAGATTATACAAACCAAAAACAAAATGCATTAGAGTATTTCACCATATTACGTTTCCAGAACCTGAACATAGAAGAATAAACTATATATAAAAAGGAAGCTCTGCCAGCCATCATGAATAATTCACTTCGAGAGATCAATGAGCTTCAGCATAATGCAGGTGCATTAAACAAGTGCTTGATGCTCAAAGTCCTAGAAAGGCAGGCCGTTCCCAGAAATAAAACAACTTTCATGTGTTCCCTGTATACATGTGACAAGTCTCACATCTCCATTCTGTGCAACCACTGACCACGATCTCTTCATACCACCTAAAGCCAGTCACACATAGCGAGAGCTCTCATTGAGAACCAGGGGGTTTGTGTCTGAACAGAGTGGTCAGACTCCTGCTATGCCAATGCTGTGACAAGAGGAGTGTTGGGGTCCAGTCTTCCTGTATTCTTTGGGGAATGGGAAGGACCAGACTATTGAAGGCAGATCTTTATACATCTTCTGATGGGTGTTCAATATATTCCTATACAATGCCTGATGTGATCATCTAGACCAGGGGTCTCAAGCACGCGGCCCGCGGGCCGTCATCTGCGGCCCGCGGGACACAGAGCCGCTAGACTCTGGAATTCCCGGACATCGCTGTCCACATATGAACAGCGATGTCTGGGGCTTCCCCAGAGCCGGAGTCCCGTGCAGAGCGCTAGTACAGGCTCTGCTCCCTGAGACTGTGGCATTCCCTAGAGCAGGAGTCCCAGTGATGTCAGGACCACAGCTGGAGTCCCAGGAAGAGCCTACTAGCGCTCTTCCCGGGCCTCCAGCTCTGGGGTTGCCCCTGACATCCATGTCCATATACGGATAGTGATGTCAGGAGCAGAGCTGGAAGCCCAGGCAGAGTGCTAGAAGCGGCTCTGCTCCGGGACTCCAGCTCTGGGCAAGCCCCTGACATAACTGCGGCAGCATCCGCGGCAGCATCCACATAAGCACGTGGAGAAATCTCGAATTTTAAAGCTAGCGGTATTATTATAGTAATGTAGTATTAATTTCATAGTAATGTAGTAGTATTATTATAGTAATATAGTGTTATAGTAGTTCAAATAAGTAATTTATTAACAATAATTTTGTGTCGTATCAAATTTGAAAGTAATGCGGCCCGTCAACTTCCCATTTTTTCTATACGCGGCCCACTTACCCTGCCGAGTTTGAGACCCCTGATCTAGACCGTGCAACTCCTCAAACTGCTTCATCATAGAACAGCATCTTACATGAAGACAGATCCTCACCACATACCGCAATCATTGACACCATCATACTGATCTGGTCCAAAAAGAATTATAAAAAAAAAAAAGGGGCCCAGGCTGGAGTCCAAGAAAGGCTTGCTCATAAAATGTACAGCTTTTAACTCCTTTACATTAATGAATGCAAAAAAATGCTATGTAAACCTTTATTAATACTCTAGTATGTGGCGCTCATAGCAATGCTAGTCAGATATACCAATTTGTAGCGAGAAACAAAAGTGACAAAAGCAAAATTGTACTATGAATTCCAAAATACACTGTTTCATAGAAATGGGATGGCCATAGCTAAACACTTCGACATACCACTGGTGGACACCAGTAAGTCCTCATGTACACAGCCACACAAATTTTGACCCCTCAGAGGTGCACAGTACCAAACTTTAATTCACATTATTGCAGTCCCAGGGTCAAACTTGCCCACTTGAGTAATAGAGGATTTGCTGATGGGAAGGAACTTACAATAATGGGCTGCAAAAGTACGAGAGGGGAAATCCTTTTTTGGAGACAATCCCTTGTCACTAGCGTCTACGTCTTACGGTATGATCACATATACAGAAAGAAGTAGATGAAAATGACAAAGCCTTTTTCATTCGATTTCAGGGCGTTTTGTAAACTGAAAATGAAGCGGTTTTTAATTTGAAGCGTTTTTACAACAGTTTTTCATAGTGTCAATGGAAAATCAGCTCCAAAAACGCCTCAAGAAGCTCATCTAAATGAACGGGAAACTGTTTGCAGGATTATTTCAAAAGTATTTTTGAATGGAAAATTAGGCTTTTCTGCTCCAAAATCAGCCTGAAAATAAGCTGTGCGAACATATCCTTGTAGGTTCATTCACAAATACCCAATTGGACCTTATTGATGATCTGTCCTGTGTGTGCAATGATGACAAAGATTATGATACAATGAACAGTGGGCAGGCACAGGTCATCTTCTATATTCCCAAATCATGCTGTATGCCTCTGTATAAAAATATTTTATAATGCTCCCAAATGTTCACACATTGGAATATTTCTACCGCCAGGTAACTAGATAACCTGTCAAAACAAATAAATGTTCTGTGAGACCATAACAATGACGTCAAGCTGTCATAAGCATTAACCACATCCTGTAAAATGGAAAAGTACATCTTCCACATGAGTCAAGCTTACCAATAACGTAACATTTGACGTGCCTTGGTATCTTAAATAAGAACCAACGTAGTAATTGATTGTTCCAGTTTTAGCATCTGGCCATGTTTAATACGATACTTGCTTAACCCCTTCCCTCTTTGGCCGCTTTTGACCTTCCTGACAGAGCCTCATTTTTCAAATCTGACATGTTTCACTTTATGTGGTAATAACTCCGGAATGCTTTTACCTATCCAAGTGATTCTGAGATTGTTTTCTCGTGACACATTGGACTTTGTTACTGGCAAAATTTGCCCGATACATTCAGTATTTAATTGTGAAAAACACCAAAATTTAGCAAAAAATTGCAAAAATTAGCATTTTTCTCAATTTAAATGTATCTGCTTGTAAGACAGGCAGTTATACCACACAAAAATGTTGCTAACTAACATCCCCCATATGTCTACTTTAGATTGGCATCGTTTTTTGATCATCATTTTATTTTTTAGGACGTTACAAGGCTTAGAACTTTAGCAGCAATTTCTCACATTTTCAAGAAAATTTCAAAATGCTATTTTTACAGGGGCCAGTTCAGTTGTGAAGTGGCTTTGAGGTCCTTAGATATTAGAAACCCCCAATAAGTTACCCCATTTTAAAAACGGCACCCCTCAAAGTATTCAAAAGAGCATTTAGAAAGTTTAACCCTTTAGACATTGCGCAGGAATTAAGGCAAAGTAGAGGTGAAATTTACAAAGTTCATTATTTTTTTCCAGAAATTCATTTTGAATCCATTTTTTTTGTACCAGAGAATGTTTTACCCAAGAAATGCAACTCAATATTTATTGCCCAGGTTCTGCAGTTTTAGGAAATATCCCACATGTGGCTCTAGTATGCTACTGGACTGAAGCACCGGCCTCAGAAGCAAAGGAGCACCTGGTGGATTTTGGGTCTCCTTTTTATTAGAATATATTTTAGGCACCATGTCAGCTTTGAACAGGTCTTGTGGAACTAAAACAGTGGAAACCTCCCAAAAGTGACCCCATTTGGGAAACTACACCCCTCGAGGAATTTATCTAGGGGTGTAGCAAGCATTTTGACCAGCCAGTTTTTTTGCAAAAATTTTTGGAACTAGGCCATGAAAATGAAAATCTACATTTTTTCAAATAAAATGTAGGTTTAGGTCATTTTTTTCATTTCCAAAAGAACTAAAGTAGAAAAAGCACCACAACATTTGTAGAGCAATTTCTCCCGAGTAAAACAATACCCCACATGTGGTAATAAACGGTTATTTGGACACACGGCAGGGCTTAGACTGGAAAGAGCGCCATTTGGATTTTGGAGCTCAAATTTAGCAGGAATGGTTTGCGGAAGCCATGTCGCATTTGCAAAGCCCCCTAGGGGACAAAACAGTGGAAACCCCCAACAAGTGACCCCATTTTGGAAACTATACCCCTCAAGGAATTTATCTAGGGGTATAGCAAGCATTTTGACCGGCCAGTTTTTTTGCAAAAATTTTTGGAACTAGGCCATGAAAATGAAAATCTACATTTTTTCAAATAAAATGTAGGTTTAGCTAATTTTTTTTCATTTCCACAAGGACTAAAGGAGAAAAAGCACCATAAAATTAGTAAAGCAACTTCTCCCGAGTAAAACAATACCCAACATGTGGTCACAAACATCTGTTTGGACACACGGTAGGGCTCAGAATGGAACTAGCACCATTTGGATTTTGGAATTGTTTCTGGGCGCCATGTCACATTTGCTGAGCCCCTGTAGTACTAGTACAGTGGAAACACCCCAAAATTGACTCCATTTGGGAAACTGCACCCCCTGAGGAATTATCTAGCGGAATAGTGAAAATTTTGATCCCAAAGGTTTTTTGCTGAATTAATTAGAATTAAGCTATGAAAATGAAAAATAATTTTTTTTTCCAACAAGATGTAGTTTTAGATCAACATTTTTCATTTTTACAAGAAAGAGAAAAAGCACCCCAACATTTGTAAAGTAATTTCTCCCGAGTACGGTAACACCCCATATGTGGTTATAATCAGCTGTTTACGTATATGGGAGCATTCAGAAGAAAAGGAGCGGTATTTATCTTTTGGAGCGTAGATTTTTCTGGAATGGTTTGCGGACGCCATGTTGCATTTGCAAAACCCCTGATGTACCAAACAAAAGTGACCCCGTTTTAGAAACTACACCCCTAAAGGCATTTATCAAGGGGTGTAGTGAGAATTTAGACATCACAGGTGTTTTTCAGAAATGAATACGCAGTGGATTGTGCAAAGTGAAAATTGCAATTTTTCCACTGATCTGCCTATTCATCGCACAAGATGTTGTGCCCCTAGAGAATCTTACCCCATAAATTGTTAAGCGGGTTCTCCCGGGTATGGTAATGCCTTACTTGTGGCCATAAATTGTTGTTTGGGCACGCTGTAGTGCTAAGAAGGAATAGACCGCCATTTTGAGCATGGATTTTGCTTGGTAGTTTTGTTGGTATTTCCGTTTATAATGTGGTGGCATATGTAATCTGTGCGGAGTATATCAGGGTATATGTAATCTGTGCGGAGTATATCAGGGGTATATGTAATCTGTGAGGAGTACATCAGGGTATATGTAATCTGTGCGGAGTGCATCAGGGTATATGTAAGCTGTGCAGAGTACATCAGGGCATAATAAGAGCGCATAATAATGGGGTAAATAATACAATTATCCATAGATGTGTGTTACGCTGTGAAGTGATCCGTTATGCGCAGGCCAGTGTCGCACTGATAAACGGTTTTCTTTCTTATCCCCCTTTTGTAACGCTCTGCACCTTTTGGGAACTTTTTCTCCTTCGTAGTTTGGGAAATATTACTGGGAACGTTTTGCGCTGGTATAATACGGGCGCCCTCGCTTCCAGCGGATGTGCTATGTCCCTTACCTTCCTAGTTCCTCAATACTAGGGCCCTGAAACTGAAGGAATGTTCCCCTCCGGCCTGCGCATTGAGATGTTTTTTCATCACCGCATTACTAGTGCCGTAACTTTTTTATTTTTCAGTTGATTGAGCGGTGTGCGGGCTTGTTTTTTGCGAGACGGGCTGTAGATTTTATTGGTACCATTTTGGAACACATATGACTTTTTGATCACTTTTTATTTCATTTTTTGGTAAAGGAAATTACCAAAAACAAGCAATTCTGGAATAGTTTTTTATTGTTTTTTTATCGGCATCCACAGTGCGCCCTAAATTACATGTTAGCTTTATTCTGCGGGTCGATACGATTACGGCGATACCAAATTTATATAGTTTTTTTTATGTAGTGCAGCTTTTGCACAATAAAATCACTTTTTTTATTAAATCATTTGTTTTCTGTGCCGCAATATTCTAAGACCCATAACTTTTTTATTTTTGCGTGCACAAAGCGGTGTCAGGGATTATTTTTTGCGGGACGGATTGTCGTTTTTATTAGTATTATTTTGGAGTAAATGTGACTTTTTGATCACTTTTTATAGCATTTTTTGGAAGGAGATGTGACCTAAAAACAAAGATTCTGGCGTTGTTTTTCATGGTTTTTTTTTACGGCGTTCACCGTGCGGGATAGATTACATAATAGTTTTGTAGTTTGGGTCGTTACGGACGCGGCGATACCAATTATGTATAGTTTTTTTTTAATTTTTTACGGTTTTTCCCATAATAAAAGACTTACTATGGGAAAAAAGTCAGTTTAGCTTAATTTTTATTTGAAATGTGTGTGATTTTATTGTTTTACCACATTTTTATTAACTTTTTTTTACTTTTCTGACTTGTCCCACTAGGGGACATGAGGGCCTGATGCCCCGATCGCTACTCTAATACACTGCACTACATACGTAGTGCAGTGTATTAGCGCTGTCAGTTATTCACTGACAGCAAGCCTATGAGGACACGCCGCAGGCGGGTCCTCATTGGCTCCCGTACAAGGCAGACTCTGACGCCATTTTCTGGCGTCCGATTGCCACAGCAACACAGCGATTGCATCACTGGGTTGCCGATCGGGTGAAAACCTATCAGATGCTGCGCTCTATTGAGCGCAGTATCTGAGGGGTTAATCTGCCGGATCGGAGAGTAGCTCCGGTCCTGGCAGTTACAGGAGGGTGCCAGCTGTATAATACCGCTGTCACCCCGCGGTGATGGTGCCGGCTCTGCTTCTGAGCCCGCACCATCACTGCGCCGTACATATACGGCGCTTTGCGGGAAGCACCTCCCGACAGCGCCGTACATGTACGGCGCATGTCGGGAAGGGGTTAAAGGTGTTGCCAAGGAAAAAAAATGTTTTCTAAAAAGTGTCCCCAAGCCTTGGTTTGCCTTCCCTAATGCCCCCTATTAAACTTCTAACCAGTTTCTGTTTGATCTCCATCGTCACTGCTGCGGTTTCTGTTTGTTTACATCCCTTGCTGTTTGTTTACATCCCTTGCTTCTGGTCCTGGCTGTTTCCTGTCTTGTAACCCACCATACCCATGATCCCCTGCTGCATCTGAGGAGACCGCTTACATCCCCCCTTCCTTCAAAGCATCTCAGCTATTTGCATACTGCCACGCCCTTCTATGTTCATAGGATGTTGCAGACAGTAATTAGGCTAATAGATAAAAATAAAAAAGCGATGGGAGGACAATAGAGAAGGAGGAGGGAGCGTGGAGGACAAGATAGGAGGAGGGGGTGCGTTAGGGAAGCGACGAGACAAGACAGCCAGGCAGTGCTGGAACTACAAGTGTGAAGAGGGCTGAGGAGGCGTGGATGACGAGATAGGAGGGGGCGTGTACTAAGATTGATGACGCTCCGTGTCTTTGCTCAGCCAGTACTTCCTGCTGTGTAAAGACACAGCACGTCATCAACTACATCTACAGGCGGCGGGACCAGAGGAGGCGGAGCTCTGAAGAGCTCATGAAATATCTGCCTGGCCCACTGCCTGTAGATGTAGTTGATCATGCGCCGTGCCTTTCTCAGCTGGAAGTGCTGGCTGAGCAAAGACACGGTACCTCACAGGAAATTAAAAATGAACCCTTGGTGCGGTCACGTGACGGCAGATCAGAACAGGACAACACTGGCACAGGTAAGTAGACACTATATTACAAAGGTTTTTAAATATAAATATAAGTTAAAATTAAAATAAAATGTATTCCCGGACAACCCCTTTAAGTTTGTCTCAACACTATAGAGAATTTGGCAGAGAACATCAGAGAATCAAGAAAGCCGAGAGCAATTGTTTGTATAACCTATTGATGTCAGACAAATATGTATTAACCAGTTCAGGACCAGACACCGTTTAGCCATTTTTAGCACGTGTTAGTTAAATGGCTATAACTTTTTTATTTGTTGGGCTAGTGACGTGATTTTTGCGATGTTTTTCCCGTAGACAATGCAGGTTTATTTTTTTTTCATCATTTTTTTTGCTATTTTAGAATTTTTAGGCTTAAAGTTTGAAAATAATAGTAGTAAAAAAAAAAATAAGCTTTTTTACATTTCAGCTTTTTTTTTTTTTGGTAATAAACATAGTTTTACCCAAAAATAGATCTTTTATTTGTGCTGCTTCTATCTTCTACTCAGGGTCCCGGACAGTCACTGACTGCCGGAGACCTGACATTCAGCTGCCAGATCACTCAGGCAGCAAGCTAAAACCCGTGGCGTAAATAGTCTATGGTGCGGGTTTTAAGGACCCTGACCTCTGGCCGTAAATACACAGCCAGCGGTCGGGAAACGGTTAAAGCGTTTAATCATGAAGAAAGTATATGCTATAAAAGGCAGCAGATAAAGAAATGCACGATTGTGGGGAATAAAACAAAAAAACAAAAAAAAAACAAGTGCTCCTGAAAAAGCTAGAATGTATGGGTCTATCTAATCCAGGCCCATCACTTTTGGCATCCAGTTAAGAGGACAGGGCTTGCACATGACATTTGTAGGCATAGATCAAAAAAATCCAACTGATCCAGCATGCAGCCTTAATGGTCCCAAAGTAAATGTATTTGTGGACTTTCCCAAGAAGGGTGAGCAATGCCAGAAAAAAAATAAAAATAAATCATGAACCCCTGTGGAGGGCGAAGTTTCAACCTTTCTAGATCTCCACACCATGAATTGAAATTAAAATAGTGTGTGAAGTTCAAAAATCTTACAGTCCTACTGACTGTCTAGCGTCAAGCTTTCTACACAAACCCAACTAATGGAATTTCTCTGTACCACCTTCACTAAATTTTTACCCAGTTTCACAGAATAATCCCCCATATAATTAGGTTACACAGGATTCCAATATCACATACTACTGTATTAACGAGCAAGCCTTAACTTCTCTATTAAAAGAACTAACAATTACGAATATTTCAAAACTCCAACTTCTGACATCTGTCTGGCACCTCTCACTGGATCAACTTAAACCAAACATTAAAAAAAAAAGTTGTTCCAATATGCATGAACATGCCTGCTCATGTAGGATATCAAGACAATACAGGGCCATACCACAAACATCTCACAAAATTAAAGTGAATAATGCAACAGTAAAGATTATGTAAAACAAAATATTAAAATTAAAAAATGGAGCAAATCAGTAAATTTACAAGTTTCCTTTGGCAATTCAGGAACTGGTTGGCACGTACATGGAGGACTTCGGAAGGTTCTTCTAAAGCTCCCCGGAGCGATTAGTGTTTACAGCACATGCCAGGAATGGCACTCATGAACCTTGCCGATTCTGAAACATGCATGTATGGCAAGAGAAGAACAAAACTATACTAATGCAGTTTCGGCTGTGCAAGGTGAAAAACAAATGTCAATGCAGGAAAACAGACTTGAGTGGAGAGGTAAGTCCATGTCTGTGTGATTCTCTCTACTATATTAAGATTCCACTGTCAATCTCTAATAGGCCCTAACCAAAACTTACCAATGCTCTTCGCACCACTTGGCTGCTGGTTTGCCCTGGGAGGAGAGGTCACTCTGACAGTGACCACATTCTTCGTTAGACTTCCTCGTCTCAACTCAGTGGAACGGAGTCTTGCTTTGGCCGTGGAGACTTGAGAGGTGGTACTTTTCAAACAGGACAACAGATCCTTATGTAAATTCTTGCTTGGAGTAGCTATCTTTGTAGAAAATGGCTGATAATAAAATGACAAAGATTTTGTGATCTTAGCAGCATTAATAAACACAGGATTTATGGCAAATATTAAACCCTAAAAAAAATTGCAAGTGTCCTTTTCTTCTCATGCATTACAATCCAATAAAGGCTTTCATATGACCAGCAAGGCAGGCTACAAGACCAACATAGGTAAAAACCTGGGTTTGGTCCTAGGCAATAATAGGCACCCTTTTGTAAACGTTTTACCTTCCACAATAGAATGCGTCTCAGACTAGGAAATTTTTGGAGAATGGTTCGACTGCTCATCCTAAAGTGATTTGTTATGACTCGTGAGACTACAATTGCCCCTTCCCATAATCCCGAATATAACCTACCTATTGTGAATGCTACTGTGATAAAGCATATTGACTCTTCTAATGTACTTGAAAAACATTTTGATTGCCACTTTATCGAATAAAATGTATCTTCGCCTCCCGTTCATGTTTTACTTATTTATGTTTACGCAACACCAACTTTTTTTCAGCGTTGTACAGAAGTTGTCACCCCTCACTTTCCGAAGTGGGATTTACAATCTAAAATTCCCTCTATGTTTTTGGAGGGTGAGCGGAAACTGGTGGAGTACTTGGCGAAAACCAATAGAAACATTTGGAGAACATACAAACTCCATACTTAGGTTGTTGTTGGTCAGATTCACCACATCAGCGCTACCCACAGAACTTTTATACAGGGCTGGTCAATTGCGCAGGGCCCCCATCCTCTACGGGGCCCGAGCCGCCCGCCACATAACTTTTATAGGTCGGACGGCACAGGCCCCCTCATGCCCGGTGGTTTTACTAGCGTGGGGGGGGGGGGGGCGGTGCTACAAACAGCCACATTCCATTGCATTTGCATCCTCAGGACGCAGTTACAATTGAAAACTATAGGCCACGTTAGGCCTGCAGCCTATAAGGCGCTGGAGAAATCCTTGCACAGGCCGGTGTGATGACATCAGTATTACGCTGGCATGCACAAAGTTCCTGTCCTGAGGCAGCGAATCGCTCAATAAGTCGCGGGAACGGGGCTAGGTGGGGCGCTATATACAGGGGGCACAAAGGGAGCATGGTTAGTGAGGTGGCACTTAGTGTTGAGCACTCATTATTACCATCTGGGGCACTGTGGATTAAGAGTTCGTTTAGAGGATGGGGTATAGGTGTGAAGGGTGCTGGAAAAACAAGAAACCAACACGTCTGGGTGTCAAATTCTGCAGAGATAAGTCGTGGTTGGAATAAAATAAATCACAATGTTCTGGGCCAGATGGAGAAAAAAAAAAAGGGAAAGTGAACGACTAATCAGAGAAAACATCACCTGAGAGTCACTAGATATAAATGTGCTGTAATCACTTACATCATCTACAGAGCTCCTATGTATAATTGGCACCTACAACTACACGTTATGACATGGTGGTAATATTGGTCTTTGTATAGTGGTTTTTATTTAGTAACAGTATGGGGGTATTTTTCAGTCACACTGTGGTCATGGTGTGGTGGTATTATTTAGTAACAGTATGGAGGTATTATTCAGTCACTATGTGGTTATGGTGTGGCTGTAATACGTGGACCTTATATTGCGTTATTATTGGTCTTATAATGGTGCGTTGTGTTCAGTAACAGTATGCAGGTAATATTGTATCTGGTATAGTGGTATCTATCTACCTATTCATTTTGTGTGTGAGAGGCGGGGGACATATACTTTAGGGCTTGCAAATCCGTGACGCAGTTCTCTGCACACCGACCTTCTGAATTGATTATTGCTACAGTATAAAGATCATAAGAATGGGGCTAGACACTGTATAGTCCGGAGAAAAATTCAACACACTGACTCCAGGAAAAGTTCCTCAGCATCCCCAATATCAAGGAGATTAGATGTAGTAGATGAAGTATCAAAACACATTTGGTGTTTCTACTGCATGGTCTCCCAACCTTCACATAAAGTGGTTCTGCAAAGGATGAAGGCAGACAAACATAGTGCAGACTGCACACCAATATAGAAAAAAAGGTATTTTTTATTTTGTTTCTAATGCCAGTGGCAGAGTGCGACGTTTCGGTCTAGGTGACCTTCATCAGGCACTGAGCCGTGCTGGGCAACTGAATTGACGAGCGCTAGTGGTGCTGATAGCGGCTGGCCGCTATCAGCACCACTAGCGCTCGTCAATTCAGTTGCCCAGCACGGCTCAGTGCCTGATGAAGGTCACCTAGACCGAAACGTCGCACTCTGCCACTGGCATTAGAAACAAAATAAAAAATACCTTTTTTTCTATATTGGTGTGCCGGATACTCTTTTATATTTATGTTTGGGTTGGGCCCCTATCCGTGCAAAACCTCACCCTTCCACGTATCTGGTGCTATCTGAACCTTTACACACATAGTGCAGACTGCAGCATTGGATAAAATCTTTTGATACTTCATTTCGCATGCTCACAAAGTTACAGTACAAAAAGCGCCCATAAATAAAGAAAATCTCTACATTAGACGCCAAGCCTCTCCTGCTCGACCCTGGGTTTCACCTTGTCCAGCTTCTGCTGGTGCATGTGCTAGTGTATTAGAGCTTTCTCACGTAACTATACATGGAGCGGTCTCAGACGCTGAGCCAGCGCTCGTCAGCTGTATATTAGCGCTGACACTGCAGTAACGGCCAGAACTGGAGAAAGCCTCTATCTGGCCGACTAACACCTTAGATGCAGCGATCAAAAGCGATCGCTGCATCTAGGTGGTTAGATAGCACCCGCGGGGTTGACGATGGTTGCTATGACAACGGCGGGTGTACCGACGGTTGCTATGGCAACCAGATGCCCAACAATGGCCTCCTGGTCTGCCTCGATCATTAACCTATTTGGCTCCACCCGGAGGAGAAGCCTCAAGCTGGCTTCCCACGTAGTAGAATCTCTGCAACGTAATTGTGTGTTATAGTAAATCTCATGCCCACGCTGAGGAAAAAACCCAGCAGCGTAAACATTAATAAATTGACCTGCAGTGTGGAACTTAATTCCGCAGCATGTTAATTTATGCTGCGTTTTTGTTGACTTTCCTTTGCGTGTTTTCCCCATTGAAGTCAATGGGGATGCAAAACCCGCAACAGAAAGCCAAGCATTACGACTTTTGCGGCGTAATCACAGCAGTTATGCAACAAAAATCGCAACGCCAGAAGAAATTAAAAAAATCATACTTACCCAGAACGCCGTCCTCCTTCCTGCAGTCCAGCCAACTGGAATGACGTATCCCATGACCACCGCAGCCAATCACAGGCTGTAGCACCAAATGGCCTGAAACGTCATCCAAGGAGGCCAGATCGGATGTCAGAGGAGGGAGAAGGGAAGTATGTGCGCTTAGACTGCAGAATTTACGTCCGGGGAAAAAAAAAAAGATAGATAAATCGCACCAGAATGTGGTGCGATTTTTAGAATAGAAAGTCCTGGGGTTTCCAGGTCGTATATGCTGCGTGTTTTTTTTTGCAGCGTATCCGTCGCGTGGGAACCCGGCCTAATAGGCTTGCTGTCAGTGAATAACTGACCGCTCTAATACTATTAGAATAGCGATCAGGGATTCATGCCTTCAAATCCACAAGTGGAACACAAAAAAAAAAAAAAAGTCCATAAAAAAGAAGGATGTAAAAAAAAATCAAAAGTTTCAAGTTAAAAACAATAACTGCCTTTTTCCCATAAGGAGTCTTTATTATATAAAAAAATAATAAAAAAAAAATACCATTCCAAAATTGCTGTTTTTTGGTCACCACCCCACCCAAAACGAGATAGTGACCAAAAAGTTGATTGTACCCTAAAATTGTACCAATAAAAGCTACGGCCTGTCCCGAAAAAAAAAACAAAAAAAAAAAAACAAAACACACCAAGCACAAACTACACCCCTAGATAAATGCCCTGATGAGTATAGTTTCCAAAATGGAGTCACTTCTCATAGGTTTCGATTGTACTGGTACCTGGTACTAAGCCCTGCCATGTGTCAAAACAGTAGTTTATGACCACATATGGGGTATTGCCGTACTCGGGATAAAGTGCTTTACACGCATTGGGGTTCTTTTTCTCCTTTATTCCTTGTGAAAATGAAAAAATGCAACATTTTAGTGGGAAAAAACAAAAAACGTAGATTTTCATTTTCACTGCTTAATTACAATAAATTCAGCCCAAAAAAAAAGTGGGGTTTAAATGCGCACTATACTGCTAGATAAATTCCTTCAAGTGTGTAGTTTCCCAAAATGGGGCCACATTGAGGGGCTTGCACTGTTTTGGCCCCTCGGACACAGCAGCCAAGAACCATTCCAGCAAAACTCGAGCTCCAAAAGTCAAATGGCACCCCTTGATATCTAAGCCCTGTCATGTGTTCAAACAGCAATTTATTACCACATATGGGTTACTGCCGTGATCAGGAGAATTAGTTTACAAATTTTGGCGTCCTGTTCCTCCTTTATCTATGGTGAAAAAGATCAGAACTAAAACAACATTTTAATAGAAAAGATGTCGATTTTCAATTTCATGGCCTAATTCCAATAAATTCCGTCAAAAAACTGAAAGGATTAAAAACGCTCAATATTCCCCTAGATAAATTCCTTGAGGGGTGTAGCTTCCCGAATGGGGGCACTTATGAGAGTTTTCCACTAGTTTGGTCCATTATGGGGCTTTGCAAATGAACATGGCACCCAAAAACCAATCTAGCAAAACTTGAACTCCAAAAGCCAAATGGCGCTCCTTCTCTTCTGAGCTCTGCGGTGTGTCTAAACAGTAGTTTATTAACACAAGGGGTGTTGCCATAATCAGGAGAAATTGCTTCTCAAATATTGGTGTGCTTTTTCTCCATTATTCCTTGTATAAATCTAAAATTTTTTAAATTTTTTTAGAAAATTCGGCAAAACAAAAAACTGTGTATACCACTCGATAAATTCCTTGAGAGGTGGTGTTTGCCAAGTGTCTTTTTGGAAGTGTTTCCACTGTTTTGGCATGACAAGAACTCCTCGAACCTGACATGGTGTCTAAAATATTTTCTAATAAAAAGGAGGCCCCAAAATCCACCAGGTGCTCATTTGCTTCTGAGGCCTATGCTACAGTCCATTAGCAAATTAAGGCCACATGTGGGATATTTCTAAAAACTGCAGAACCAGGGCAGTAAATTTTGTGTTGCGTTTCTCTGGTAAAACCGGTTACAGAAAAAAAGCTAATTAAAATGAAATTTTGGCTAAAAAATAAAAATACATTACATTAGATAAATTTTACCTCTACTTTACTTCCTGTGAAACCCATAAAATGGTTAAGAAACTTTCTAAATGCGGTTATAAATACTTTGAGGGGTGTAGCTTTTAAAATGGGGCAATTTATGGGGGGGTTTCTAATATATAAGGCCATCAGTTCCTAAAAAAATTTTTGGGTTCTGAAAAATTGGTTCTGAAAACGTGAGAAACTGCTGCTAATGTTCTAAACCTTGTAACTTCCTAGAAAAATAAAAAATCTTTAGAAAACGATGCCAATATAAAGAAGACATATGGTAAACGTTAACTAGTAACTATTTTGTGTGGTATGTTCTACAAGCGAACACATTTAAATTTAAAAAAAATGCTAAATTTGTGCAAATTTTCTCTGAATTGGTCTTTCACAAAAACATAATGTAGCGACCAAATTTTATCACTATGGGTATGTTCACACGCTTAACAAAAAACGTCTGAAATCAGAGGCTATTTTCTCTGAAATCAGCTCTGTATTTTTCAGGCATTTTTGAAGCGGAGAATGAAATTTGGAGCTTCTTTTCAGACGTTTTTTGAGGCGTTTTTCAGCGTTCAATGGAAAATGAGCTCCAAAAAACGCCTCAAGAAGTGACATGCTACTTTTTACGGAGCGTCTTTTTACGTTCCGTTTTTTGACAGCGAAGCGTAAAATAAAGGCTCGTGGGAACAGAACATCGTAATTCCCATTGAAAGCAATGGGCAGATGTTTGTAGGCGTATTAGTGGAGTTTTTTCAGACGTAATTCGAGGCGTAAAACGCCTCCATTACGTCTGAAAAGAGGTCGAGTGCACATACCCTAAAGGTATGTGCACACGAGAACGTTAATTACGGCTGAAATTACGGACTTAATTGCTCGTACTCGCGTTTTGCGAGGCGTCTATTACGGACGTAATTTGGAGCGGTTCATCATTGAAGTCAATGAAAAACGGCTCAAATTACGTCCCAAGAAGTGTCCTGCACTTCATTGACGCTGTTATTTTACGCGCCCTCTTTTGACAGCGATGCATAAAATTACAGGTCGGCGCCATACATCGGCAAACCCATTGAAATGAATGGTCAGATGTTTGCCGACGTATTTGAGCCGTGTTTTCAGGTGTAATTCGAGGTGTAAAACGCCTCGTTTACGCCTGAAAATAGGTCGTGTGAACCCAGCCTAACAGTTTCACGTGTCACGAGAAAATCTCAGAATCGCTTGGATAGGTAAAAGAATTCTAAAAGTTATTACTGCAAAAAAAGGGACACATCAGATATACATATATACATACAAAAATAGAATCCAGCAGCACAGGCTTCAATGAAAGGGGGTGCAAGACTTAGGGAACTGATTACTGTCCCTATAGACAAAAAGCAGTAAATAGGCAGCCCTCACAAAGGCTTAGGATGAAAAAAGTGGGTGCTTTATTGACCCCAAACCTGAGAGCCGAAACGTCGCACTTTTGGGGTCAATAAAGCACCCACTTTTTTCACCAAAAGCCTTTGTGAGTGCTTCCTATTTACTGATATATATATATATATATATTTAATTTATTTATGTGCACCCAACAATACCTCTCAGGAAATTATATTAATCCCATACTAGATGAATCAAACTACAGGTTGGCAACCTTTCGACGTGGCGTATGAAAAGCATGACCGAGTAGGACCAACGGTATGACCGACAAGTGTTTCTATATAGTCTTTTACGGTTTAGGCACTCCACAATTATAATAAAAAAAAACCAAAAAAAAACAAAACACACCAGTCGTTACAAGCAGAGCTAGACCTCCCTTAGCACCAATGTGCCTCCGAGATTACTACTGGTGCCTGTTTGTTGACAACCATGCCACTTATCTTCTTACAACATCAGAATAAATTGTTTACAGTTCTCTATTGAGGCATGTTTTAAGGAGCGTTTTTTCTGTCTATATGCGGGCTGATCTGTCATGTGGGAAGCCTATGACAGAAATGTGAGTGCACAAAACAAAAGGCGATGAAAGATTCCTCAGACAAGGAGAATGTAGGCAAGGAAGGAATCATTGTGGTGTATGTCTCGAAGTATCGTGCGCGGTACTATGGTAGCACCCATAGTAGTGAGCTCCTTAGCTCTGAACTATTTATTGCAAGCATCCTAAAACCCGGAGTAACCAGCACCATATTGTGTATGCAAGCAAAACTAATTTGGTGACTGCAACGAGTAATGGAAACAAACCTGTTGCGCTCCAAAAATATTGAGACTACACTCCCACAACTAACCGTCAATGGAATAAACGGTGCCCTTGTCATAAGATTGTACTGTGCTCATTATCTTTGCATGTGAAAAACCACACATTCTTTCAGATAATGGATGTATAACCACGTTCTTGGAAGACGATCTAAGATACAGATTAATTTATAGAACAAAGAACAATTGAACATTAGAAGCCTTTACAAAAATGTGAAAATAGTTTGTAACAAGGGGTCCTTTTGGCCTTGGTCTGGCTGGTATACTTTATTTTTGGAGGATGGAATAACATAGTAGGCTATGCTATTCCATCCTGAGGGATCCTGTGCAGTATATTTAGTTTTTAACATGGAAATCTATGTGTAATTGATGCCACTGCATGGCTTTCGTCAGAGGTGTGCGTTAAGAGAATACCTTGGGGAACTTATGGGAAGCCCCTGACGACACGGTCTATATATGAACAGTGACATCAGGGGCTTTCAGCTATGGAGTCCCCGGCCAAATCAGCAAAAGCGCTCTTGCCAGGTACTTCTGGACAGGAGGAGCTCCCGATATCACTGTTGATATATAAACCGTGACATCAGTGGCTTTTCTCCAGGAGCGGAATCCCCGGCCAGAGAATTGCAGACGCTCTGGTCAGAGGTTGCACTATCTCGTGGCTCCAAACGTCACTATCCATATATGGACAGTGAAATCGAGGGCTTTACCAAGAATGGAGTCCCCAGCTAGAGCACTCGCGATGCTCATGCCGGGGACTCCCTAGTTGAAAGAGCCTGACATTATCGTCCATAAATGGACAGTGATGTCAGGAACTTCCCCGGGCACAGCTCTTTAAGTAGCGCTGTGCTAGTCGAGCTAGGGAGGCGTATCCCACTGGATGCCTATACAGTGGGTTACGTAGCTACATTCCGTTGGAATGTTAAACACATGCCATAATAGTCTGTAGGTGACATATACCACTGTTAAGCATATTTCACAAGCTTTTCCCAACACATATGCCAATAAGCCAAAAAAACATAATTGGCTTACTTTGATACAGAGTTATCAGTGCTTGAAATTATAGGCGCAAAGCGTGAGGCTGCTGAGTTGAACCCGTTACACTTCCTGTTAAAATATCTATGAAGATCAGTACTGTTAGAGAGACGCTGGAGATTAAAATCACTATTCACATTGTCAACACATGGCAGTAGTGCAGCCTCAGGCCTGTAACCGCAGGCAATGATAAAAGTTAGTACAGGAGTAAGCTGTGTTTTTTACCAAGTCCTGTTAGGTCCAAGCTAAGCATGCACAAGTATAAACGTAAAGAGATCTGACTGGAAACCCCAGATTTAAAATTTGAAGCGTCAGTCTGTGCATTTGTGCCTAGTACTAGGCATTTTCACTAAAACAGTACGACACCAGTGAGCACCACAGACTTCATTTTAATGTGGTCGGTAGGGGTCCTGTGGGTCTTTCCTAAGGATCACACCAAATAAGGAACTTAATTACAGGTGGAAATTGCATTAAAAGTGCAATAAGCAAATGATCTGCCTCACATCTCAACCAGTCACAAAATATAGTGGCCTCATAGGATGGGCTATGTTCACACGGAGTATTTTGGGGGAGGAATATCTGCCTCAAAGCTCCAAACGGAATTTTGAGGCAGATATTCCTCCCCCAAAATACTCCGTGTGAATAGCAATTATCGCGCTGTTTTTCGCCCGCGGCCATTGAGCGCCGCGGGCATAAAACACGCTTTCTCCTGCCTCCCATTGAAGTCAATGGGAGGTCGGACGCGGAAGCGCCCGAAGATAGGGCATGTCGCTTCTTTTTCCCGCGAGGCAGTTTTACTGCTCGCGGGAAAAAGACGCCGACGCCTCCCATTGAAATCAATGGGAGGCATTCTCGGGCCGTTTCTGCCGAGTTTTGCGACGCGGTTTCCGCGTCAAAAAACTCGGCAAAAGACCCCGTGTGAACATAGCCTAAGCCTCATGAAAACTTCTTAATCATGAAAAATTCAGATACATAACCATCAAATCTCAGATTTTTTTTCACTTCATTAAAATTGAATTCAGATATTATAGAAAGACATTGCTCAAACTACTACGAAAGAAAACAAGTATATTAGTGAAATAAGTAAAATATCAAGTCAATGAGTTCACTTGCTGTCAAGTTGTTAATCCCGAGTACGCTACAGTTTGAGCACATGAGCGCTGATCACGTCTGGCAGCATAATACAGGAATATAGAGGTAGTGTGTTGTTTTTTTTTAGCCAATTGTGCGCATCGAGGATTAGAACTGCCTTCTCCTATTTCTTTCAATCAAACCCTCCCGGCTTTTAGATAAAGAAAATCCTATTTTCTGCTCTCCAATTTTGACCTTTCCAACAAAACATGCAGGGAGTCTACATTTCAACATAACAATCATCTCCAGGTAGAACAAGTGGTAACTAAAAACAAGCTGACAGATTATGTAACACTACAATAGGTAGTAATCTTAGCAGCAAAAGTGCTAATATTTGGTCGCCAACTAAAGATCTCTTCAAGTAAAAGTCCACTTTTAGGGAATGGATTCTTTAAAACGTGTAACAAAAAGAAAAAAAAAAAACAAAAACAAACACTGAGTCTTAATATTCGAACAGTCAACTTCTCTAAGGCTGGGTTCACACGGAGTTTGACGAGTTTGACACAAACCGCGCCGCAAAACTCGCCAAAAACCGGCTGAAAATACCTCCCATTGATTTCAATGGGAGGCGGAGGCGGTTATCTCCCGCGAGTTGTAAAACCGGCTCGCGGGAGAAAAAAGGGACATGCCCTATCTTCGCACGGTTAAGCCTCTGACCTCCTATTGACATCAATGGGAGGCAGAGAAAGCGTATTTCGCAGCCATTGAGCGCCACGGGCGAAAAACGCTGTGAAAATCGGCGTGCAGGAAGAGGAAAATCTGCCTCAAACTTCCAAACGGAATTTTGAGGCAGATTTTCCGCCTGCAAAAAATTCTGTGTGAACCCAGCCTAATAACAGACCAGGGGAAACCACAGGGAATTTCAGGCAGGTACATCCATCAGCAGGAACTGGAGAGTCGGCATAGAGAAGTATGGTACTAAGAGACTAACATTAACCATTGATCTACATGTGTTCCATTCACATGCTTTAAGTAGAGCGCTAGCGAGACATTTTTGTGACCCAATTTCACCATTACTTATAGGAACTACATACAGTGTACTGGAGCTCCCCTTTTAAAAATATTTAATTCTCGGTTTTTGAATCACACTGGAGTTATCCGCATCATAGCGCCAATTAGATTAGTTAGGAGAGAGGGAATTAATAAACTAGTGACAGATCCTCTAATTCTATAGGGTGACTTCTACCTTTGCACTCCCTGTAGCTATGCCTATGTACGCAATCATCTTTCAACCAGATCACAAGTTACATCTTCACAGGACATAAACAAGTCAACCCAGACTTTGTCAGTTACAATGCCAGGGCATTTTAGAGCTGCAGGCTGATTGTATTTCAAGTAAAAAAAAAACAATTAATTTGTAGACCGCACAAAGAGGCAAAGTTATTACTATGTACTACATGGTCACAATTAATTCCCAGAGTAACCGCTGGAGTGACTCAATAAGGTGCTGGTAGGTTCTCTCAGGTATCTGGAGCCATGCTGACTGCAGTACATCCCACATTTGCTGGAGGGTGCGTGCGGGTGGATCCATAGAGCTAACAAGACGATTGAGATGGCCCCACAGATGCTCCATTGGGTTAAAGTCCGGCGAATTAGGGGGCCAGAGAAGTACTTGGAAGTCTTGGCCGTGCTGTTCCAACCACTGTCTGACATTTCTAGCCGTGTGACAGGTCACAAGGTCTTGCTGGAAGATTCCACCTGCCCCAAGGAAGGCAAACAGAATGTATGGGTGAACGTTATCTGAAACGATTGATTCATACCCAAATCAGCTCAGCGAGCCTTTCACATCAATGAGTGGGCCCAGGAGAATGCCATGAAAAAATTCCCAAGACCATAACGTAGCCGCCACCAGCTTGTGTTGTTCCAGCAATGGTTGCAGGGTGTTTGTTCTCTGATGTTTCTCGCCTGACGCGCCAACGTCCATCCGTTCGATGAAGCAGAAAATGTGACTCATCGGAGAAGGTAACAGTCTGCCAATCATCGGTGGTCCAATTCCTATACTGCCATCCAAATTGAAGCCTTTTCTTCCGATGCACCTTTGTTAGCATAGGAGCAGTGTCCATCAGTCTGCTTCGGAGCCCCATACCCATTTGGGTTCGCTGAACTACTTTAGACACACGTCTGGTAGCACTCCGGTTGATTTTCACGGTGAGCTGCTCCAGTGTAGCGTGTTGTTCGGCCCTCGCGCACCTTCGTAGCCGACACATCAAGGGCACATGGTGCTCCGCAGTTTCCACGTCTTATTTCCAATTGTGCCTTTTGTCCACTCACGATACAATTTCACCACAGCAGCACGCAAACATTTCACAAACTACGCTGTTTGAGAAATACTACTACCCTTCGCCCGAAAGCCAATAATCATCCCTTTTTGCACCTCTGATAAACCGCCCCTTTTACCCATGGCAACGAGTGATGTGTATTCAGACAGACAGCCTATCGCACACCTTATATACCCATCAAGCCAGCCCACGACACATCACTTCCTTCATGGGTTACGTGCTGCCGACACCGAAAGTAGGAGGTGGTCAAGATAATGTGACTCAACTGTGTATATAGTATATAAATCTTTCCTATAGAAGTCTTAAATTCTACATATAAACAAATCTCTAGCTGGCAATCAACATGGGCCAGTACGGAATACAGAAACGACTATGGATTGTCTCACTATCATGTGCCTGTGAAATAAAGCAACAAAAAACAAAATACTATTTTATGTGTGACAAGTACCTTGGTACGGTTTGTTTAAAAACATGTTAAGTGCTCCAAAAATAATTATGCCGGCTTTGGTATAGTTCACAATATATTCAATATTCCATCTTTCAGGGCACAGTTTGCTGAGATCTTACTTCAGTATGCCAAGTTCAAACTATCTTTTCTGTAGCATTTACAGAACACTCTCCAGCAGATGGCCCTCTAGACATAAGTACTTTGTGCTGGACATAAGACATTACTACAGTTCCTGAAGCAGATAAGTAACTCTTGAAAACTATCATAATACACATCAGATAAAATTATGTAGAAGTGGAAAACACACAACACACACCACACACCACACCCACTTTTTTTGTTTACATGGGGATAGAAAAGAGGAAAAGGTGTATAGCATGATCACGGCTTTTACAATGCCTGGCCCTGTCAATCAAAGAAGGGGGGGGGGGGGACGGACGGGGGATAGACGGTAAAGCAGTTTGGCTCACCAGCGACGCCCTCATTGCTCCAAAAAGCTAATTTTCATATGAACGACGACGTTATTTTCGCTTCAACGGAGCCACTCACCTTAAGAATTAAAACCACGTTTTAATTTATTCAGCGTTCTATTACGGTTCTGCTGCTTTGATAGGCCAATTTCTGGTGACAGACTCCCTTTAACCTCTTAACCAGGCCTTTTTTGACCTTCACGACCAAGGATTAATTTGGTTTTTCCACTGTTGCATTCCAAGAGTCATAATTTATTTTTCCGACGACATGGCCGTATGAGGGTTTTTTTTTTTTGGTTTTTTTTTTAAGCGGGACGAGTTTTATTTTTCAATTTCACAATTTTTGTATGCATGTAATATATTGATTAACTTTGAAACTTTATTTTAGGAGGGAATTGAAAATAAAACAGCTATACCAGCAATGTTTCTCGAGTTACAAAATGTACGCCGTTCACTATGCGGCATACATACGTTACCTTTATTCTATGGGTCGGCTCGATTACGGGGATACTAAATTTGTCAAGGTTTTATAGGTTTTTCTACGTTTGCACAATAAAAATCCATTGAAAAATAATTTGTTTTTGCATTGCTGCATTTCAAGAGTCGTAACGTTATTTTCCAATCGATGTAGCCATACGTGGGCTTGTTTTTTGCGTGACATGTTATCGTTTTCATTGACACTATTTTGGGGTACATGGGACTTTTTGATTAACTTTTTTTTTTGTTTTGTAAAAAAAAAAAAACAAACGTAACTTTGACCTTTTTTTTGGACGCCGTTCAATTAGTGTGTTAACTTAATTGTTCGAGCCGTTACAATTGTGGTGATACGACATGTGTATGTGTTTTACTAAATAAAAATATTTTAATGGAAAAAAGTTTTTTTACTGTAAACCTTTTTTTTTTATTTTATTTTTCAAAAAGCTTTAACGGTTTAAAAAAAATATATTTTTTGCCCCACTAGGGAACTTCACGTTACGATCTTCTGATTACAGATATAATGCTTTGGGATATACTTACTATTCCAAAAAACTATTGCCTGTCAGTGTTAAACTAACAGGCAATCTATTAGGCCATGCTTAAGGCCTTTGTTAGGCCCCTGGCTGCCATGGAAACCCATCAGCACCCCTTGATCGCGTCATGGTGTGCCAACGGGGTGACAGAGAGATGAATTAACAAGGCAGGAGAATTAAGAAAATGGCTTGCATGGGTGCAATAGTCTTAATGGGAAGGCCATAGGGAAGGATGATGCAGTAGTCTAAGGTGAGATATGTTGAGGGCACGTGAAAGTGTTGACTCAAGGTTGAGGAAGGAGTGGATTTCAGAAAGGTTATATTGGTGGAGGTGGTTAGAGGTTACAAGAGGTTTGATGTGGGTTTTGCAGGACAGCGCGGAATTGAAGGTTATCCCAGAGGCAGTAGACTAGTTAGACTGCGGAAAGTTGAGACAGTAAGGGTATGTGCACACACACTAATTACGTCCGTAATTGACGGACGTATTTCGGCCGCAAGTCCCGGACCGAACACAGTGCAGGGAGCCGGGCTCCTAGCATCATACTTATGTACGATGCTAGGAGTCCCTGCCTCGCTGCAGGACAACTGTCCCGTAGTGTAATCATGTTTACAGTACGGGACAGTTGTCCTGCAGCGAGGCAGGGACTTCTAGCATCGTACATAAGTATGATGCTAGGAGCCCGGCTCCTTGCACTGTGTTCGGTCCGGGACTTGCGGCCGAAATACGTCCGCCAATTACGGACGTAATTAGTGTGTGTGCACATACCCTAACGGTGATTGATCATTCTGGTAGGGAAGTTGAATAAGGTAGGGGAAAGATTATGAGTTTGGTTTTGTCCATATTGCATTTAGGACAGAGTTCAACAGTAGGTCCAGAGGTAAATTTAAGTGGGAATGAAAGCAATGGAATTAGGTAAAAAACGTATAGATGGTAAAATAGAGGTCCTAGTGCGGTACCTAGAGGCACACCAACAGAGGGCGAGAGAAGAAGGTGATGTGCGAGTGATGATGTATGAGGAGATCCAAGTCTGCAATGCCAAGAAACAAGAGGATTTCTAATATGAGCAAGTGGTCAACGGCGTGAAAGGCAGAAGACCTGTCTAGAAGGATAAGCACAAAGTAATGTCCTGAGGGTTGATTTTTTATTTTATTTTAAGTGGCAAAAAAATGTATTAAATTTCTATACTGCATTTATCTACTCTCACAAAAAGTTCTTTAGGGATCTCAGGCTGTCTAAGCAGGGGAGCCACTGACTGGATGTCAGGTTTCCTTTAAGTATCCCATAAAGCACACTGAGTGGGTTTCCTGATATGAGTGGTCGAAGGAATCACATGGGAGGGAGGGTTTAAGATTATATAAAGGAGGTTACTTCCTGTAGTGAGCCTCTTTCCCGCTTTCCAGACAGAGTTAAGGAACCTCTACAGCTAGTGAAGCTTTACAGAGGAATCATCACTCTAACATGGCGGAACAAGCGCTGCTGGCGCTATTTAAAGAGAAGATAGCAAAGGAAGGATCAGCCTGGCTAACCCCGCTCCTACGAGGTGGGTCTGAGCAAATTGATGGCGCGGTGTCTGAGCCGTTAGCCAGTGGCAGGAGGCCCGCAAGGAGGTGCCGTCCGCCTACTCGGCTGAGTCCTTCCCCCACTAGAGCTAAAAAACGGGGGAGGGCGCCGTCTCGTCACCAGGCTCAGCAGCGTGGCGCAGTGAGCGAGCAGCGTAGTGCAGGAGAGACACTGCCGGTGCTCGATGGAGTGCTGGCTGGCAGCCAGGCCTCCCTTCCCCCAGGGCATCATAGCAGACAGGCAGGGGTAGTGAGGCAACGCACACCCCCGCGTGTAGATGGCGCGGTGGGACATAGCAGCGGCATGGGACAGGAGGTAGTGCAGCAACAGGCTGCTCCAAAACCACCTGGCAGGCTTGCTAGGTGGTTTGGCAGGAAATCTGCTAATGTTGTAAAGGACACGGCAGTTATGAGTGGAGACAGGGGGGAGGGGGGAGTCCCCACAAGCAATGCAGGACCTAGTCAGATGGCAGACGATAGTGAGGAAGATTTTTTCGAGTGCATTCAGGGTACACCGCAGGAGAGGGCAAGTGAGCAGTTACAGAGATGTGTTTCCGCCGGCAGGGCCCACAGGTGTGGGACAAGGGGCCGTGGATCGGACACATGCTCCGAATCTGGATCTGACAGGTCAGGGAGACGAAAGCAGAGAAGGCTTGGCTCCCACAGACGCACGAATTATAGGGATAGAAGGAGTAGGCATAGGCAACGGTCGTGCAGTAGGGTTTCTAGACATCGTTCACGAGGCGCACGAAGAAGTAGGTCAGCATATCGCACGTCCTCGGCTTCCTCGGAGGAGTCCGTGGATAGACACAGCAGGAGGTCACGCGGGAGCAGACAACGTGGGCGGAGAAGCAGATCGTTCGACCGAAGGAGACACGGAAAGACTACATCGGTTGAGGCGACAACGGTTGTTTCTCCGCCGCCCACAACGCAAAATGCAGATGTTCAGTCAGCGGGTCATCAGAGTGGTGAGTTATCATGCGCACAAGCATGGAATAAAAACGCTGATAATGGTGATGAGTTATTTGGTATGCTGAAAAATGTTTTGGAGAAAATGGGGGGGGCTGAGGTCCCGATTAAGGTCCCAGGGGCGGCGGAGCCGCAGCCTGTGCAGGCGTTGGATAACACGGGCATGTTGCTCAGGGACTCGTATTTTTGTGGAGTTGCTCCTCTGGGGACACATATTTCAAATGAAGTTAGAGAAAAAATTAAAAAATGTGAATATGTGGATATATGGTCTTTAGTGTCGCCAGAGCAGCTAACAGTTGATAAAGAGAGGAAGTTTGAAAAAAGTGATGATAAAAAGCCCAAAGTGGCAAAAACGTTTGGAAATTGGTTGCAGGCTTTCGCGGTGTTGGCAAGCATAGCGAGTCAAAGTAAACCAGAAAAAGCCTTCGAATTGTTTACATATCTGGATACAATTTATTCTGCGCATAAGTTGCACGGGGGAACGGCATGGTGGAGGTACGACGAGGAATTCAGGCGCCGTTTAGCTATTCGGCCAGACATAGGTTGGTCCTCTAAGGCCACGGATGTATGGATACAATTAATGATGACGCAGCGGCCCCAGAATTCCTTTCTTGCCTCCTCCGCCGCCCCCCCTCAGGCGGCAGTTGCGGGTCGAAGACCAGGGGCTTGTTGGCTCTTCAATGAGGGGCATTGTCGGTTTTTCGCTTCATGCAAATTCAAGCATGAATGCTCCATATGTGGGGGATCCCACTCAGCGCTGCGTTGCTTTAAGAGAAGAACCCCGCGAGACCAGCTGCTGCAGGTAAGCCAGAGGACGCCGGTGAACGTCAAAAGGATGCGCCCCTGGTTAGACAGGTACCCCAGGAGACAGGAGGCAGAAATGCTCATTAAGGGTTTTACACAGGGTTTTCATATACCACATGTTTATCAGCCGGCTGCTACGTTTGCTTCAAATTTAAAGTCTGTTATAGCTCAACCGGAAATTGCTCAGGAAAAAATAGACAAGGAAGTTAGCATGGGGCGAATGGCGGGTCCTTTCACGGAACCACCATTAGAGAACCTCAGAATTTCCCCTCTGGGGATCGTGCCAAAGAAAGAGCAGGGAAAATTTCGTCTCATACACCACTTGTCTTTCCCTCCAGGTGAATCAGTCAATGATGGGATATCTAAGGAGGAGGCGGCTGTGTCGTACATATCATTTGACAGAGCTATGCAGTTAGTTTCAAAAGCGGGCCCCTTTTTCCTTGCTAGCTAAGTCTGACATTGAATCAGCCTTCCGCCTCCTCCCGGTTCATCCTGACTGTTTTCACCTGTTGGGGTGTCAATTGAACGGGCTATATTATGTGGACATGTGTTTGCCGATGGGGTGCTCTATTTCATGCCGCTATTTTGAGATGTTCAGTTCCTTTTTAGAGTGGGTTGTGCGGTCTGAGACAGGCAACACATCGGTAATACACTACTTGGATGATTTTTTGTTCATCGGTCCACGGGATGAGTCGTTATGTTTATACACTTTGAATTCTTTCAGGTTTTTTATGGCCATGTTTGGTGTCCCTCTAGCGGAGGACAAAACGGAAGGCCCATGTTGGTGCCTCTCCTTCCTGGGGATAAAAATCGATACGAGCAGGATGGTTCTCAGCCTCCCGGAAGACAAAATTGCAAAATTGAGACGGGATATCAACAGTAGCATATGCGCAAAAAAGGTCACGTTGCATGACTTACAGTCCTTGTTGGGTCAATTGGCGTTTGCATGCAGGATATTCCCTATGGGAAGGGTTTTTGCTAGGAGGTTGGCCATGGCAACGGCAGGGGCAAAACAGCCGCACCATTTTATAAGACTACCCAGTTCTTTAAAAGATGATTTAAGGATGTGGCAATCTTTCCTAAAAGTTTATGAAGGTATATCGTGTCTCATGGAGGAAGAAATGGGCAATGCGGACCTACAGCTGTACACAGATGCGGCAGGGGCCCATGGTTATGGGGCGGTTTTTGAGCATAAGTGGTCGGCTGGTGTTTGGCCGGCGGATTGGTACGAAAAAGGTTTTACTAAAAATCTGACGTTATTGGAGTTGTTCCCCATCGTAGTAGCAGTGGAGCTATGGGGTGCAGAGATGGCGAACAGGCGTATCTTGTTTTGGTCCGATAATGAGAGTACGGTTGTGGTTATAAATAAACTAACGTCTAGTTCTCTCCCGGTGTTAGCTCTGCTCAGACGGTTAGTGCTAAAATGTTTATCGTTTAATGTGGTGTTCAGGGCATGTCATGTACCGGGGGTTGTTAATGACGTTGCTGATGCTCTGTCTCGTTTTCAGTGGCTTCGTTTCAGGACATTGCATCCTCGGGCGGATCAGGAGGGGTACGACTGCCCGCCATCTCTTTGGGACCTGCCGGGGAGCAGCTGACACCGCTGCTGCAGAATTCTCTGGCGACAACTACGTGGAACTGCCATGGTAAGGCATGGTCTGAATGGCTGTCACATGCAAATGCGACTGAGGTAATGTCCCCGGAGTCATGTTATGTGATCACGTTGCGGTATTTAGGTTCTTTAAGGAAAAAAGGCATGTCGGCAGCCGTGGTTCAAAAGCGCTTATCAGGGGTTGCGTTTGCGCTAAAGATGTTGGGGGTGGAGGATGTCACCAAGCGTTTTGTTTTTGCGCAAATGTTAAAAGGTTGGAGGAAGGAAAAGAAGACATCGGACGGCCGTCGTCCAGTGTCTTATTTTGCTACGGCGATTGGCGGACGCGGCGACATCAGTTTGTTCTTCCGTTTTTGAAGCATGCTTATTTTCATGCGCTTTTGCGCTCGCTTTTTTCGGGGCACTGCGTGTTAGTGAATTAGTATCCACCTCGCGGTCCTGTCCGTCGGGCTTGTTGGCGGATGACGTAGTGGCACTGTCGGATTCAATAAAAATTCGGGTGCGGCGGTCTAAAACAGATGTGTTGGGAAAAGGGGTGTGGTTAACCATCTTTGCTCTAGATTCAAAATTTTGCCCGGTAAGGGTGGTGAAGAGCTACATGGCGTTGCGCCCGCAGGGGGGTAGTTTCTTGTCACATAAGGATGGATCTCCTTTGTCAAAATTTCAATTTTCTTCCATTTTTAAAAAATGCTTGGTCTCGGTGGGTTTGCCTCCTTCTGAGTTTGGGACCCATTCTTTCCGCATAGGGGCCGCCACAATGGCGGATGTGGCGGGTTTGACGGAGGTGGAAATAAAAAATTTGGGAAGATGGAAATCGGGTTGTTTTAAGAGTTACATTCGTCCTCATTTGTTAACCTGTTGAATTTTATATGTTTCTGCAGATGTTCGTAGACCGGTGGTTTGGTTTATCGGTCATTCGTACATTTATTGGGCGGCTCAGAGGGCGTCTTGCCGACCTGGAGGGCTGGATCTTGGCTTCAAACATGCGGATGTGTACTGGAGGGGTATCAGAGGCCTAAAATGGCTGCAAGTCCTTCCGGAGGTGGTGGCTGTGAGCAGGATGTCACAATCTCCAACGGTCGTGGTGATACACGCAGGTGGCAATGACCTGTGCTCAACGAGGGTAGCGGAGCTGATTTCCATTATGCGGTCGGACTTTGATCGCTTCGCTGCCTTTTTTACGGATCTGGTGGTAGTGTGGTCCGAAGTAGTTCCGAGGGTTTTATGGAAGGGAGCTAGGAACAACGCGTCCCTGGAACGGACCAGGCGGCTTTTGAACGTTAGGGTATCGCGGCATGTCAGGGGTCAAGGGGGTGTAGTCATCAGGCATAGGCAGTTGGAAGGTGACAATAGGGGTTTAATGTTGCAAGACGGGGTACACTTGAACGACATTGGCCTGGACATTTTCCTTTCAGGTTTGCAGGACGCCGTCGATAGGGCATTGTTTTTGCTTAGGGGGGTGGGACGGAGCGCGGTGTAGGAATACACCCGTCTCCGCTTGGCGTTGTTCCGTTTCGTTGAAGGGAATGTGTAAGACGGCTCACCTGGCAAAACAACAAAGACATGCCCACCGCGGGGGCGGTGGCACGGCATGCGAGGTGATCGTCATCCAGAACATCAAGTTAATGAATGTCAATGAACGGACAAGGTTTCCTTTTGTTATATTGTTAATAAAAGCTGTGGCCACCCCCACTTTATTCCACTAAGATGACTATGTGTGTTTTTCTATAGTAAGTATTTAAGTTGCACTCAGTAGCTGGTAGGTACATACAGTCATTGTAATATTGTTACTCTACAGGCCAAGAGCACTTCTGGAACGGCAAGCAAGAAAGTAATTTATCACTGCTCTAGGCAAGATCTCACTTCAACTCCTCCTAGTACAGTAATTGAAAATTAAGCGATATATTTCCATGCCAATGTTACACCCATTCCACACCTACAATGCCTATCAAAGTACAAAGTAGAAGAATTTCACACACCAGGCCAACTCTGCAGTTTATAAATTGTATGATCACTGATCATTTTAAATCAAAAACAGCTTGATATTGCTAGGAACCTTAACACAGATTAATATTTTCGGTTTGTCAGATCCTAGGGGTTTTGGAGCATATGAGATCATTCGTAGACCACCAATTCTTGGGGCCAAATTGTCTGGTCACAAAGCTTCTCAAGCCCACTACAGATACACAGCTTTTCTTTATAATACAATGGTATACTGCACCCAGATAAGAGCTCTGGCACAAATTATCAACCACCTTTAACAAACATTACCCTTAATAAATGGATCTTGTGTCATACCACACATTATTAATGTAGGATAAGCAAGGCTTTACTTAAAGAGGCTCTGTCACCAGATTTTGCAACCCCTATCTGCTATTGCAGCAGATAGGCGCTGCTATGTAGATTACAGTAACGTTTTTATTTTTAAAAAACGAGCATTTTTGGCCAAGTTATGGCCATTTTTGTATTTATGCAAATGAGGCTTGCAAAAGTACAACTGGGCGTGTTGAAAAGTAAAAGCCCAAGTGGGTGTGTATTATGTGCGTACATCGGGCGGGTTTACTACTTTTACTAGATGGGCGTTCTGATGAGAAGTATCATCCACTTCTCTTCAGAACGCCCAGCTTCTGGCAGTGCAGATCTGTGACGTCACTCACAGGTCCTGCATCGTGTCGGCCACATCGGCACCAGAGGCTACAGTTGATTCTGCAGCAGCATCAGCGTTTGCAGGTAAGTAGCTACATCTATTTACCTGCAAACGCCGATGCTGCTGCAGAATCATCTGTAGCCTCTGGTGCCGGCTCGTCTGACACGATGCAGGACCTGTGAGTGACGTCACAGATCTGCACTGCCAGAAGCTGGGCGTTCTGAAGAGAAGTGGATAATACTTCTCGTCAGAACGCCCAGCTAGTAAAAGTAGTAAACACGCCCCGATGTACGCACATAATACACGCCCAGTTGTACTTTTACTTTTCAACACGCCCAGTTGTACTTCTGCAAGCCTCATTTGCATAAATACAAAAATTGTCATAACTTGGCCAAAAATGCTCGTTTTTAAAAAATAAAAACGTTACTGTAATCTACATTGCAGCGCCGATCTGCTGCAATAGGAGATAGGGGTTGCACAATCTGGTGACAGAGCCTCTTTAAGCTGGCCATAGATATTAGATAGAGGTCAGCCTTGACAGACTCCCTTTAGGGTCCTTGATTTGTCATTATATACGTTCTGGGAAAGTGAAGTGGAAACAAATATATATGTCAGCTAAATCGCATGGACAGAACAGTTAGAAATAAATGTTACCATTAAAAAGGGCACATTTACTTCACCCAGGGCACGCCATAAACATCCATAACAGAATGTTCATATTTCTGAACTCTTAAATAGGACACGGATTGTATTACCTATTTTCTTTTTGAAATTTTAGGTCTTGAAATGGCTCCTAGAGTTTACAGTAATTTCTCCAATCCTGTATGATCTTATCTAGAGTCTATATAGTCTACACGGGAATATATTTTTCCTATCACAAGGTTTTAAGCACGAAGCCAAGAGAACACAATCTCCTGGTTGAGATGGACTTGGCGCTACAAAGCAATCACACTAGCCAATAGGCAGGGCTGACTATCCCCATGTAGGCCCAACTAGACAAATGTTCAAGCACAGGATTAACCAGGGCTTACATGAGAACATTTTGCTCGCAACTAGATAAAGGATTGTACAATAAATGCCTAGACCCCGCAATATTTCGATCAGCTAGAACAATGCACAGTCCGACATAGTAATGAATTCCCTTTCTAAGTGGACAATTGAAAAAAAAAACAAAACTTTTATTGCTGGCAAACAACAACTGGGCCCGTCTGACAACACTAATGTTAGGCATATCAGACTCAACTGTAGTCAACAGCAGTTCACATGCAGTGGTCGCCACTAGACGGACTATTTTACCTGTATTTTAGTTAATTGTACCATGTAAACTCAACCTAAGATCAACCTACAAGGGATGGCTCTGATTTAGCATAAATCCATCCACACCTTACTACATTTTCAAAACCGCATAACTGGGATCAGCCCTTGACCTGCAAGGCTTAGTGTTTGCATAGAAAGTGATTCTTGTTGCCTGGAGGTATAGAAACATTAGCATGGGGATAACCAAGGACTACTTCATTTACAGCTACTGTAACTTCTCAGCCTGTATATGTAAACTCCAGGATAGAGACGGTTTCTAAAGACTCATGGTCACCTTCTCAAATAAAGCACTAAATAATACAACCTCATAAATAATGCAACTAACTTCCAAGTGGAATATTGAATGACAACTACTGACGATAGAATTTGCAGTAGAAAAAAAAAAAAAGAAAAAAGATCCTATTGTGGCACATTTACTACGATAGTCGTTTCATATGCCAGTTTTAGCTGAAACCTGCTGGAGTAAGACATGACAAATATGTTGACACTTGCTTATTAATAAATTTGTGGCATCTTTGGCTGGCCATGTGCCAGTGAAATCTAAAACCGCTAGGAGCTGGAGTAGATTTACGCTACAATTTACAGAAGTTAATGGTATAAATTATAGTAAGTGTGTCAGGCTGGGACATCACTAAAGGTGAATTTTTTATTTTTTTTGTAGCCACCAGAAAGTTATGGAAGATAGTTATGGAAACAGCGTAGATCGCATGCTACGCCGCTTCCATGACTGCCATTCGCTACTATGAGAGTCACGGAAAGAGCGTAGCTCAGCGAGCTAGGAAATCACACGCTTGAGCCACAACACAGAGCGGTAGAACGGGGATTAGGTGGCCCTGTTCTAGAAATAGGTGTGGGTCTGAGAGGTGGGACCCGCATCTATTTGTCTGACATTTATGACATATCCTGTGGAGATGTCATAAAAGCCCCTGATTGTAAAACCAGTTTAATGGTGCAGGTCCTAATTACGCCACTAACAGTGTGTGAACGAGACACGCTTGTTTCAGTCACTAACTAAGCCATTTCCGCAGGTTTACTCTAGTATTCTATTAGCTTTACAAAAGTGGCATACAATGTACATCATTTGTGGATTTTGTTTAGCCTTTGGCCCATACTAGACTCCAATAAATTGTAAAGAGATTGACATAAAAAAATAAAAAGAAATAAATAAAAAATAACCACCTTGCACACATGCATAGACACAATTCTACACTCCAGTCACCACCTTATCTTTATATAATAACTACACTAACTCCCTTCCTGTAGTCTGGTCCTCTGTATTAGTGGCAGCTTCGGTCTCCCCTCACCAGTGCTGTAAGGCAGCAGGTGGAGGGGGGCACCCAATGATCCTGAAGCTATATTCATTTTGCTGATGGTTCCCAGGAATACAGTGCAGAGAAAGGGTGTAGAGGGAGTACTGGCAGGTCCCTAAAAGAAGAAGAAAGGAGGTGTCTAAATCCTAGTGGGCTGATCACATGTTGATGACCTCAAAAGGTCCTTTAGCTTAATATGATCTAGCAAAGGTCTGAAGCAGGGGGAAGTATAAAATCTAAAAGGACGGCACTAGCCTGGACAGCAGCAATACACCGCAGTCAAAGAGCTGTAGACTGATGTGTGTAAAGGGCCATCAGGAATTTCTGGGCCCCATACAGCCAAAGAGTTTGGGGCCCCCTCCATTACCAAGGGTTGGGCAACTGAAAGTGGTGCGCTCACATTTGTACGTTATGCACGTTGCCTAATTGATATCAGTACCAAAATCAGTTAACGAAACCATGGGTTAGGCACATGGCCAGTTAATAACCTGGTTTTAATAACCGTTAATGCACCGGTTTTGTTCAATTCAGCCAAAACGTATCCCACTGTATGGCATATAGTGGAATAAGTCGCCCAGGGAATGGCCCTGGGTAAACTCCTGAAGTCACGGTCCATAAACGGATAGTGACGTTAGTAGCTTTCCCAGGGCTGGAGTCTCCGGGCAGAGCTTCTATGAGTGTCTGCACAGGGACTCCGGCGCGGTTCCGGAAGTTCATATTTGGACAGCGATGTCAGGCTCTTCCCCAGGGTCAAAGTCCAAGGACAGAGCGATTGTGATGCTCTGCCAGGTGACTCCGACATCGGGAAGTTCCTTACGGTCCATATAGTGTTGTCAGGAACGGTACACTTTTTATTTTGCCGGATCTCTTAGGATTTACTGTGCACAATTCACACTGAAATTAGAGTTTTAGCCATGTGCCAATTTAAAAGCGAATTGTTCTTCTATTACTCTTCCAACCTACATGTATTTTGTCTCGTTTTTCTCAGAACATGTCGGGCTTCCATATTGTGAAAAAATAAAAAACAATGAAAAAGTGATAAATCTCACCTTTTAAAAAAATATATATATATAAAAAAAAGGAATTTTTAGGTGATTTTTATTTTTTTTACATCTGGTGCAGCCACTGGGTAAACACACCTGAATACATATTTGGAAACTTCTGCAATACTAAATGTGTGCACATTTCTGCTTCTGGAGAGCAAATTCTTCAAAGCTGGTTTGCTGACAACACACGACCATTGCAGATGTTGTGAAGTGCCAAAACTCTGTGAAGACCCCCCCCCCCCCCTCCCTAAGGTATTCATTTAGTAACAGAGGGCTAAAATCTTTAAATTTTTTCCATCAAAGTCAATGAAAGGTCTGGAAAAAATATATAACTGGCATTTTCTTTTCCAAATATGTAAATTCAGCTGACCTTTTTTGACATCTGGTACATGCCACTGGGTTAACACACCTGAATACATTCGAAAAATAATAGGTCTATTATTATGGGCGTGACTAATAGGCTGTAACTACATGTACTCATATTACGGACACTCAAAAACTACATTTGTGTGCAATGATAATACTAAGCAGCATGTGAGTGGATCTTCATCAGTATATTGCACCTGTATAATCTCCCTCTATGTAGCATTGCGGTTTGTCGGTGTCTTGCAGGGAGGTGTTATACCAGCCTCTATGAGTAAGTATGGACCACTCAGTGATTTTAACCCCTTAGTGACCACTAATACGCCTTTTCACGTGATTCACTACTGGGCTTTAGGCTAGGCTGACGCCTTTTCACGTCAGCCTAGTCTAAGTCCTGCACGGGTCTCCCGTGCAGGCAGGAGCCGGGGCTCTGCTGTCTGATGACAGCTGAGCTCCTGCTCCAACGCCCGCGATCGAAGTTTACTTCGATCGCGGCCGTTTAACCCGTTAAATGCCGCCGTCAATAGCGACCGCGGCATTTAACTTTGTTTACAGAGGGAGTGCGCTCCCTCTGTCACCCATCGGCGGCCCGCGAATGCAATCGCGGGTCTCCGATGGGGTGTCATGGCAGCCGGGGGCCTGATAAAAGCCCCCAGGTCTGCCCTGGACATATTCCTGTTAGGACGCGCTGGAGGCACGTCCTAACAGATTGCCTGTCAGATTTACACTGACAGGCAATAATGCTCTGGTATACGAAGTATACCAAAGCATTATAGCAGCGATCGGAACATCGCACAGTAAAGTCCCCTAGTGGGACTAATAAAATCAATCAAAGTGAAATAAAGATTATTAATAAAAAGTACAGTAAAAAAATAAATAAAACCATTTTTTTCCATAAAAAGTGGTTTTATTTAGTAAAAGCGTAAAAAAAAAAAAAAGTACACATATGTGGTATCACCGCAACCGTAATGACTCCATTAATAAAGTTAATGTCATTTAAAACGCAAGGTGAACACCGTAAAAAAAAAAACGCAAAAAACCATGGCGAAATTACAATTTTTTTCCATTGCCCCCCAAAAAAGTCATAATAAAAATGAATCAATAAGTCCCATGCACCCCAAAACAGTACAAATCAAAACTACGTCTTGTCCCGCAGAAAACAAGCCCAAAAAATCACTACATTGATGGAAAAATAAAAAAATTACGGCTCTTGGAAAGCGACGATGCAAAAGCAAATAATTTTAGTTCAAAAGTGTTTTTATTGTGCAAAAGTCGTAAAACATAAAAAAACCTCCACATATGTGGTATCGCCGTAATCGTACCGACCCATAGAATAAAGGTAACATGTTATTTACGTCGCACAGTGAACGGCGTCAATTTAAAAACGCATAGAACAATGGCGGAATTTCAGTTTTTTTTTTATAATCCCCCCCAAAAAGGTTAATAAAAGTTAATATAAAAATTATATGTACCCAAAAATGGTGCCATTAAAAAGCACAACTAATCCCGCAAAAAACAAGTCCTCATACAGCTATGTAGACGAAAAAATAAAAAAGTTATAGCTCTTTGAATGCGACTATAGAAAAACGAATAAAATAGCTTGGTCATTAAGGCCTAAAATGGGCTGGTCACTAAGGGGTTAAACTAATAAGTTCTTGTTCAGTGATTGGAATACATATTCTGCAACCTCTGCCATTCAACTAAACCAAATATGTGGGCATTTCATACACGCTGGGTGGAAGGCAGAGCTTACAATGAATGGTGCGCAAACTGGCTTTTGGATAGCAAATCTTCCAAAGCCGATTCCATAGCCATCTTTGGATGTGACCAGTGTCATGGCCAAAGTCATCGTGTAGCCCCAGCCTAAAACCGTACAATACAACTATACATAGGATATGTATACATAGGATATGAAAGATATAGACAAAGATAGGTAGATAGAAATAATAGTCATTTGTAGCACACAAAAAAATAAATAGCAATTTAGATAGATAGATAGGTGATTATAATATCTTTATATATCTAATAGATGGAGATGTGTAGTATAGTTCTAGGCTGGGGCTACTCGACGACTTAGGCCACTACAGGTCCCCTGGCCAAAAATTGCTTTGTCCAGTAGCCTACATTGCAAGTAAAATGACTGTGACCACATTCACTGCCGTTACTTGGCACGTAGGCTACGGAACATAGTAATCTTTCGCCGTGCAACCTGTGTCATGGTCAAAGTCGCCGTGTCGCCACAGTCTAAAATTATACTATATACAAATTAGATAGATTGATAGAAAAAAAATAATAATAATTAGTATGGTTATCCCTCCCTGCCAGGAGAGGGAGAAGTTGAAGCAGGGCCCCCGAGGAGGGGGCCGCGAGGGGGCAGGTGGACCCGCAAAATTTGATCAAAACATGTGCTAATAGACTCACATGTCTAAGTATAGTAAATCTAGCAGTAACGCAATTTAAAAAACAATTATAAGCACCTGCAAAGTGCTTCTGTGTCTGCATTTGCTTGTGTTATTTTATAGTGTTACCTTATGCTACTAAAAATTGGGATAAAAACATAAGCACAAACAAAAGATAAGGCAAAGGTTTTTTTTAATGTCTTTTCGGTCTGATTATTAATGCTGGAAATATCATGGTACTGAAGTGGTTAATCAAACAAATTCTAGATTGAGGGTTAAAATAGAAAATTATACGTTCTTTGGACATTGTTTTTATTTAGATCTGTGCTAAGCCTGTAGAACAGGACATTCCTCCACCCTGATCTGAAGCACCTTCCCTTAGGGCAGACTTACAATAAAAAAAAAACAACAACATTGTCAGTCTTACTTGATAGATCAAAACATTCTGCCTTGGCTTGTGTTCAGCAATAAGAACAACCACCCAGGAAACGAAAACCTAAACCGCCACCAACTCCTCCCCAATTATGTAACAGAAATATCATTAAAGCTAAAAAATGCCCCATGTCTTCTACGTTAAGTGAGCCAGGGGGAATGTTTACAGTCTCCGTATGGAGAATAAATTCCCAGCACTGCAATGGTGTCTCACATGTTGTAGATAAACATATGAGAAACCTGGAATTTCAGGATAACCGGACCCAGAACAAACACAGAAGTACAATGCTTGAGCAGCGTGATCTGGAAGGAGTTTGGCCACTGCGGAGATACTTGCGGTTTTGGCAGAGATGACTTGAAATACGATCCTCACAATCATACTGGATGTTTACAACGACACAGCACGGAGGCCCAATGTAGAGCGACAAGCTGCTTCTGCATTTACTTAAAATTAAACTACACTTACATTGGAAATACTTTCCAGAATATATAAGAGAGACTTTAAAAACACCCTAAAAGTGCGTGTAACTATAAGTTGCATGTTTTGCACTAATCTAAAATAACAAATCTAGATAGATCTTTGGAGGGTGATTACATACAAGTACAATGACCACAATAAAAAGTAAAATACAACAATGATCTAATACACACTTACGGATAAGTTGGTAAATACATCGCCAGAAGTGCAGTCTTCTTTCTGGAATTCTTTTTTTTCATAGGGGGCATCAATAAGGCCATTCTGCTCCGTTTTATCTGGCCCCATGTGTACACCATTCACAACAGCACTTTTTGAAATGGTCTTTGCCTTGTCCGCCTTGTGTTCGGTCACTCTAGAGCTGGCTGTACAGGTAGCAGCTGATCCAGAGGAGCGCGTTGAATTTGAAGAACTTGCCCTCTCAACCTCATCCTGTGTCTGCTTCAACACAGCCGTTCTGGGAACTTTACCTAAAGCATATTTAGTATGGGTTGGGGCATGTGCAGGTTGGCCAGGGAAGAGCTGCTTATTAATTGGTTGCTTCTGAAATTTAGCAATAGCAGTCTCTGCTTTCAAGTCCTGATCAGGAACAGGTTTTTTCTTCAATGTCTTGATAGTAGAAGCAGGGGCCCGAGGTGATGCTACAGGTGAAGATACATTAGAATAAGACTGTGGGGACCGTGGAGAAGCTTTTGAATCCTTTGGGATTAATGCAGGTCTACACAGCACTTTCGCCTTAACATTTTTGAAGTTAGGTTTAGGAAAGTTCAACACTTCATTTTTCTTGCCCTTTGGAACCAATGGTGTAGTTACTGGCTTTCTGTGAGCTGGTTTTGCTGTACCATTCCCAAGGCAAGATTTAATGGTTTCTACAGCATTCCCCCGGTTGATATCCGTCAGGGAATCTGGAATTCTGGGTATTTCAATCTGTCCCATATCATCTAGCAAGGGAACAGCAAAAGTCATATTTTTGGACTCTGGCAGAGGCGTAGAAGTATAGGTCTTGGCATCAGTTTGTGAATAGGGACTTGCAATCACAAAAGTGTCCTCACAGTTGTTCCCAGTTAGGTTACTTAACAAGTCTTTTGACTCGGAGCTTAACGACTGCGTTCCACCAAAGGACTTAGAGATGGTGTCTTCGACAAGCACACCATCTAGGTTTTGGGTTTCAAGGTCATTTTCCTCTATGCGTAGAACTGGAATAATGGCTTCTTCTGTCCCTGGAGCCGAGCACAAGTTATTTTTATTTAAATCTTTTATTTTTATGACTGGGTCATTGTAGATTAAAGCACGATCGACTCTTTCATTGCCCTCTCTAGGCGTATGTCCAGTCGTCACATGTGTGTCAGTTACAAGGCTTATAAAGTCTGTAGCCATATTATTCTGCACCCTTTCTTTGGAATCTTTATTATGTGGAGGCACTTCAAAATAACTTATGTCTTTAGTGAATTGTTCATCATTCGGACAGACACCAGGGACATTGCTAGTCCACTTCAAGGACTCTGAAAACACTTCAGTGGAGGTATTTGGTAACACGGAACATTCGAGTAAAGACGCACTTATTGGCTTTTCAGATTCACTAGAAACCTGACTGTTTCTCCTCATAAGTTCTTCATTACTCAAGTCCCATGACAAAGAGAACAAGCTCAATGTTGGTACTTCTAGGTCTTTGGGTTTGAAAAATGGAGCGCCCATCTCCACCTGCTCCATGAGAACACGGTCACAAGGTTCATCAGTTTGCTTTACGGTTAACGGTGAAGTCCTTAAAGACTCCATTTTTCTATGTTGTGCTTCATTTGACTTCTGTATATAAGGCATAGATTTTTCAACATTCTGATTGTGCTTATATTTTAAAGGACTTCGATTTGAGGAAGATTCAGGTTGTGCAGGTAAAAGGACCTCACTAGGAGATGAACACATTTTCTCAGAGGATTCCTTACTAACATAATCCACAGTTTCCTCCAGGTCTATGGTGTCTATATTCACTGAACTTGTGGCTTTAGAAATACCATCATGTGTCTTTTTTATATAGTCCACAGTATTCTCCAGCTCCAGTCCATTGTGACCCTTTAGCAGAGAATCATTAGAATCTTCATATTGGACGGCAAAAGCAGAAGCATTGGAGTTTAGGTTTTTTTCACAGTTTGAGAACTTGGGAATCTTCTCTGAATTAGCATTTCCATTGCCATCGTCGTCATAAAGCAATTGGGTTCCCTTGAATCCATTCCTGGTTGATTCCTCCACATTATCTACATTCATTCTGCTGTCTTTCAGCTTTGTGCACTTCAATCAGGGCATTTCAATGAGAAGAAAGTCCAACAAAGAGCAAAATAAGTGAGGTTGTTACCAAGGTGGAATAGGAGAAGTCCATGCAATGATCTAGCTCAGTAGGGTTTTTTGTGTGTTATGCAGTCATCAGGACGGTCCAATCAAGTCCAATCTGTAAAAGGTAGATAAGAAAAACAAAATTAGACAATAAAAAAAATAAAAATAAAAAGTCACTAAAAGTTTAATACGCTGACAATGCCTTTAAAATACATTGCTTTTTATCTTCATCATCTGCTGGCTCCAGTAGATTTTATTTGATCAATCACTTATTTGGGAGTGCATTTGAAATACAAACACAAACCAAAATGAAACGGATTTAGTTTCCCATTACAGATTGGTGCTTTTTTTTTCTAACCTAAAGGCCTTTTCACACAAGCCAATGATTGGGCAAACGAGTGTCCATATGAACGCTCGTTCCTGATCACCGTGCTGTGTAAACAGGGCAATGATCAGCAGATGAATGAACCAACACTCATTTATCAGCTGATCGCAGCATTAAATATCGTTGTCGGCATCAAATCTCCCTGTGTAATCCGGGAGATGTGCTGCCGAAAGGATAAAAAGTATGGGGAAGAGCGATAGTAACAATGACTGGTCCCTATACATAACCAATCATTGCTATTTGTGAAAGGAGCAAACCAGCGCCAAACAACGAGCAGTGTGTAGGGGGCCTTAGAAAGAAAGATGATCGCAAACAAGTTTTGTTTAGGCAACACCACTGGTTATATTTGCACTAATAAGAATCAGTCATGTTCAATTTCCACATGCCCGAGCCTTTGTTTGTGGGAGATAAGCCATGGCTAGAGGGGGCTAGCAGTGGCTTAATACAGTAATTTAAAAAAAATAAAATAAAATAAAACACAAAAAAAAAACATGCATACTTGGCGGAGTTTATGGTGGGGTTCGGAGGAATAGCTGTCGGCTAGAAAGAACAGGAGCAGAGAACCGTTGATGCAACCTCAGCAGCCGAGCAGGGGCCCAGTAAGTATGAGGGCCCATTGCCGCCTTAGTAGGAAGCGGCTTATGCCTATAGTTCAAAATTACTGGTTGAGCTACGAGAAACATAAGGACTTCTATGATTAGCTATTAGAGAGCAAGGGGCCTATATACTCTTCTCACACAGGGGCCCTCTGCGGAGTTAGTCTCTGAGAAAGAGAACTAGGAAGAGTCTGTCTGTTGAGTCAATGTCAAGCTTGAGATAGCAGTTGAGTTAGAGCTTAGCTCTACAGGCATCTACCAGTTAAAAAAAGTGATAAATAATGAAATCACATGATCGTAATGGCCAATTGAGGCCCACCCTGGTGGCATCTTATCCAAAGTGTCATCACCTTGGTGACATGCAGTTGTCCACAGTGGCCATATAACTAAAAACCATTAATCACGTATAATTGTATACAGAGGGCAGTGAGGGATTGACACAGGAACGGGAATATAGAAAAATAATTTTACCATTTAAAGCGCATACAAAAAAAATAAATAAACACAACCCAAAAAAACCTAATGTAAATCCCAGAAAGCCTCTTTAAATAGGATTAGAAGATCTTAAAAACACTGTATGCGAGGGATTCAAAAGCTGCACCTTGGCACTAAACGTAGAACTTCACGACAAGAGATATTTTATAGTGTTAAACAGATCCTACATAATGTTGATTTATGTAGCGCGAGATTACGTCATTGTGTAATAGTCACTACATTTTTGCCACAAAAAAGTAGTGAGAGACAGATGGTGCCCAGGCATTGGGTGCAGGTGGTAACTGCTACTTCTGCAACACCACTGATTGTATCGAGCAATTCTACTACTGAGTATCACAATGGAGTGCCATCTCGGGGAGTAACCTTCACATTGAAATCTTCCCAGTAGGCATGGCTTATGAATTGAAATTTGTGGGAATGTGGCAGAGATAAAACAGATGCAAGAACCAAAATCATGCAGGAAAACATAGAATAAGCTTGCTGCTGTGTTAAAAGTCAATTATCAATGATGAACAATAACCTTGAGGCATGCCCAAGTGCAACCAGTCACATAAGACAGCTGTATCAGTGGTGTTTAAATATTCTCAAAAAGTTAAGTCACTTCAAAAACAATATGACATGTCAGAAGTTTTCACCTGTTGGGGTCTCAGTGCGGAGCCCTCCACCAATCACTACAAGCCTCTGCTTAGCGGCATACCCCCTGAAACCAGGGACGGACAATGCTTGACAACAGGGGATGGACAGCAGATTACAGGAAGGGAGACACCTAGTGGCAGTAACCTCACAGAATTTGCATGGATAATGAGTCTTTACATCGACAAACATGCGCTGTAAAAATAGAGCGCCGATCAACTAGACCGCTCGTTGATCGGTGCTCATTTGCTTCTCTTACAAGGTGCTATGTATGGTGACTAGCGATCGTTACTACGATACCTCGTCCCCATGCATTTCCATCATGTCGGCAGCACATCTCCCGATTTACACAGGGAGATGTGCTGCATAAACGATACGTCGATGAACGAGCCTCAATTGCTCGTTAATCGGCTGATAGTTTCCCTATTTATACAGGGCAATCAGTGGGAACGAGCTTTCATATCAACGCTTGTTTGCCAGATCATTGGTCAATGTAAAAGGACCTTAAAAGGAGGATCTGTCACTAGTTTAGTAATGCCCAATCTCCTAGCTAATCTAAGAGGTGCTGTCACACTGATAATGCTAGTGAAAATGGTGTCCCAAAACGATAAAAAAAAATTAGCTTTTTTCTAAATATGCAACTGAGGCTATACTAGACAAGTGGGTGTCGACAGCAGTGATTATCCTGAGGCGGAGCCACCCCACAGCCTCTGACCCTGTCCTATCAGCACGAAGCTGCTTCACACTGTGTAAGAGACGGAGGTTGGAGGGAAGGGGGATCACTTCAAACAGCCATACCTCTGGCTGTGGACCACCTAGAACAGCATATGCAAGATGAGAGCCTAATATTTCTTATGGCACCAGGATCGAAGTCCTAGCTGTGAAACAACCATAGGTATCACCAGCTGAAAACAGTCGGTAATGGGAGCTGTATACTATATGATCACTCTGTGTTGCTGGGCTGGGAAGAGAACTGTATGAGGCCGATTGGACATGGTCATACAGAAGACATTACACCACCCAGAGTGAAAAGAAAGACTCACCTCCTATTTGGCAAGCATAGCCATATTAGCATATTTAGAAAAAATAAAATAACTTCGCAAATAAACTTTAAAAAAAAAAAGATCAGCATCATAGTGCTTATTAGTTAGGAGATCGGGTATTCATAAACTGGTGACAGATCCTCTAAGAAAACACAATTTTAACAGTAAAAGAAATGACAAAGTTGATCTATATCAGGTATACTAATAAAGTAGAATAAGTTGTTTTAATGGTGAGGGTCTGAGCGCGCTGAGACCCCTGCTTATCAGCACAATAAAGTCCCCTTCATACCCCTTTACCACGGCACAGTGGCTCATCCATGTGAGCTGAGTGAATGGGGGGAAGCAGCAGTACCAGGAAAAGCCACTCATACAAACATATTGGCTTTTCCCAAGGATAGGCTATCAAAGAGTCCTTGAGAACCTCCTTATTCTTTTATGTACAAAACCGGAGACCCCCTTTAAAAAATACACAACAGCCTCAATCACAAATTCTTTCAGGTTTCACAAGGAATAGAATTGCATGCAGCACGATTCTTCCTGTAATAAAGATGGACACCCGATGAACCCTATTGTAAGTCAAGGTGGTCCATCGGGAGCCATTGCCATCTATTGTACCACATATCTATCAAAGTGCTGTGGCTTTTATTACAATCACAAGAAACAACTTAAGTGTGAACAAGAACAGTGGGGATAAAACCATCAACCTGGAGAGCAGATTATTGTAGCTCAGAGGATTGGATACAAAACTGATCAAACACCCATCAATGGGAAGGTAAAATAAAAAGTGACATTAACTTCTTAAAACAAAGTAATCCTTACATAAAAAGTAACCCTATAAAGAACATTTTATACCAGCACTGTAGCAACGCAACACATGACACCAGTTTAGTTATGCCAAGTGAATAGAATGAGGACATGAAATGTCGAGGCTCAAGCATTGCACTACTAGAATACTATTGCACATTCATACAGCGCAATTCAGTGCATTTTTTGTATTTCTTGAGTGGATCCTAAAGATATGTTCACACAGTCAGGATTTTCACTAGGCAAATCAGTTACATATTTTGAGTTTAATCCGCAGCAGAAACTTGATTCCTGCCGTGAAAGTCTACCTGCGGATCCGATTGTGGATTACCTCTATAATTCAAGAGCTAATCTGCAGTTTTTTTTCTAAGAATCCATGCCAATGATAAATATGCTCCGCAGCGAAGTCATTTCATCAGAGCATGTGAATAGGCCATAAATAAACCCTCATTCATGCATCGTCGGCATCATCTGTTTAGATTTAAGTGCGGAATTCACTCTTAATTCCAGACAAAAATCATGTGTACATGGCCTAAATGACTATGATTTCAAGGCAGGTTCAAATATGTATGCAATATTAAATCTGCAACTATATCTGAACCATAATCTACAAAGATCCTACAATGAAAATTGTATGTAATACATACAAACTTCCAAACGGTTACAGATTATTATTTCTTAGGTCGATTCACAAATAACTTAAAGAGGCTCTGTCACCACATTATAAGTGCCCTATCTCCTATATAAGAAGATCGGCGCTATAATGTAGGCGACAGTAATGCTTTTTATTTCGAAAAACAATCTATTTTAAACCACTTTATGAGCGATTTTTAGCTTTATGCTAATGAGTTTCTAAATGCCCCAGTGGGCGTGTTTTACTTTAGACCAAGTGGGCGTTGTACAGAGTGTATGACGCTGACAAATCAGCATCATACACTTCTCTCCATTCATTTACACTGCACTAGCGATATAGTTATATCGCTATGTGCAGCCTCATACACACACACTAACATTACTGTAGTGTCCTGATAATGAATATACATCACTACCAGCCTGGAAGTGATGTTTATTCAGAATCCTGACACTTCTGAATCTTTTATGTGAGATTCCAGCAAGGCAAGCGTAATCTCGCGAGATTACGATGTAACCTGTCATTTCAAACGAGATTACGCTTGCTGGAATCTCACAGAAAAGATTCAGAAGAGTCAGGATTCTGAATAAACATCACGTCCATGCTGGTAGTGATGTATATTCATTATCAGGACACTGCAGTAATGTTAGTGTTTGTGTAAGTGACTGCACTAGCAATATAACTATATCGCTAGTGCAGTGTAAATGAATGGAGAGAAGTGCATGACGCTGATTGGTCAGCGTCATACACTCCTCTGTACAACGCCCACTCGGGCTAAAGTAAAACACGCCCACTTGGGAATTAAGAAACTCATTAGCATAAAGCTAAAAATCACTCATAAAGTGGTTTAAAATAGTGTTTCTAAATAAAAAGCATTACTGTCACCTACATTATAGCGCCGATCTCCTTATATAGAAGATAGGGCACTTATAATGTGGTGACAGAGCCTCTTTAAAGGGGTTTTTCAGTCCTGTAAAATTGATGTCCTATCCTCAGGATAGGCTCATCAATGTGTGATTGGTCAGGGTCCGACTCCCAGGACCCCTGCCAATCAGCCATTTTGAAGGGGCTGCAGCGCTTGTACGAGCACTGCTTCCCCTTAACTTCTACTGTTCACACCGTGAATCGCCGACACTTGTAGCAGTGGTTTACAGTATTACAGCCATCTCCCATTGAAGTGAATGGGAGAAGGCTGTAATACTGTGAACCGCTACAAGTATGTCGATTTACAGTACAAACAGTGTAAATGAAGGGGAAGCAGCGCTCTTACGCACGCTGCGGCCCCTTCAAAACAGAGGATTGGCGGGAGTGCCAGGAGTCAGAGCCGGACTTATCACATATTGTCCTGAGGATAGGCCATCAATTTTATGGGAATGGAAAACACCTTTAAGTGACTGGATCCAAAGTCTGCTCCGAGGGGGGGGGGGGGGCCATCTTCTGCTGGACCTCCGAGGCCCATTTTTGTGTCAGAGCCTGCACCCACAGGAGGAGCCCCTGGTACTCTGGTGGGTTAGACTGATCCCGACACTGTGGAATAGGTTGGTTATGTATAAATAATTGTAAGTAACCGTAAATTACTTCTTTAAGATCTCAGTCATAGGCAGAAAGTGTTGACGCCAGATTGATATACATCTATAACTAAATGCATTTAGCGCTATAGTTTACCATACCTCTTTTTAAAAAGAATCAAAGAAATCTTGCCACAAGAAAACCCAGATATTTGGAAAGCATCATCAAATCATGAGGTCAAACATACGCTGTATCCGACAGAATATAGCTGCATATGCCTTCCAATGAAATTTAGTCATCCAGAGGTACAGTATGGCCCCATGGACCTCTATGGTTGCCCTATTACAGCTCAAACATGGAGCCTTAATACAGATGTGTGCATGAGGCCTTACCAACTTTTATTAGGGGGGGGGGGGGAATGTAATTTTATATGAATGGAGTGAGCATTTTTTCTAGGTGGTGTATTAAAAAGGTGTCAAATCTGTCAGTTTCACATCATAAGTAAGATTTTCGCCCACTCAGCAGGTTTCTGCATTCAACGTTGCCGTAGTAAAATTCCAGTTAAATAAGTCTTTAAATATTAAAGTCAACAGAAAATATATTCCATAGCATAAGTGTGTTAACAGAAGTAGGTTTTTCAGATTTTTTACTACTTTTTTTCCCTCCCAGTTCGTGTTACCTTCCAAGTACACAGGAAAAAACAGTGAAAAATGTTTAATATAGGAGCCAATGCATACACTGGGAATGCAATAATACTACTATGTAGCCTTGGATTCAAGACTAGCTAGATTTTCCACTAAAGACTGAAAAACTAAAATTCCATCAGCATCATAAACTATTCCAGGGTGACTCAAAAGAAAAGCCTGGTTCTCTAGTCAAAATTATTCATCCATTTAGGAGGGCAGAGCTTAAAATAACACAAGGAAAGGAACTGGACACATGGCAAAGTAATCATAGACCGGTATAAAGCAGAGTTTGGATGAAACCAATACTTTATCATGGTTAAAAAAAAATGTAATAACTGCAAAGCAATGGTCACATCTACAAAATAAATACAGATACAATGCTCCGCGCTCTAGACGATATATACACAAACAAGCAATGCCAGTGACTTTCCTTCAAAATAGATGCCTTTAGGTCAGGATTGGAAGGTTGGAGCGTTAACTTAACGTGGTATGTAGCCGATTGAGCAATTTTTTGTAGGGGCATCGAAGTTCAGCATCCCGACAACTCTCAGGAGAGGGAGAGTAACTGCACTCAGGCGGGATTTTAGGAGAATATTTCTCCTGGGCTTGAGCTCGCCGAGCAGAATGGTTTAAGAGATGAAGACGGGATGAATGCAGTTAGAGGAACTCCGACCAAGTCAGCCCCGTCATACCCATGTCAGGCAGACCCTTCCCGCTCTACAGAATGAGCATGGTACCAAAACGCATCATTTTTTCTCTATACACAGTGCTTGTCGCCCCAGAGTCATTAAAATCATGGCCTACACAGCCAGACCTAATGGCAGATTTCTAGCTGAATGTGTCAATTAGTTTTTTTGTAACATAAGCGGCTACCATTAAACATTTGAAATCCCCCGCCACTCCAGTACTGTGGACCACCCTATTCTGTTCACATCACTGAAATGACGACATGCTATACTGACTCATGACCTCCGGCACCAATCAGGAGTTAAGACCGTATCTCATCACTGGATAGATGTAAACAGACACGTGACCATGGTGGCCAGTGATTGGCTTCACTGCAGAATGTAAATAGAACTTAAACTTCGGTGCTCGAGCAGCAGGGACACTTACCACAAATGAAAAATTAATAAAGGCCACGGTCCCCTCAAAGTCAGCAAAAAATGGAAAAAAAGCTAAAGAGCTGGAGACCCACATTGTAATAGTATTCAACAAGATTTTTCCTCGGTAGAGTCTCATTTCTTTGTGGTAGGGTTACTTCTTGTTGGGATAATTTCCTTGGTTTAATAATAAATGCACCAACTGACTGTAGCGATAAAAAAGGAAACCATGAATATTAATCGAGAGGAGTATGTAACATGATCACACACACTACAAACCATGGGATCTTTGCATTAGGCGTATTGGCTTCAGTAAGTATTGTAATTGTAAACCACATGAATGATTCATTCATATATTGGATATCTGAGAAGAAAAAAGGGTCCTCTCCTATTGTGAAAGAGCCAAGAAAATAAGACAAAGGACAAGCCTATTCACCCCGAGCTGAAGCAGGTCCTACCACAACGCAGGCTGAGGTCGTTTATTGCTCTAAACAAAGCAGTAATAAAACAAATCTGATTTCTTTAATTTGTCTTATTAAATTGTAGTTTAAATAAAAGCAAATAGATCAAGAACACCCAAGACATTGATAATGTATCGCTACGGATCTTACTGCTTTATACCAATTAATGCGGTCCACATTTTTTAATCTTCTAGAACGATATAAATGTGGTACAAAACCAGCTTCAAACCTCACAAAATACAATAGAAGATAAAGCACTGAACATACAAGCTTACAAGGTGAACTCGAATTCCCCTAAAGGCTTATTCCCACCTCTGTAATATAGCATTGTGCTGATGAGGCAAAAACAGGTTCAGATCTCAGCACTGCAGGAAATCCCCCCCCCCCCCAAAAAAAAAGGGAATAGTCCCTGCCTGACGGGATCTAATCTAGTTTTGGGCACTTGACGTGTTTTCCAGGACCTCAAACATCGCTAGCGTATACTAAGGATAAACCATATTGATGATCATGGAGATCAGACCGAGACCCCCGCCTATTATAAGTAGTAAGTGAGCACCAGGTCCCGTTCATTGACTACACTGGCACAGTGCCCCTTCATTCGGATGATCCCACAAGTCAGACTCCACTAACCAAATATTGGTTGTCTATCCTAATAATAGACCATCAATATTAAAGTCTTGAAAAACCTCATTAACATAAGAATCCATTGTTGAGCACACAATGTTTTACAGGAGGTGTGAATGGAGCCAAGCTGCTTTGACAACTACATGTACAATTGTTGCTCAAAAACTGGGATTTTTTTTTTTTCTAGAACTTTATCTTTTCACTTTCCATCCCAGACTATTAACCGTGTGAAAGCCACAGTTCCAGAGAACATTCAGTTGTGCTCTTACAGATGGGTAATATTTTCCTGCTATTCATTGAGGCAGATTTACCGAAACGAAGAATTAGACAGAATGAACTTAAACCATTTCGTTTGCCGTCCGTTTGTTTTTTTTTGACGGACCCATTGGCTTCTATGGGCCTCACGGTCACAGAATCACTGACCAAAGTAGGACATGCGCTACTTTTGACGGAAAGGAATAACGGATCAGTCAAAATAATGGAAGTGTGGATGGGCCCATTAAAATGAATGGGTTCAGGGTACTATCAGTGCCAAAAACGGATGGCACCCTGAAGGAATAAACTGAAGTGGGCATGAGGCCTAAGGCTGCTGCTTTACACTGCACTTCTGCTTGTTCAGAGTGTCACCTATAAAGGAGGCATAATAATACAAACAAATAACTGGAGTGCAAATACAGTGCCACTAAATAATCTTTGAGTCACAAAAATTATAAACTGGTTAAAAATGTCTCATCGGCCTTAACCAGTTAATACGTTTTGCGCGACAGATAAAATTGACAAATATATGGGTTTGAAGGTTATTACTGTAGTTTCGAGTGAAGTCCCAGTGGTAAGTGTTGGTATTTCATGCACCGTGACAATTGGATTTATCCTGTAATATTATGCGCATACTCTGCTATTACAATAGGTGGGATTTATGCACGTAGCTTCGGAGACTCCATGCAAAACCTATGCAAGAGTCCCTCAACCACATGCAATGACTTGACCTGTCATTGGACCAAATGGTTTAGTTGAGCGCAGTATTCATTTGTGTAGCAATATAGGTCTATCTAGAATTACTCAAACAAATTACGATATGCCATCACGTGGATAGAATAGTTAAAGCATAAAAAACTAAACCGACCAGTTAAAAATAGGTAGTCAGGTAACTACTAAAAATACACAAACAAATGTGTCACACATCCCATAGCCCATCAACCAACCCAGCAGAAGTCTACTACAGCTTGGACATCAACCAACCCAGCAGAAGTCTACTACAGCTTGGACCTCAACCAACCCAGCAGAAGTCTACTACAGCTTGGACCTCAACCAACCCAGCAGAAGTCTACTACAGCTTGGACCTCAACCAACCCAGCAGAAGTCTACTACAGCTTGGACCTCAACCAACCCAGCAGAAGTCTACTACAGCTTGGACCTCAACCAACCCAGCAGAAGTCTACTACAGCTTGGACCTCAACCAACCCAGCAGAAGTCTACTACAGCTTCGACATCAACCAACCCAGCAGAAGTCTACTACAGCTTGGACCTCAACCAACCCAGCAGAAGTCTACTACAGCTTCGACATCAACCAACCCAGCAGAAGTCTACTACAGCTTGGACATCAACCAACCCAGCAGAAGTCTACTACAGCTTGGACATCAACCAACCCAGCAGAAGTCTACTACAGCTTGGACCTCAACCAACCCAGCAGAAGTCTACTACAGTTTGGACAACATGGCACAGATCATGTAAAAACCGGCTTTAAAAGGATCAAACATAGAACAAGAAAGCTGTATTTAAAGCATCTACTTCTCATAAAATATATAATAGAAATATCATACCAGATGTGTCCAGGACAAGCGTCTCAGGTCTCAATCGTTTTAGTCTATAGGGATTTAAACACTTAGCAGCCCATCCATCAATACGTACATTTCATCATCAGGCCTCCTAGTTGTCAGTCAGATTATTCTACCAACCTTCATAGTTAATAGATGACTGCAGCAGAAAGAATGTTCTACACTACTTCGATATTACACACAACTCTTCAGAATTAGCAGTAGTTTTGCAGTTAGTCAATTCTACCTCATATGAAATGACATGGAGTAGGACATGAAATTGCCATGAAGTAGTAGTCATTTGCATGGACACAATTAAAAGGTGGTGTCCAGGGACTTGCTAAATGTGCTGAAGGACAAAAATAATCTGCTCGTGAGGAAAGGACAGATCGCGCAAGAGAAAAAAAGAGAAAAAAAAAAAAACGGTCATTAGTAAAGTTACACAAGAGAAATCCCAATCTGGGCACTCCATGGAAATGAGGAATAAGACTCCGATGGATAATGACAGGGAAGATTTTTTTTATCTGCCATCACTCCAATTCTGCACAGAAGTTTCAGAGCAAGAATGCGCCAAATCTCACACGAATCCAAAGGGTAGGTTCGTGCAAGATGTAATTTTACAACGGCCTGTTCCTACCAAACCATAGGCAAAATAGAGGCTGTAATAAATGGTAGCCTGTATTCTGCTAACCAATTCAATAGGGAACTAGAAGGAATTCCTTAATGAGGAGAATTAATGCTGGATCACTCGTAATACAGATGTAGAAGAGTCGTTTGGTTTAACAGAGATCTCATGATGTGGGATCACTGATATTACAATATGAATCCAGGTAAATCTAAGAAATTTGCTCGATTTGACACCATCTTTCATAGCGTATGTTTTTTAGTGACTAGCTGAGTAAGGGTTAACTTATCCCACTAAAGTGAAGCATTAACAGGGTTGTCCTTCAGAACAGCGCAAACCAAGATGATGTACATGCAGACATTTAGATTTTCCTATATAGACTTCAAACCAACATCTGGCCACAGCGTTTCAGCCCCCTATTCCCCCCCCCCCCCCATTCCAGGTACACAAAAGAAAAAAATAGGCTTTTAAAAACGTTCTAAGTTTGAGACGAGAGGTTCCCAATTTCCTTTTTTTAATGAACCAAACTTAAACGGGTCAGTTTCTGCAAACTTGCACAAAAGGCAACCCCCTTAAACTAACTGGAAGCTTTAGGAATCTAATTTTTTTTATTTTTTATTCCTACTGAACAGGATGTGATCATGGCAGGCCAGTCATTCCTATGTCAATGATGTTCAATGTTTGTGGTGGGCAGTTGTTTTCGGAGTCAGATTAATTTGAATTAAGATGGAAATCACTACAGGTCATTTACACACCGACTACTTGCAAAATAGATTATAATATAAGCCAATTCACATAATAAATTGCTAGTATTTGTACCTACGTGAGACACCAAAGCATTGCTTCTAAGGGGTAGGTTGGGGGGGGGGGGGATACCTTGGCATTATGCCATGCAATGTAGAATTCATACGAAAACCCTGAGAAAAGACTTCCATCTGCCTCCGCATAAAATGTAAACCACATGTAGGGGCAGTATAGTCCTTTAGAATTCTATGGGTGCCGTATCACGTACCTGTACCAAACAATGCCATAGTACAGCTGTGTGAATGAGCTCTAACAATATGTAGCGGACAAACTTATTGGGCAGTGGTCAAACTAGAGTCCCATGGCCCCCAGGTCAAATTTTGCATCTGGGGCCCCCCCTACCCTTCTGCTTGTTGCTCGGATGCGGAATTTCCAGTAGCATTGCTAGTCTCAAAGACAACAAAGCTATAATACAAATTTTCTATATAGGATAATCTACCCCTAAAATATACAATCAAAGTTGCCACATAATATTACTATTCATGGAAAAAAGTTTCACCATACTGTACAATACCAATAAACCATGACCACAGTGACTGAACAATGCCACCATACTGTTCTGGAATAATACAGAGACACCATGATCACATATTACCATCCTATAGTACTTAATACCACCACCATTTGGCTACTGGATGGAAGCTACTGTACAGAAGACAGATATTAACACCATATAGTGGCAGATACCAGTTACACAGACAGGCGGACTGCAGACATTATAAGTGAATATAGTACGGTTACATCCAGTGAATTACAAGAGTCATTCACTTTCCCCATTTCTTCATCCGGCCCAGACCGCCATGGTGACTACCCCGGCCACAACTCGTGTCTGCAGAATTTACAGAACAAGCCTTTGGCTCTTCGAAATCTCAGCACCCTCCCGACCGATAACCAATACTATTCCCAAACTCTCCTTGCATAGTGCCCCAGACCGTAATAATCTCACTGAGTGCCCCACACAGTAAACACCTGATGAAGACGCCAGTTCGGCGTAGAAACGCGTAGTGTTTTAGGTCTGTTCAAATAAATGTAGTTTTATTTTGAACTATTGGATTCTATTTGAGGTTCAATTTTTTGCATATACCTATATCCACACAGTAATAGTACCCCTCTTTTGTGCTCTATACAGAAATAGTTCCACCTTAAAGCCTTATTCACACGACAGTGAAAAAAAATGTCCATTAAAAACTGATCAACTGTCAGTTTTTCATGGCCATTTTGCATCAGATTGTCTACAAATTTTCATCCATTTCCAGTCCGTCTGTCCGTTTTACATCCATTTTACATCAGTTTTTCATGGCCGTTAAAAAAAATAAAAAAATAAAAATAATTTCATTGGTCAGGTTTTTTTTGGCCCAGCCCCCTGAAAACACCCAAAAGGAAGGTCACATGTTCACCTAGACACTATTTACAGCCCCCCTGTATATGATGCCACACACATCCCTGTATATGATGCCACACAGACCCCCTTTAGTTGATGCGACACAGACCCCCTGTATATGCGACACAGACCCCCTGTATATGCGACACAGACCCCCTGTATATGCGACACAGACCCCCTGTATATGCGACACAGACCCCCTGTATATGCGACAGACCCCCTGTATATGCGACAGACCCCCTGTATATGCGACACAGACCCCCTGTATATGCGACACAGACCCCCTGTATATGCGACACAGACCCCCTGTATATGCGACACAGACCCCCTGTATATGTGACACAGACCCCCTGTATATGAGTGCCTACATACTCCATACAACAATGCCATAAATACTCACGGGTGCAGCGCCGGCTCTTGTCTTCTTCAGGTGTTGTCACTCGTCTGCACGGGTTCTGGCAAGGCAGCGCGACGGGGCGATGACGTCATCGAGGCGCCTTCAAACCCGTGAAGACGAGTAACCACACCTGAAGAAGCGCTGCAACAGTGAGTATGCCAACGATAGCCAGCAAGAGAACTAGTAGTTCCCTTGCCAATCCCCATGTAACATATCCGTTTTTAACGGTTGTTACATGTATTGACAGCCGTTAAAAACTGATCCATTGACTTCTATGGGGGCCGTCAGGCCGTTAAAACGGCCCAAAAATAGGACATTTTTTGTCCTATTTTTTGGACGGCCATTATTCACGGGCCGTTAAACAAATGGACGTTTGAATATACCCATAGAATATAATTGTTCTGAAAACGGCCATGTGAAGGCCGTTAAAAGGACGGCCATCACACGGCCGTTTTTCACTGTCGTGTGAATAAGGCCTTAAGTCCAGAACAGTAGAAGCCCTCCTCTAAACACCCCCCAAACAGTAAGAATACCACCTCAAGGCCCTGAACAGTAATTCCCCAACAAAGTAGTTTTGTCCCTTGTGTGCACCTGTATAGTAGAAGTCCTCTTTTGTACCCCCCCATCTAGTACTTAAGAGTCACTTTAACGGTGCCACCATATAGCAGTTAAGCCCCCTCCATTGATAATGCCCACTTTGCGGCAACTTAAAATAAAAAAACAAAAAAATTGAAACACACAACTCATGCACACGAACGTATTTTTTTCGTCACACGTATTCAACCCGTAGTCCACCAGTATTTACGGACCCGTTTTCTCTGCCCTAATCTGCAGCCCCTTCTATCAGTGGTGGAAAAAGAGAAGGGGCAGCCTTTTCGGGCAGAGATTCCCCAGCGATTGCAAGTAAAAGAAGTTCATACGTACCGTTGTCTTGGTGACGCGTCCCTCTTTTGACATCCAGTCCGACCTCCCTGGATGACGCAGCAGTCCATGGGACCGCTGCAGCCTGTGATTGGCTGCAGCGGTCACATGGGTTGAAACTTCATCCCGGGAGGCCAGACTGGAGGAAGAAGCAGGTAAGTTAACTTTTAATACTATTAACTCCAGCGGTTGTCACTGTGCCGGGTGCTGAGAGTTACTGCCGATAAGTTAACTCTTACAGCACCCTGGACAATGACTATACCCGGACGTCGCCTAGCAATGCTCCCGTAATTACGGGTGCACACACGTAGCCAACCGTAATTACGGGAGCCCCATAGACTATGGGCCTGCCTGTGCTGTTATTACGGCCTGAAAGAGGACATGTTCTATATTTTTCGACGGCACTGGCACCTTCCCGTAAGCATACGGGAAAGTACCCGTGGCCAATAGAAGTCTACGTTCCCGTAATTACGGGCGTTTACGTTCGTGTGCATGAGGCCTAACTCTGTTCCCATGATGTGCTGCCGAGTTTTCTGCCTGGCGTACGTGACACGGTCACGCTGCCTGTGCTGGGACGTCTGACATTTTCAGCGCCCTCCCGAGCTCTAGTAGGCAACATGTCTAAAACAGCATGTGGCTTATAAGAGTAAGTGGCAGGCAGGAAGCCAATGTATCTTTGCTCCCCCATAGTAAGTACCACTCGCATGAGTGCACCCTTGCGACCATGATAGTTAAGACCCTGCCTGGGGTGTTCTAAAGAATGAACCTACAGTGTCAAATCACATTATGACCACTACCTAATACCCAGAGTAACCGACGTGCGCAGCACGGGCAGCTAGACGTGAAGGGAGTGAGTCAATAAAGTGCTGGTAGGTTGTCTCCGGTATCTGGAGCCATGCTGACTGCAGTGCATAACATATTTGCTGGAAGGTGCGCAGGGAAGGATTCATAGAGCGAACAAGGCGATCGAGGTAGGTTGACAGGGAAGTACTTGGAAGTCTTGGTCGTGCTCTTCCAACCACTGTCGGACATTTATAGCCGTGTGACTCCACCTGCCCCAGGGAAGACAAACAGAATGTATGGATGGACGTGATCTGCAACGATGGACTCATACCCAAAACGTTCACAGTGCCTTCCACATGGATGAGTGGGCCCAGAGAATGCCATGAAAAAATTCCCCAGATCATAACGCTGCCGCCACCAGCTTGTGTTCTACCAGCAATGGTTGCAGGGAGTTTGTTCTCTGAGGTTTCTCGCCTGACACACCAACATCCATCAGTTCGATGAAGCAGAAAATGTGCCAATCTGTGGTCTAAATCAGATCCTGCCCAGCAAATTGAAGATTTTTTTTCCGATGCATCTTTGTTAACATAGGAGCAGTGAACATCGATCTGCTTCGGAGCCCCATACGCAGTAGGGTTATCTGAAATGTTATTTAGACAAGTCTTATAGCCCCATGGTGGATTTTCACGTTGAACTGCTCCACTGTAGCGTGTCGTTCGGCCCTCGCGCACCTTCATAGCAGACATTCACCTCTCACATCAATGGCACGTGGTGCTCCGCAGTTTCCACGTCTGTTATTCCCAATGGTGACACTTCTTCACTCATGATACACTTTCACCACAGCAGCACACAAACCGTTCACAAACTGCACTGTTTGAGAAATACTGCCAACCTTGGCCCGAAAGCCAATAATCATTCCTTTTTGCAACTGATAAATTGCCCCTTTTACCCATGGCAACAACGAGCGATGTGTTCAGACAGCCTATCGCACACCTTATATACCCACCAAGCCAGCCCACGACATCACTTCCTTCATGGGCTGCCAACATGGAAAGTAGGAGGTGGTCATAATAATGCGACTCAACTGTGTATAACCCCAGTTATTTTGAATTTTATCTAGGAAACAACCTCTCAAGGCAAGTTTATGAATGTTAACATTGAGAGATTTTCACTTTAACCCCTTAGTGACCAGCCTATTTTAGGCCTTAAAGAGGCTCTGTCACCACATTATAAGTGCCCTATCTTGTACATATGATCTGCGCTGTAATGTAGATTACAGCAGTGTTTTTGATTTAGAAAAACTCATTTTTTACGGAGTTGTGACCTATATTCGCTTTATGCTAAAGACTTTCTTAATGGACAAACTGGGCGTGTTTTGCTTTAGACCAAGTGGGCGTTGTGGAGAGAAAAGTGTATGACGCTGACCAATCAGCGTCATACACTTCTCTCTATTCATTTAGCCAGCACATAGTGATCTCGTTTTAAATGACAGTTTACAGTGTAATCTTGCGAGATTACGCTTGCCTTGCTGTAAATCTCACAGAAACGTTACCGAAGTGTCAGGATTCTGAATAGACATCACATCCTGGCTGGTAGTGATGTCTATTCACAGTCAGGACACTTCAGTAACGTTAATATGTGAGTAAGTGACTGCACATAGTGTAGAAAAAAAAGATTGGGAGGATTCCTCCAGCTCACCTTATCGCATGAGTAGACTTGCGCGCGGGTCCTCGTGTCGGCACACGTATGAAGTACAAGAAAAAACAAATGGATCCAGCGCTGTGTCCTTGAAGTTTGTTTAAAAACGGAAACTATTTCCAAGTTTTAATGAAAAATTGGTATAAAAACAGGTAACATTACAAATAGATATTCTCAATGAATAGTGGGATTCATGGCAGTGTGAGCGGTGCCTACGCGTTTCTGACGCATGCAGCGTCCTTAGCCATGACTAAGGACGCTGCATGCGTCAGAAACGCGTAGGCACCGCTCACACTGCCATGAATCCCACTATTCATTGAGAATATCTATTTGTAATGTTACCTGTTTTTATACCAATTTTTCATTAAAACTTGGAAATAGTTTCCGTTTTTAAACAAACTTCAAGGACACAGCGCTGGATCCATTTGTTTTTTCTTGACTGCACATAGTGATCTAGCTAGATCACTATGTGCTGGCTAAATGAATGGAGAGAAGTGTATGACGCCGATTGGTCAGCATCATACACTTCTCTCCACAACTCCCACTTGGTCTAAAGCAAAACACCCCCAGTTGTCCATTAAGAAAGTCCTTAGCATAAAGCTAAAATGGTTCATAACTCCGTCAAAAATGATCGTTTTTCTAAATAAAAAACACTTTTGTAATCTACATTATAGCGCCGATTACATTATGTACAAGATAGGGCACTTATAATGTGGTGACAGAGCCTCTTTAAGCAATTTTTTTTTAATTTACCATCATCTCATTCAAAGAGCTATAACTTATTTTTGCATCGACATAGCGGTAAAAGGTCTTGTTCTTTGCGGGACAAGTTGTATTTTTTAATAACACAATTTTGGGGTACATCAATTTTATGGATTAATTTTTCAACTTTTTTTTGCTGGGGAATAGAAAACAAAAACAGCAATTTCACCACACTTTTCTCCATCCTAAATTCACGCTGTTTACCATGTAGTATAAATAACACAACAACTTTATTCAGCGGGTTGTTAGGGTATGTTCACACGGCTTAGCAAAATACGGAGCTATTTTCAGGCGTAAACAGCTCCTGATTCTCAGACATTTTTGTAACTACTCGCGTTTTTCGCTGCGTACTTTACGGACGTTATTGGAGCGGTCAATGAAAAACGGCTCCAAAAACGTCCCAAGAAGTGACATGCACTTTTTTGCGGGCTTCTTTTCACGCGCCGTATTTTGACAGCGACGTGTAAAATAACACCTCGTGGGAACAGAACACCGTACAACCCATTGAAAGCAATGGGCAGATGTTTGTAGGCATAATGGAGCCATTTTTTCAGGAGTAATTCGAGGTGTAGAACGCCCGAATTACGTCTGAAAACACTGCGTGTGAACATACCTTTATGATAGCAATGATACCAAATTTATATAGATTTTGTATGTTTTACTACTTTAACAAAATTATTTGTTTGTGTCTCCATATTTCAAGAGCCATAACTTATTTTTCTGCCAATGCAGCTGTATAAGGGCTTTTTTTTGCGGGACGACTTGTTCTTATTGGTACCATTTTGGAGTAGATGCGACTTATCAGTTTTTAAAAAAAAAAATGAAGGCAGGATTCACAGAAAACAGTTTTTGCAATGCTTTTTATATAATTTTTTACGGTGTTCACCGTGCGGGTTAAATTATGTAACAACTTTATAGTTGGGGTCGTTACGGTCACGGCGATACCAAATGTGTAACTTTATTTTGTTTTTTTTATTAATAAAGCATTTTATAAGGGGGAAAAAAGTGTTTCTTTTTAAAAAAAAATATTTTTCACTTTACTAGTCCCCCCAGGGGACTTTACTATGCGATCCTCCGATCGCATTTATAATACACTGCAATACTTTTGTATTGCAGTGTATTAGTGCCTGTCCGTGTAAAATTAACAGGCATCTGCTAGGCCTTGCGTCTGGCATGGCCTAGAAGGCATAACTAGTGGAAGACCTGGGGGCTTTATTAGGCCACCCCAGCCGCCATAGAAACCACCGACAACCTGCGATCTTATCACAGGATGCCGGTGGGGTGAGAGAGGGAGCTCCCTCCCTTTCTCCAAAATCACTCAGATGTAGTGCTGGCTATTGAGCACCGCATCTGAGGGGTTAAACTGGCGAAACCGATACAGATCTAGATCTCGCCCGTTCGAGCAGGGTCGCTCCCAGAGCAGGGAGATTTAACAGCTCCCTGTTCTATTTATTGATTCCGAGGGCTATGCCTCGGAGTAAAGCCCATTAGTGGCCGCCGTGAAAAGGCATATTGGCGGTCACTAACTGGTTAAAATTAAGAGATTTAAAAATTAAAAAAAACTCCCTTATGTTCTTTAGGGACGCATTTAGAGCTAGGGAAAGTTTTTCCTTTATGTTATCTTAAAGGTAAAACTTCCCATAGTATTCAACCTACTTTGACAAAATAATATGTAAAGGCATCGATACTTCACATATTAAACCACCCTAAATGAATTTTGAACTTTTCCATCAACAAAGCAATGAATCCTTTTAACAGACATTTATATTTTATTTTTTTTAAACAAAGTCACCAAGCACAGGGACTTAGGGACTGCGGGTGCAGGGGAAACCGATAGGCCTGTCCACATGGTGCAGGTTTGGTGTGGAGTTTTTTTTATTTGTGTTTTTTGTTTTTGTTTTTTCAACCTCCGGAGTTGATCCTAAACAGTTAAAGTATCAGGAAAGACTAAAATAACTTTTATCCAGCCCTGGTTACAAGCATGAAAATATTACTCAACAAGGCCTTTAGAACCTATACATTTATGAAGTAGGTATACTGATCCAGAGTCATTAAGATTCTTCAAAAGAAAATTTATGCTAAAATATAATGCTTGCTGTTCTAGAAGGTGTTTGATAAACAGCAAATATGTGCACAGTAATATGAACTGGCAAACAAATATTTATTAAAAATTACAACGTTTAATTTGAATCACGACCTGCTTAAAATATTGCTACGCACTTAACGTATTCAAACCTAAGCGGAAATCGCATACGGATCTCTGAATGAACCCAAAGAACTAATTAAAGAATAGATTTTAAAAATCCTTATGTTTTATGAATTTAAAATGCAGAACATAGAAAACTCTTGTTTTGCCATTCAAGGCATTTTAGTTATATTTTAGTATGCGAGGCACGGATGGGATTCTGCAGAACTTTTTGTATCTGCGTAGATTCTGTCCTCACTGTGGCAGTGTAATACGACTACACGCACACAATGAAGGATCTTGCTCGTGTGGGTTTTCGGAGTCTACAGTACTCTAACTATGGTGTCTGCTTATAGGTAGGGAGCGTGGATGGGTGGTAATGCACTTCACCAATCAGGACGGTGTTTTCCCTCTCCCGAGCACAACATTCCAGTATGTGCTGACAGAGCCAAGTGCTGATGATTATAATAGAAGTGAGAGCGTCACCAGCACATCACTACATGCAGAGGGAAATCAAACAAAACTCCAACACTCTAAACTAGAGACCTGCCTACAGGACAACTCGAATACATAGGCTCCCTGCTTAGTCATTAAAGTGGTAGGTACTGCACTAAGATCCCAGCGATCACTCATTTCTGATGATCATTATTCACGAAGAGCCATCATACGGCGTAGCAATGTACACAACTCACATCAGTTCCAGGTTCCAGTGCGGCACACAATCCAATTTAATAGACATGAAAAGCGGAGAGCATTCTTTCGAACATCCAAGCCCATAAAAGAAGGCAGGGAGACACCGTAGAGTACACACAGATCATAAAGACATCAGCGAGCTTAAATGTGTTTACACGGTCACGTTACATAAGGAATTTAACAGCCTTGGTTTACGGGATTTATAAAAGGACTATGCCCTGTCAGTTAAGTTTCTTCGATCTATAGACAAGGGGCTTGTGCTGGAGACTCCAGGCACTGTGCAGACCTCACTGCGGGGCCTTTGAATTTTAGTAAATTGATACCTAAAGTCCCTCAAGGCTTCGTTTCCGTTTAGAAGGAACAGTAACATCCACTCACCTTCCTCCCTGGACGTCTTTGCTCCTCGGACAAAAGATCCCCTTTGCAGTTGACAAAGTCTCCCTCCTCTGCAGTCACCGATGCTCCATACGAGAGGACCTGCACTATTTCCAGCTCTGAAGAGCTTTCCACAAGGCACTTTCCCAGCCAGCAGTGTGCAGGCGAAGTTTACAGACCTGCTCCAGGATTAGAACAAGAATTTCCTTTAGAAACGTTGCCAGCGTTTGGTCATGCCCACTGCCAGAACATTAAGTACACGTTTAGCCCTTTGTTAGATGAAAACACTGATCATGATGACTTCCATCCCAGGATCAAGGTCCACAGGGATGTGCAGCTCAGAGCTGCATGGCAAAGAGGGCAATGCTGCGCCTATCCTCGCCGGACAAAGGGGGTGGAACTAGAACGCAGGCATGTCAGCATTCCCGGTTGCCTAGCAATGACCATGAACAATCTGAAGGAAAGCATGAATGAAGGGCGAATAAAAGAAGTGATGATGAAGATGAAGGGTCCGATTACATTTCTTCCTCTTTGCTGGAGACCACCAGCGAGCACTCCAGCTTCCCAGTCATCTGTGTCTAATTATAATCTGCCTTGTGCAGTCTTGTAAAGAGGATGCACAGTAAGCACTTTCACCTCCCACAACTCGGGATAATACTTGGCACAGGAAAAGTCTGCATTATTATTACTACACAAGAGAAAGTAGAGGATAGCAGGAGTATTATTAACACCTTCACTGCTGTAAGCATACAACCTGACACAAACTACACCTCATGTAAAGGAGATCTATGGCTGATGTGTGAAAATAACCTAACCAGCAATTCTTCCGACTATTTATTATGAGCCATGACCATCATAATAAAAGTACCGGCCAGAAAACACAACTATTTAAAGACCATCTGCCACTTTGTTTTACTAAAAAAAAAAAAAATTGAATATTTAATGTTTTGAATGATTTTTTAGCAACTTTACAATTTACTTTAAAAATGTTTTACTTTTTAAAAAGATACAGCTACTATGTATCCTGTATACATAGAAGTTGTATCTTGCGGTCAAAGACCATCCCGTTAGGTCAGCCGGACTGACTGCTGGGCTGAAAGCTGGTCCTGCGTGCCTCTGACACGCAGAATCCAGGTAGTAATCACATCTAGGTTGATCAATTCAGATGTGATCGGAATTCGTGCTAACCTGCATGTCTGACACATTAGGGACCGGCTTTCAGCCGAGCTGTCAGTCAAGCTGACCTGACTGAATCGGCTTTGACGGCAATATACGGCTTCAATGTAAATCGGATACATAGAATTTGTATCTTTAAAAATTAAAACATTTTTTAATTCCAGTCCATTGAAAAGTTGCTAAAAATGTACATAAATATTTTTGGATTAAAGGCTATGTACACCTTTGAAATGTATTTCTTTTTTTTTTATCGATAAAGAAAAAAAAAAGTCAGTGAGTTTGGTTCAACTTTCTAAATACTTTTTATTAACCCTTTCAGGACCAAGGGTCATCGATGCCTCAATGACCAGCCCCATTTTTTCAAATCTGACGTGTCATTTTATGTGGTAATAACTCTGGAATGCTTTTGCCTATCCAAGCGATTCAGAGATTGTTTTCTCGTGACATATTGTACTTTATGTTAGTGGTAAAATTTGATCAATAAATTTATAGCTTATTTGTGAAAACCCCACAATTTGAAGAAAATGTTCAAAAATTATAATTTCTCATTTTAAGTGTAATCTACTTGTAAAACAGATAGTAATACCACACAAAATTGTTGCTAACCAACATCCCCCATATGTCTACTTTATATTTGCATTGTTTTTTTAACATTTTATTTTTCTAGGATGTTACAAGGCTTAGAACTTTCAAGAAAATGTCAAAAGGCTATTTTGTCAAGGACCAGTTCAGTTCTGAAGTGGATTTGAGAGCCTTATGTACTAGATAGACCCCATAAATTACTATATTTAAAAAACTGCACCCCGCAAAGTATTCAGAAAGTTTATTAACCCTATAGGCGTTTCACAGGAAATAAAGCAAAGTAGAGGTGAAATTTACAAATTAAATTTTTTTTGCCGACATTAATTTGTAATACATTTTTTCCTGTAACACAGAAGGTTTTACCAGGGAAATGCAACTCAATACTTATTGCCCAGATTCTGCAGTTTTTAGAAATATCCCACATGTGGCCTTAGTGTGATAATGGACTGAAGCACCGGCCTCAGAAGCAAAGGAGCAGGTAGAGGATTTTGGGGTCTCCGTTTTTTAGAATATATTTTAGGCACCATGTCAGGTTTGAAGAGGTCTTGTGGTGCCAAAACAGTGGAATCTCCCCAAAAGTGGTTTTGGCAACTAAACACCTCAAGGAATTTATCTAGGGGTATAATTTGCATCTTGACCTGACAGGTCTTTTGCTATATTTATTGGAATATGTCTGAAAATTAAAACCTACTTTTTTTTCTGGAAAAATATATCATTTTTTTTTTAATTTTTACAAGGAATAAAGAATAAAATGCACCCCAAGACTTGTAAAGCTATTTCTCACGATTACAGCAATACCCCATGTGTGGTAATAAACTGCTGTTTGGACCCACGGCAGAGCTCAGGAGGGAGGGAGCGCCATTTGGCTTTTGGAGCGCAGATTTTGCTTGGTAATAGTTCTGTTGGGGGTTTTGCTGGTATTTCAGTTTATAATGAGGTGGCATAGGTAATCTGGGCAGAGTACATCAGGGCATAATAAGAGGGTATAATAATGGGGTAAACAATAATTCAGAGATGTGTGGCCGATGTCGCACTGATAAATGGTGCCCAATCTTATCCGCTTTTGGACACACTGCACAATTTCTGTCGCTGTATTCTGAGCGCCAGAACTTTTTTTTTTTCTTCTCTCCACCGGAGCCGTGCAAGGACTTATTTGGTATGTTACAATCTGTAGATTTTTTGGCAAGCAAAGTGACATTTTACTTTATTCTGCGGGTCGGTACAATTACAGCGATACCAAATGTATATAGTTTTGTTTGTTTTGTGGTGTTTGCGCAATAAAAACACTTCTATAAAATTATTTCTTTCCTGTGTCACCATATTCTGGGAACCATCATTTTCTTATTTTTTCAGTCAAAAAATCTATGCATGGGCTTGTTTTTTGCGGGACGGGTTGTAGTTTTTATTGGTACTATTATGGGGTACATGCGACTTTTTGATCACTTTTTATTCTATATTTTGGGAGGGGTGATGACAAAAAACAATGCTAGCATCACTTTTTTTTTAACTTATTTTTTGCGCTGTTCACCGTGCGGCAGAAATATTATAGTTTTATAGTTTGGGTCGTTACAAACGTGTTGATACCAAATATGTGTACTTTAAAGTTTATTTTTTTCCTACAATAAAAGACTTATTATAGGGAAAAAAAGCATTTTTTGTTTTTGTAACGTATAGCTTGTTTTTACACTTTTATAAAACATTTTTTACTACCTAGGTAGTGTAACGTGTTATAAACTGTCAGTGTGACGTTGACAGTCACACTGACCGGAAGCCTATGAGGACCAGCTGGTCCTCATAGGCTTCCGTGAATGGCAGACCCATAGGCCGTTGTATGGCCTCCGGTTTTGCCATGCAAGCGACGGCAGCACCCACAATCAGTCCTCGGGAAAGTTTGTTGCTACAACAAACTTTCCCTGCGATCACATGATCAGGACCTGAACCAATCAGGTCCCGATCATGTCTCCCCGGGACCAGAGGCAGGGGTTAACAGCGCGATCCGGGTGTCAGCGCTACTCGATCGCGCTTTTAACACCCACTGTAAATTCACGTCGGCGCTGCACAGAGCCCAGCAAGCGCCGACTTGAATTTACTGGGGGCGGTCAGGAAGCGGTTAATAACGGTGATCATATTCTCTGTAGGGTTCGGCTGTCAGCGAACAGGTTGCTGGGGAGCCGGGGACACGGACACCGCCGGCGTCAGAGCGATCTCCCCAGCGCTATGCTGGCAGAAACAGAGGTCTGCAGATTAACGTCCTATCAGCACGGGCTATATGCGAATAGGACGTGAATCTACAGATTGTCGGTATGAAAGGGTTAAAAATTATTTTCACTCTGAGATACAGCTGCTTTGTATGCTGTATACAGGGCAGCTGTATCAACCGCTTAAACCTGTATCCATCAGGTCAGCGGGACTGACTGGTTCAATGTCAGCGGGTCCTGCTTGTAGGGCACGCAGTATCCACCGGTTATCAATCACATCTAAGTTCATAACTTTAACATACATTTTTAATAAAAAGTATTTAGAAAATTCCACAAAACATGCAAACTCTACTTCAAAAAGGTGCACATAACCTTTAAATAGCTGAAATGGAAGGGAGGATGAGGAGTTTAGTAAAAGGTCACATGCAGCAAGTTTCCAGTTTCTACATTTTAACCAGGCTTGGGGAGATTACAGTCTAGTTTACTATTACAGCCAAAAATGTCAAGTTTAAAATTTAATTAAAAAAGTTCAAATCCAAAATATACATATATAGCCATTTGTACTTTATTTTTTAACAGACGCTGCAATTTTTCTGACCGATTCCACTAGAAAGTTTGTGTCTTTGTGGACTGGCATTTCCCTTTGAGGGAAAGAAGAATCAAACAGGACCCTGATCAGCTAGTGCAAGGCCAGGCTCAAACAGTGCTCTTTTTGTATCGTAAAAACGGCTGCAGTTTCCTAAAGTTCGCAATTAGTTGTTTTTTTATGGTGGTTTTAGTGGCATTTTTATATAATGTCTTCTTGTACATATATTTTCAAAAATGCCTGAAAAAAATGCAAGTGCTACAAGAGAAACAAGACAGAAATAAAAAGCCACAAACCAAAACATGCAGACATTTATAATTTTTGACAAAGTTCCAGAAAACATCTGGCTGCATCATTTGGCTAAAAAAAACCAAACAAAACTAAAACCAAGAACACAGCTAAAATTGCATCATACGGTGTGTGGGATGCTGGGCCAAGGGAGGGCAACAAGGTCAGCACTGCTTTGATAAATTAAAAAGTGTACCTAACTTTTCAGAATAAGCGGTCATATATGTACATGAGGAATAACACTTTCTACCCATTATATGCCTTGTATGTGGCATTATTTTGCACATTTCCCCCCTGCAGGCTCTCTCTAATTCTCAGTGGTCTCAAAGCTAGTGAGCGGAGCCTAATGGCTTTTAGGTCTTCTATACACTGCACACAGAATAGAGGCGAATCCTGCGCTCTTATCTCTATCACATATATACCGCAGAAGCTGCAACAGCATGGAGGAGAATGTATACAGACGTAATGAGAAGTGTAGCAGAGAATCCAGCACTGGTGTGACAAAGATCTTACCATCAAGTCTATGTGGCTCTCACGGGCTCTATGCCCCCCCTCCATATACCAGATTGACAGGCTATGAATCCACAAGCCCCCCACTCCATGCAGTCCGTCTCCTCTGCCATGTAACCAGGTACGGATAATGTTACAGGAAGGGAGACACCTAGTGGCAGTCACTTCACACAGAATTTGCATGGATAAAACTGGATTTTAATGGTAAGTAAATTACAAACTGGTTTTATGTCAGGTATACTGTTAGGGTATGTGCACACGATGAGAGGCTTTTACGTCTGAAAAGACAGACTGTTTTCAGGAGAAAACAGCTGCGTCGTTTCAGACGTAAATGCTGCTCCTCGTATTATGCGAGGCGTCTTTGACGCCTGTAATCTTGAGCTGCTCTTTATTGACTTCGAAGAATGGCTCAAATTACGTCTGAAAGAAGTGTCCTGCACTTCTTTGCCGAGTCAGTCAATTTACGCGTCGTAGTTTGACAGCTGTCAAACGACGACGCGTAAATGACAGATCGTCTGCACAGTACGTCGGCAAACCCATTCAAATTAATAGGCAGATGTTTGCCGACGTATTGTAGCCCTATTTTCAGACGTAAAACGAGGCATAATACACCTTGTTTACGTCTGAAAATAGGTTGTGTGAACCCAGCCTTAGATCCGCTTAAATGGTTTGTGAAGTTACTCTCCATTTAATGTTTAGTAGCACGGCACTGGTCCGCATAGCAGCGCTTATAGGGGCTTTCCTTTTCAAAGAACTTCCCCGCACAGTGGCGCTCCCAGCCGTCGAACTGCAACAGAGCTTCTTCCAAGTGAATAGGGTTGTGCGGCAGATCCCAGCACAGACCGTAACAGTGCACGAACTACCCAGTGCACCCTGGCCCAGGACTTTAAGGACCAGGCATAGTCTACCCTCTATATACTGAAAAAGGGTAGCATTACCCATGAACACATACCTATAACCATCCTTCCTGTCACAAGCAAGACAATGTACATTGCTGTGGAATATGTTGGCGCTTTATAAATACAAATCTTAATATTCATAATCTTATAGTGCCGCTTATGCAACCCTACACTAAATATATGCACAGCACAGAGCAGAGGGCACATTTTATTAGAGGCAAAAGAACGTTATAGAAGACATCACTTACAGGTACACAGAACCAAGACTGCAGCTGTTATTTCAGAGGTCCTTACAATTGGCACCACTGTACTTGGGTGAAAGACCTCAGCACTTCATGAAGAGGACGACTCAATCACATCTTAATCTGATGAGTTACCATTAGTGCAGCACGGATTTAACACAAGTAGTCACAGATGTGACCCCCTTTAAGAAGTTATCCCGGCATATACAGAGGAATGTAAATAGTGCGTGTGCCGAGCAGTGAATCAGGTTCTGCAATCATTGCACAAGAGTGGACTTAGCGAGGAAAGGAGGGGTGCGGTATCCCAGGTTGTCACAGAGTAAAGTTCAGTAGCCCGGGGAAGCACAAAGGAGGAGCTGCCTCAAAGCGTTATTTGAAAAAGCATTTCTTGAAAACATTGAAATGAAACATCAAGGCAGTGGTTAAGGTAACAAAAACACATGTGTTTGCAGTCAGTCAACAAATGTTGTTTACATTCAGAGGACACCGGTATGAGGTTCATTAAAGGCTATGTAATCTTTGAAAACTATTTTTCTTAATAAGAAGGTCAGTGTGATTGATGCAACTTTAATTACTTATTAAAAAAAACTTTTTTTCACTTTAGATACAGCTGCTTTGTAACCTGTATACAGAGCAGCTGTATCTAGCGCTGAAAACTTTATCCGTCAGGTCAGCGACACTGACTCAGTGACAGCAGATCCTGTGTGTCTGACATGTAGGATCGAGGGGTTATAAATCACATCGATTGACGGAGCGGTTAAATTGTGTTTAATAATGGAAAAAAAAAAAAGCTAGAAATTGGGTCATTTTGACCACACAACAATCTGAATAAACTCGAAGGCTAGGTACACACTAGGAGGGAACACTGCAAATTTTCTTGTGATTTCAAATCTCTTCCACACACAGCGAAAAAACCCGCCACTTAAAATAAATGTAATTTGCAATGTTTTTGTTTTTTTTAAAAAAAAAACATGTTAATCTATGCTGCGAGATCGCTGCTCTTCTGTTGCGGGTTTTCCCCCCATTTAATTCAATAGGAAGGTAAAGAGGCATGTGTTGATACTTGTGGCGGAAACGCTGCGATTCCACCCAAAAAAAAAAAAAAAAAAAAAAATCACAATAAAAATATATTGGAAAATAATAAAAAGATTCATTCTTACCCTCGGCCGTATGTCCTAGCAACACGATCCTCTATTCTGAGAGCAGCTCGGCCTTCTGGCGTGACTTCTTATCTCACGGGTCTGCTGCAGCCAATAAAAGGCTGCAGCGGTCACATGACTACAGAGTCATTCCAGGAGGCCGAGCTACACTCACGAGAGAGGGACACGTCGCCATAACTACGGCCGGGGTAAGTCTACATTTTTTCTTTTCCCCTGCAGGACTTCCTCAGCGGACGTGCTGCCCAAAAAACTGCACCACTATTGGGTGCAATTTCTCTGGCAGACTTCCCTGCTGCTTCCAGGGCGTATACGCTGTGTAGTTTTATGCAGCGTATCTGCCTAGTGTGTTCCTACCCTCGGGCTAAAATCAGACATGCAGTTATATGAGCCAAAGCAAGGAGTGGATACAAAGGGAAGGTAAAGTATTAAGAAAAGACTCACATCTCAGCTCTTTTGTATCCACTTCTAGCATCAATTAAAAAAACTGCATCAAAACTGTGTGTGTGAATCCTAAAAGGGGAATTTCCGGTAATACACATTGGGGCAGATTTACGAATGCGGTCTAAGATTTAGACAGCGTAAACTTAGACTAAGCAGAAGATGCGCCAAAATTTATAACAATGACGCAAACTGTATGATAAATTTGGTGCATCTTGTTAGACACTTTTCCTTATATCAATTCTTGGTTGGCTTCGTTTTCCAACAGTTTTTTGCACCAAATTTTGGTGCATTTTTAGCCACACCCCCTTTTCTAGGCACACTTGGAATGGTCTATTAAAGAGGATCTGTCACTACTTTATTAATTCCCCATCTCCTAACTAATCAAATAGGCGCTTTGCTGCTGATAACTACAGAGTAACTTATTTTCAAAAACTTATTTGCAAAGTTATGAGCATTTTTCTAAATATGCTAATTTGGCTATAATCGCCAAAGAGGAGGAGACTCTTAGGCTGGATTCACACGAGCATGTTCGGTCCGTAATGGACGGACGTATTTTGGCCGGAAGTCCCGGACCGAACTCAGTGCAGGGAGCCGGGCTCCTAGCATCATAGTTATGTACAACGCTAGGAGTCCCTAACTCGCTGCAGGACAACTGTCCCGTACTGTAATCATGTTTTCAGTACGGGACAGTAGTTCCACGGAGAGGCAGGGACTCCTAGCTTCGTACCTAACCATCATGCTAGGAGCACGGCTCCCTGCAGTGTGTTCGGTCCGGGACTTGCGGCCGAAATACGTTCCGTCCTTTACGGACCGAACATGCTCGTGTGAATCCAGCCTTACTTTTCACTCTGGGCGGTATAATGTTTTCTGTATGATGCCATCCAATCAGCTTACAGCTTCACCCCCTTCCCTGCAACAGAGTGCGATCATATAGTATACAGCTTCCATTCCGGACTGTATTTTCAACTGGCGATATCTCCGGTTGTGTCACACTGTGATCCTAGTGTCATATGAAATATTAGGCTGGGTTCACACGAGCACATTAACGTCCGTAATGGACGGACGTATTTCGGCCGGAAGTCCCGGACCGAACTCAGTGCAGGGAGCCGGGCTCCTAGCATCATAGTTATGTACGATGCTAGGAGTCCCTGCCTCTCTGCAGGACAACTGTCCCGTACTGTAATCATGTTTTCAGTACGGGACAGTAGTTCCACGGAGAGGCAGGGACTCCTAGCGTCGTACATAACTACGATGCTAGGAGCCCAACTCCCTGCACTGAGTTCGGTCCGGGACTTCCGGCCGAAATACGTCCGTCCATTACGGACGTTAATGTGTTCGTGTGAACCCAGCCTTAGAATCTCATCTTTAAAATGCCACCAGAATCGCTGTTCTAGGTGGTCCACAGCCAGAGATATGGCTATTTGAAGTGATCCCCCTTCCCTCCAGCCTCAGTCTCTCATACTGGGTGTGAAGTAGCTTCATGCTGATTGGTCAGCGTCAGAGGCCGTGAGGTGGCTCCAGCGATTTCTCCTGAGGTTTGGATGCCCACTTGTCTAATAAATGCTAATTTGCACGTTTAGAAAAAGAAGCTCATAACGATTAAAACAAAAGTTTTGGGACACAACTTTCACTAGCATTATCAGTGTGACAGCGCCTGTTGGATTAGCTAGGGGAGAGGGCATTACCAAACTCGAGAGAGATCCTCTCTAAGACGCAAACATCTGTTTTTGTTGACTTATTTGCTTCATAAATATATTAAAACCTGACGACAAGGTCTAGACACAATCACATTAGTAAATCTGCCCCATTGACTCCTACCCTCCGAATGGACAATGAATGTGTGACTAGTAGGAATCGAATGAGGCTGAGCTGCAGTTCCAGTAAGAGCCACATGTATAGGTGTGCCGCAACGCTACAGCAATGCATATTCTATCTCTTAAAACATATCCCTTGAGTGCAATAGTGTCTGTTGGACAGGATCAGGACAGCTTTTCAGCATTTAACCCCTTCCCTTCCCGGAAGGGAGGGGGGGGGGGGGGGAGTATGGAGTGGGCTCACAAGCGGAGGTGCTGCACACTCAGGGGGTGTCAGCTAACACTTCACTGTAAAGTCGGGGTCATAGATTACGCCAATGGGCCGTTTAACAAATTAGATGCTGTTAGAAAGAGAGGGGCCACCCTCGGTCAAAAAAAAATAAAAAAAATCTTTTGTACCCCATGTAGCAATAAAAACTACAGATCTCCCTGTAAAAAGCAAGTCCACCCAACCACTCCATCAACGGAAGAAAAAAAAGTAATGGCTCTCAGAATATGGCAACACTTCTTTTTTTAACAAATAGTTTCTTCTTTGTAAAAATATCATCATTAAAAAACAAAACAAAAAAACCCACTAGATACATTTGGTATTGCTGTAATTCACCCGTAGAAAAAAATAAAATACTTAGGCCTCATGCACACGACCGTGTTCGGTCCGTGATATACGGTCCGCATGTCGGCCGCATGTCCCGGACCGAACACAGTGCAGGGAGTCGGGCTCCTAGCATCACACTTATCTATGACGATAGGGGTCACTGCCTGTCCGCGGAACTACTGTCCCGTACTGTAATCATGTTTTAGTGTGTGACAGTAGTTACGTGGATAGGCAGTGACACCTAGCGTCATAGATAAGTATGATGCTAGGAGCCCGGCTCCCTGTACTTTGTACGGTCCGGGACAAGCGGCCGACATGCGGACCGTATATCACGGACCGAACACGGTCGTGTGCATCAGGCCTTACTATGTAGTTTTCACTGCATGGTGGACGCAAAAATACAACCCCCCCCCCCCCCCCCCAAAAAAAAAAAAAAAAAAAAAAAACTGTGGAAGAATCAGTTTTATTCCCATTCTACTCCACAAAAGAATTTTCTTTGCAGCTTCCCAGTACACTATATGCTTAATTAAATGGTGCCAATAAAAACTACAAGTCGTCCCCCAAAAAACAAGCCCTCATGCAGCTATAAACAAAAAAATGAGGACTTTTAGAAGGTGGGGAGGAAAACCCCAAAAAAGGGTGTGGCAGCAAGGGTTTAAAAGCATCTTAACCCCTTAATGACCAGCCTATTTTAAACCTTAATGACCAAGCTATTTTTTACGTTTTTCCATCGTCGCATTCCAAGCGCTATAACAGGGTTTTTTTTTGCGTCGACGTAGCTGTGTAAGGTCTTCTTTTTTTTGGTTTTCAGGCACCCATAGACTTTAATGGGCGACAATGTGCGTGATAAACTCACCAATACAGGCGAGCAGTGAGTTTCACTTAACGGACACTCGCTGCGTGAAAACACACGCATGTCTGAAAGCCCTATTGAAATCAATGGGTCCGAGTGCTGTGCGTTATTTCAACGCACAGCACACGGACGACTATTACGCTCATCTGAATGAGCCCTTCGGCCTTGTATAGAAAGCGCAGTCACACGCAAGAGATTTCGTTGCAGGCATTTGTGACAAAATATTCCACGTGTGACTGCCCCCTAAAAATTTTCCCGATTTATATAAAATAGTAAGATAGTTCAAACTAGGGCTGGGCGATTCATCTAATTAGATTAATTCGCCTTCAAGGCCCATGATGATTATGTTTAACAGAATCGTTAAATCGATTCCCTAGTGGCGCCACGATGCAGGAGGAAGAGCTGCCCCGTCGCCTCATATGCTCCTTCTTCTGTGCAGACTCGGCTTCTACGGTTTCACATGATCGTGATTGGGCAGTGAACGGTCCATGTCTCGGCCTGGATTTCCTGGCCCGACCATGGTACATGAACGGGACTCCTGGCACCATAGTCATATATGGTGCTAGGAGTCCCTGTTTCCCCACATAACTACTGTTCTGTACTGACCAAAATGATAGAGAACAGCAGTTCCGTGGGGAAGCAGGGACTTCTAGTATAGTGCCACACCGCCCTGTAGATAGCGCCACCAACCCTCTGTAGATCGCAACACTGTAGCTCCCTCTAGTAGCATAATCCCCGGCCAGAGATTTGCAGATGCTCTGGCAGTGGATTCCGCTCCTAGTGGGAGTCCCTGACGTGTCTGTCCATATATTGACAGTGACGCAAGGGGCTCCCTCGAAGAGTGGAATCCCCTGCCAGAGCGTCGGCAACCTATGGCCCGGGGATTCCACTCCAGGAGAAGCCCCCATCATCACTGTCCATATAGGGAAACGTTACTGTCCACCATATATTAGACGTGGGCAATGCTCTGGCCGGGGAATCCGCTCTTAGAGGTGAGCTACAGTGGTGCTATCTACATGGTCACTGTGGAACTATATGGGGGGGGGGGGGGAGTGTCACACTAGCTACATGGGCACTGTGGTGTTTTCATGAGGTTGGGACAAAAATAAAAAAAAATTAAAAAAAAACCCTGACAATATCCATCAGTTTTTTTTTAACGGCCAGGAAAACCGGATGTCATATGGATCAAAAGGCCATTAACAATAGACAGACTGGAAAGGGAAGAAAATTTTGACACTGATGCAAAAACGTTTTTCATGGCCCAATCATGATCGTGTGAATCCGGCCTTGACGTCATTTATTTAAAAAAACACCATGGTGGGGCCGGTACTGCACAGGGTCCTGCTCAGACTTTAGACACTATAATGTAATCTTTCCCCGGAGTGCCCACTCGGCACCATCTGCATGACCCTGCTTAAATTTAGACTGCTCTAGCCTACAATGTAGGAGACCGGCTGAGGGGTTGACTGGAAGAGAGATGTCAGTGCACACAGTGCATAATTGATTATAGATTCTGTTAACTTGTTCCCTGCTGGAAAAAAATGTCTATGGGGCAACCTGATTATGTATATATTCATCAATGGTCAATACAGAGATCTTTTTCATGATCTATAACCAGCAGGTATCCCCTACATCTTGCAAAAGAAAGTTTCTACACCAACATAGAAGGGGATTCTTTACTGTAAGAGCAGTGCGACTATGAAATGATCTGCCAAAGGAAGTTATGATGAATTCACTTAAAAAAAATTCAAAAGGGGCCTGATGTTTTTTTGAAGTGTAATATTACAAGTCTTTGTTTCTAGATTACTCGAGATGGGTCATTGATCCAGGGAAATTTTTATTCTGCTATATTTGGAGTCAGGAAAAAATTTTTTTCCCTAGGATAAGGAAAATTGGATTTCGCCTTGTCTGGATCAACATTGCAGAAGAATGGACTGTCTTCTTTTTTTTTTTTCACATAATAGGTAACAAATTGGGAATTGTAAATTATGCGATTCCCTTAAGGGGGTTTTGCACTGAGCGATTATCATGCAGACGAGCCTGCATATAGCGCTCGTTGCCAATAATTGCCGTGTGTAAAAAGGGCAGCGATCAGCAGCTGAACGATCATCTGCTGGTCATATCGTCATAAAATAGTGAAATATCGTTGTCCGCAGCACATCTCCCAGTGAAAACAGGGAGACGCGCTGTCGACATGATAATGTATGGGGATGAGCAATCGGCGTAAACTAACGCTCGTCCCCATCCATAGCTCTGTGTGAACGGCGCAAACAAGCACCGATCAACGATGTCTCGTTGACCGGCACTCACTGCACCAGCCGAGTGTACCGGCCCGTGTAAAAGGCTCTTTACTTCACAATTTCTCCTAAAGGTGGAATGTCACTTAGTCGAGATAAAGAAAAACAATGAGAATATGGTAACAATGGTAAAGCAGGCTGACCAATATAAGGAGTAACTTTTGATGCCACTGTGAGGACAGCAAATTATTTTGCCATTAGCGCTTGTGATGGAGAATAAGGTATTTTTGCTGATGACTCCTTTGAATAATTGTACAGAATTACAAAATTGTCTCATTTAATCTAACCACAGACAAAGAGTAACGATCAGCAATTAAAGGATTACTGATAATACGTGTCCAACCGACGGAAGATTTATATTTTTATTCTCACCACTTTGTTGTACATGTAGTACCTAAAAAAGGGATGGATGTTAGTGACTTTCATGGTAAAATCATTGTATGAGAAAATACATGAACAAAACCAGAAAAAAGTAAATTTATCAGATTCATGATATGTACAAGGCACAGACTAAGTGAGCTTGTGCCAGGTGTGTGCCTACAGATAGGCATAGATGCAATGTAAAGCATGGGGGAGAGTCCATCAGACTTTCATAGGACAATGCAGCTAAGGTGTGTATTCAGATGTTGCGGTTCAAACTGCATTAAAAAAAAAAAAGCATCCAAAATCAGCAAGGGTTTTACCGCAATTTGAAGCCGTTTTTGGTTTCGGTTGCAATTAAAAAAACGCTACTGCATCAGAAAACTTACTATTTCCATGTAATACAAGGATAAAAAAAAAACAAAACAATTAAGCAAACCAGGAATAAGACCAGTAACATAGTAACAGTCAGGAGACTGAAGTGCTTATTGACTTTGGAGGCCACGTGGTTTCTGTTTCGGCAGAGAGCCAGCACAATGATTAGCTGACAGCCATGTCACATGACCACATACCATCCCAAGCAAACAGATCATCGTAACCTGCAGACCGAGTTTACTGTAAGATCCCATGTAACTAGGGAGTCAGATCACAATCTCCGGGTCACGGAGAAGTGAGGCCAGACTGTCAGCACTGCATTAATATTTAATCCACTAACATTGCAACATAGAACATTCTTCATTTCCTGAAATACTTTATTTCCTTGTTATTCTACATAGGGGTGTTTGATGTCAGGTAGTAGAGCTTTTTTGAGGGGGGGGGGGGGACGAAGACAGTAGGGCGGGGTTCATAAATTACAAGAATAAGCAGTCTCAATTCTCAGGGTGTCTCGGCCACGTCGAGCAATGGTATGTGTAAACGAGCGCCAATCAACGAGACAGCTTGTTGATCTGCTATTTGCTCCTTTCACAGGGATCTAGTGTGGGGACGAGCAGTCCTTACTCCGATCGCTCGTCCCCATACAATAAATTCACGTCGGCAGCACATCGCCCTGTTTACACAGAAATATTTTTGGCAGCTAAAAAGATACGATCAACAGATGAACGAGCTCGGCTGATCGCTGCCCTGTTTACACATGACAATTCTCGTTTGCACGATAATTACCCGTGTAAAAGGGCCTCTACTTTGCCTAAAGCTGCCCATACACAAGATACAGCCGATCGCCTGGATCACAAAATTATTAATATAAAAGTAAACGAGATTAAGGTTAGTGATCTTTAGTCCCAAGCAGTACACATCCATGATCTAATAATGGGTATACAACATACCAAGTAATAGTACAGTGGGCATACAGAATTTTTTTTTAAAAAAATGATGAAGGCCCCATGAACACAACGTGCCCGTAATCCTAGTCCGTAATTATGGGCACAGATGGCTGCGGACAGTCAGCCGCATTTGCGGACCATGCTCCAATTATAAAGCTTGGGATCATGGTCCGTAAAATTAAAAAAAATAGGATATGTCCTATTTTTTTAACGTAAGGTTTCTACGGCCCGGACACCTTCCCGAAAATATACGGCCATAGAAATGAATGGGTCCGTAAACCCAGACCGTATTTACGGACGTGTGCATGGGTCCGAACTCAAAGACCACAAAGTCATAAACCGATTTCTTTAGAGAAATCTCACGCAAGCACTGTGCGATCCCTTCTCAACAAAACAGTGACACTAGAGCGCCATGTGTAACATCAGAATTTTTCTACAGATTTTCTGCAGAATAGCAGCGGATTATTCCGCACCATGTGCCCCTACCTTTAGAATTGAAACATTATACAATAAGGCCGTATTCACACAAACCGGTATTAAATCGGTCGTGAACAACAACTGTTAAACATAAATGCCTGATAGATGCGGGTCCCAGCACCTATATTGAGAATGGGAGTTTCACCGGATGTGGAGTGCACTTGCCACAGAACCCAGGCAGGGGCTAGTGTAGAGAGGGTTGCGCTCGTGCGTGCCGCTCTCTCCATGATGCCTAATGGTTGTTACTTAGACAACTGAGCAGCGCTTGGCCATGTTTCCATGACTGCGAATGGACGGGGGGACGGGGACACACACACACACACACACACACACACACTTCCGGAAAAATGCATGCGAGGCTATGAGCTCTGTCTGGAATTGCGGCTAATTTCCATTCAAGTGCATGGGGCTGAGCTGCAATACTAGACACAGCCCATAGACAAAATTGGCGTTGTCCAGGACTAGGACCATCAAACATGGATGTCCTGTCTGTGCCATAGACAATAAATGTACAAGTCCTGAAAAAACCTCTTTAAAACCGCATAATAAAATTTTCTTTTCTCTCTTCGTTAGGTTATAAACTAGTTTCTCTCTTTTGGTGTATACATAAAATGTTTCACAGAACCACTGCCATGAATGTGTGTATTAAGCGTGGTCTATAATAAGTTCTGGTTTATGATTTCACGGTGTATACATTACTGGCAGTATAGAGTTCACACATCGCTACTATGAATATCCAGTGTGCTCTAGCTAACCAGTGTCACCCGGTCATTCCATAGTACTAGTATCTACTATATATAACCGAGACTCGGTAATAACACTACTATTCATGGTTAAAGCAACAACCACAAGCTGCGTGTCCTGTAAAAATAAACGTCTCTGGGTGTGTTGGTTTGCGGTTCCATAGACTGTGGGCATATTCCATTTTTATATTTCAATGGCAATGCATCTCATGCACGTCACGATTAGTATAATACTTAAAGAGATAGTCTAGATTGTAAGACACTTTCTTCAGTGTTTATGAACTCTTGTAGGAAACGCCATGAATTGTAGAATTTTTAGTAGATTTTGTTACATTGGTAACATGCATTATTTTCTAGTGCTATTCAAGTCCTATAATGCAACCTATGGGGAAAAAAAACAAAACAAACCAAGTAACATCAGGCAGCAGCATTTTTGAAAAAAATACAAACAAAAAAAAAAAAAGACCCAACCCCCCCCCCCCCTCCCAAAAAACAAAGCAAACGCTGTGTGAAACTGGCCTAAGGCAAATAGTGAACTACAAAAAGGCTTAGGCCCCATGCACACGACTGTGCCCATAATCACAGTCCACGATTGCAGGCACGGCCGGCTGCTGACGGCCGCCCGCACTTTCGTCCGGTGCCCCCATACGAAGTGTTTGAGCACGGCCTGTGAAATACAAAAAAAATAGGACATGCTCCATAATTCCCGGCACGGTTCTAAGGCACTGACACCCATCCGTAGCGCTACAGAAAGGTATCCGCAACGTTGGGCCCCATGCACACAAATGTGTGAATTGCGGTGCCATTTATTTCTATGGGCCCATGCACACGACCGTGGTTTCCACAGTCCGTGCATTGCCCAGTAGCTTGGACCGCAAAAAGATAGGACATGTCTTATTACGGCTCTGTTTTGCAGTCCAGGATCAAAGAAATGAATGCACGCGGCCATGTGCACAGCCCGCGACTGACACTCCGCGGCCAACCGAGCCGCAAATCACGGCCACGCACACTATGGTCACACGCATACATACAAAGTGTGTGTTTGTTGTGCTGTGTTTTTGGGATCAGTGGCATTTTTTCTGCCATTCTTCTCCATAAGCTTCTCTATAAGGCAGGGTTCACACATCGCGTTAATACTGCGGATTTTCCACAACGGATTTAGTTTCAGAAAAACCACAGCATAATACTGGAGCATAATACAATTGGGACGTAACAACTGTGGCTGTGCACCATTCATTAGGGCCTAATATGCGATGCAGCACTCCTAAAGGTCAGTGCTGCGACACATACGTCACAATGCAGTCCATCATCATTACATTGCATGAGAAGTGGCATGCTGAGGGAGCCTGAGGGGAACCGAAGGGTAGAAGAGGAGCGGTGAGCATACTTTTTTTTTTTAAATTGTATTAGCCGGTGGGAAAGGGGGGGGGGGGGGAGTAGTCCAGTGGGGGGGGAGGGGATTTGTTTTAATTGCAACAGTTTTCTGGCATAAAATTCTAATAAATTTGTCAGGGCACTTGTGGCCCTGCCCCTTATGAGAAGCCAAGCCCTCTTAAAAATGTCGAGGGCGACAAAATGTTAAGAATTTGCGAATTTTTGGCCCTTCTCCAACTTTTCTTCGCCATAAAAGTTGATGTTTTTCTCCATAGAAACACTAGAAAAAGATGTACAAAATGACAAAATGTAGAAATAAATATAAGGGTTAGGAAAAATGCAACTTTTTTTACCAGCAAAATCCCTACGGCCAGATGCTAGCTTTAACGTAACGCTACTTTTTTTTGCCCCTGGTAAATCAAAGGAAAAAAAGTATTTTTGGAGAATACAGTATATTATCTACTTCTGTAGTTCCTAGCCCAAAGCTATCATTCAACTTTTCATTTTCTAACGCAACCTCATGATTCCAAATTAATAAGTAAAATTGCCGACCACCCTTTAGCTCTGTAGAACCGGATGGTGGTCCAGGTAAGAAAAAAAGGTGAACACCACACACTGGAAACCTCAGGACCCAAATTTTTTTTTTTTTTTTTAGACCGACAACACAAAAAGTAACACGTCAGCATTTGTCATCTGGCTGCTGAAATTTATAATGAGCTTAATCCCAGGCACACCCGGACGAATGGATGAGCCGCTGTTCTATGTAAAAAATTAAGGGGATGAGGCACTCAAAGTGCCATTGTACCTTCATAGTGGCGATTGGTGGAACTCCTGAAGGTCAGACTCTCACTGATCAGACATTGACGGCCTATCCTAAGGATAGGTCATTAAATTTACAGCCCCGGAGTCCTTCTATGTTGTATTTTCTTAAGAAAAAATGATATATTGTCAGTTCTGCCAGACAAATGTTGAAGTCATGTGGCATTGAAGCCTACAGCAATCCCGCAATGATAGTCACACACGTGTAAACAAGCCTTTTTGGAGAAAGTGGAGTGCTAGGAGGCAAACACAGATTTTACAAATGATCGAGATCTACAGGGCTTCTTGCATGAGATAACATGACACGTGCTCTACAGACAAAGGGAAGCAAGTGTAGAAAAGACAAGAAAAAACACGTCCAAGGCACGCAAAGAACGAACATACAGAATTAAATCTGGCAATATGGAAAATTATTTTGTAATAAAAGGGGTTTCTTGTGTGATGTAAATAAAAGTTTAAAGGGGTTCTCCAGCCACTAAAAATTAATTGACTATCCTCAGGCTAGGCCATCAATAGCCGATTGGTCGGGGTCCGACTTTTGGGACCCCCACCAATCAGCTGTTTTGAAGGGGCCGCAGCGCAGTGCTCGTAGGAGCGCTGCTTTACCTTGATTTCTTTTTGCTCACTGTTAGTCGTTGACACGCATTTAGCGGCAATTCACAGGTATTGCTGCCTATTCTCCCATCGAAGTGAATGGAAAAACAGGCGGCAATACCTGTGAATCGCTGCTAAATGCATAAATTCTGTACAGGGCTAGTCCTGCTCACAGCGGAGATGTGGCTACAATTCTATTCAGTTTAGGGAATAGTCTTAGGCTTTGCTCACATCTAAATCACTACTCCGTTCATGGGTTCCGTCGGACCTTTCCGTCAGGGGAACCCATGAACAGAATCCAACCTGAAACAAACGGAAACCATAGGTTTCCGCTTGCATCACCATTGATTTTAATGCTGATGGATCCAGTGAAAATGGTTTTCATTTGTCCCAATTGTGTAAGGGTTCTGTCGTTCTTAAAGTATTTGCACCCGATCCGTCACCATTGAAATCAATGGTGATGCAAACAGACACCTATGGTTTCCGTTTGAATTCCGTTAATGTGTCCCCCTGACGGAATGGTACAACAGACCCCATGAACAGAGTTGTGACGCAGATGTGAACGAAGCCTTATATCAGCAGCACAAATATCTATCCTGTCCTGACAATTTGATACACTAAACTTACACAGGTACACTATCAACCTGGAGTTGACAGATCATTGCCATACATATATAACAGCTGTTTGACAGGCGTGCCTGCGAGGTGGTCATCTGCATCGTGGCCGGGTCAGCGCCGCTCCTTGTGGCATTACTCTTATAATTTTTGCCCTGTTCACATTCAAATAAAGATTGAGGGGCTATATAAAAAATGGTTGTATTTCCTAAACGGATAGGCCACATGCACACTACTGTAGATTTTATCCGTAATTACGGACTCATTAATTTCTACGGCCGACAGACACCTTGCCGTATATTTACGGAAAGGTGTCCGGGCAGTTTGTGGCTCAGTTTTTCTTTTTAAGCTAAACACAGAAGAGGACACAAAAGAAAGGAGATGCATCAGTCTTCTCTTTATACCTTTCCTTCCTTTTGCATCCACTTCTGGCTTCGGCTCAAAAAACAGAGCCAAAAACTGCATCAAAACTGTGTGTGTGATCCTGGCCTACAAATCTATGGTAATCTAATTGGTTCAATAAAGCGTCGGTGTAGAAGCTCATGTCCATCAGCAGGACCTCCGGCTATCAGTACTACTTCTGCCCTTCATTAATAACCGGTAGGACATTTGAGAGTAAACCTTGGCAGCAGATCGGTTTTACAAATTGCAGATCTCAACGTGACTTCTCCTGTGTCTCCGCACCACGATGATCATCATAACACTACAAGACAGTCTATTTTAAATCCAGTGGTGTAAAGTGCAGACAACACATACGGTAATACTTTATTTCTAGTTGACAGATTCTACATTACGCTGACCTTATGGCATGTCATAGTACATTCCTCTAGCAAGAGCAATTCTTGTCTAACACAGTGGATGGCAGCTGAAATCTTATACATGAAGAATGCATTCAGAGACCTCCACGCATCCCGTAACTTGACCTCTTAAATATGGTCTAGAAACGGATATGGGAATCAGGGAGTAGGGGGGGGGGGGGGGTATTAATTACTGTACTACGGGCTGGATGATTTTGCCAAAAAATAAAATCTAGATTTTTTTTCAACCCTATGGGCGATTTTCGATTTGAATCCCTATTTTCTTATTATGGTATGTTCACACAGGCTATTTTCAGACGTTTTTCAGGCCGTAAAAGTCCCGAAAGACGGCTGAAAAATCAGAAGAATGCCTATTGAATTCAAAGGCAAACATGGCGTTCTGTTCCAACGGGGCGTTTTTTACGCCTCATTTTCAAATAATGCCGCGTAAAAAGCGCATGTCACTTGAGCAGTTATTCATTGACTCAATTTAAAAAAATAAAAAAACAGCTCCAAAAACAGCCATAAAAAAACGCAACGAAAAACGCTAGTTTGATTACAAAACGGCTGAAAATCAGGGCCCGTTTTCCCTTGAAAACAGCTCCGTATTTTCAGCCATTTTTTGTTAAGCGTGTGAACATACCGTCACTGTTAGGCGTCATGCACACGTACGTGCTTTTGCAGCCGCAATATCCCAAGGAGAATTGCGACCCCATTCATTCCTATGGGACCATGCACACGACCGTAGTTTTTACGGTCTGTGCATGGCCCGGGAGCCCGCACCTCAGAAAGAACAGACATGTCTTATCACGGCCGTGTTCTGCGATCCGGGCTCATTGAAAATAATGGCCACGGCCATGTGCTGACAGTCCACAGCCGGCCGACCCGAAAATCACGGCCGTGCACATGGCTACGGTCGTGTGCATGAGGCCTTAAATAAACTGAACAAAATACCAAGAAATCATTTAATAAATTTTCTTTATATAGATAACTTTTTAACATTTATTACAATAATATCTGTATGTAACTTCACAACTTTTGACCTCTGCAAATACTTTATCAGAAATACTATTGGAAAAATTTATATTGAATGGATTATAATTTAAGTGTTCACCAGCAGGGAACAGGTTAACAGAATCGATAATTATGCCCGTCACCACCTCAGCCGGTCTCCCACATTGCAGACGAGGGCAGTCTAAATGGCAGCAGGGCCAGGCAGATCTCGCCGAGCGGCCACTCTGGGGAGAGATTACATTATAGTGTCTGAAGTGTGAGAAGGACCCTGTTACTACCGGCCCCACCATGGAGGGTTAAATAAATTAAATTAAGGCCCGATTCACACGACCGTGCTTGAACAGTGAAAATCAATCCATGCGTCAGCCGGATTTCCCGGCTCGACTAAGCTACATGTGATTGGGACTCTTGGCATCAGTCATTTAGGCTACAATCACACGACCGTTAAAAAAAATTGCCATTAAAAACTCAATGGTCAATATCTCATGTCCATTTTGCATCATTGTCTCCAAATGGATTTCCTTTGTCAGGTTTTTTTTTGTCCCAATCCCCTGAAAACACCACAGTGCCTATGTAGATAGTGCCACAGGGCCACCCCCCACATAGTGCCACACACACACTTGCAGGTAGAACCCCCTTGTAGATCGCAGCACCACCCCTTGTATATCGTACCACCTGCCCTCCCTTGTAGATCGCGATCTGCAAGGGGGGGGGGGGTGGCATCTACAGGGCAGTGTGGCACTATACTAGGAGTCTCTGCTTCACCACGGAACTGCTGTTCCGTACTATACTTTGTTCACTACAGAACAGCAGCTCCGTAGAGAAGCAGAATGGGGCGCAACTTCCTACTACGGGGCAGATCAGGCAGTGATGAGGCGGCAGGGCGGAGCTTCCTCCTGCAGCAGAGCGCCACAAAAAAAAATTAGAAAAATAATTGATTTAACGATTCTGTTAAAAAACAGAATCGTCAGAGGCCTTGAGGGCGAATTATTTGATTAATCGCACAGCCCTACACCGTACATATACATTTCTCAACCTAAAACGCTGCTCTCCATGAGACTTACACATTTAGTTTTTCTTTTAAAAAAGAAAACAAAAAAACGGAGGTTCTACTTGACAGAGACTTTGTAATAAACATTTATTTCTATTGTTGTTGCCATGGCTACGTCCAGTATACAGTAGCAGGATACACCTATGTTGATTTACTGTATACTATTTTGATGTTAAAAAATAAAAATGGCTATATACATTAGAGATGGTTAGGATCGCCTACTTTGACTTTAGTAGTGTTATTGGAAAGAAATTCAGAAAAGATTCAGAAGTGTCAGGATTCTGAATACACATGACGTCCAGGCTGGAGGTCATGTGTATTCATTATCAGGACACTTGTGTATGTGGCTGCACATCGTTCTAGTAAGAACACTATGTGCTGTGTAAATGAATGGAGAGGAGTGCATGATGCTGATTGGTCACTGATTCGTCAGCATCAAACACTTCTATTCACAACGCCCAGTTAGTAAAACAAGTAAACACGCCCAGTTAAAAACACAATACACGCCCAGTTTGACATACGAATAAAAACACGCCCAGTTGTCCATTTCAAAGCTCATTTGCATATATATAAAATAGCTCATAACTTGGCCAAAAATGAACGTTTTTAAAAAAAAAAAATCGTTACTGTTTTCTACATTGCAGCGCCGATCACATGCAATAGGAGATAGGGATTTGAGAATCTGGTCACAGAGCCTCTTTAAGTTCCCTTTTCCATTGGTCAATCATTGGCCAGTATACACAGCCAGCGATCAGCCAACTTTTTTATTTTTATGTGGTCCTAAAAATTTTCAGCAGGTGTCAGAAGGCTGCCGACAAAAGAACAAAAGAAAAAAAAAAAAAAAAAAAAAGATGTTCATTTTTTTTCTATGACGCAGTGCGAATTATTTTTTTTATATGGGACGATCCCATTTGGTGAAAATGGAAAAAAAAAAAAAAAAAAAAGTTCCGCTGCAGTTTTAATATTTTTTTTACACCATACACAGATTAATGTTATACATTTGTCGTGGCGATACCAAATAGTCTATTATTTCATGTTTTGGGACTTTAAAAAGTGAATTTATTAAAAGTGTATTTTTAACTTTTTTCTTTATTTAACATTAATTTTTTTTTACATTAATTTAACTTTTTTTTAATCCCATAAAGGGATTTTTCATTTTTATTTTTTAGCTGTAATATCTATATGCCAGTACATTAGCCTGTGCACTGATATTACACAGGCAGTTGTTGGGGCATACCCAAGTATGCCATAACAGGAAATCTGTTCAGACAGCCCTGGGGTCCCCTCAATGGACCCTGGGATGTCTGGCCATACAAGTTATGGGCTTTGATCGCGTAACAGGGATTTTCTGTGACGCGATCAAAGGGCAGTCGCCCCTCCTCTTATTTGCTTTGAACGCCGTGCTCAGCTTTGATTGCAGCATTCAAGGAGTTAACGGCAGAGAGTAGATGTTAGAGCGGGGCTGTAACTGTGTATTACAGCTGTTGCCCCGCTCCCGATCACGCCCGGACACTGGCTGTCACACAGGACGAGAATGCTCGTCCTAATGTGCGAAGTACCCGCCGCTCAGGACGAGCATGCTCGTCCTGTGTCGGCAACCAGTTAAAATCAATGGGATCTTTTTCGTGCATAGTTTACACACAATACGTACATGTAGTTACAGCACTGAAATACACATGTAAATCTACTGTGTGGACATGACCTTAAAGGCTATGTAAACCTCTGAATGGCTTTTTTTTTTTTTTAAATAAAAACGTCAGCTAGGGTGATTGGTGCAACTTTATAAATAGTTTGTATTAAAAATTATTTTTACTTTGGGATACAGCTGCTCTGTACTATCTATGCAGAGCAGCCGTATGGTTCGCTAAATCCTGCTCCAGTCAGGTCCGCGGGAATGACTGGTTCAGTGACAACGGGTTCTGCGTGATTGACACACAGGATCCACCTGTAATCTATCACATCTCAGTTCATAGCTTAGATGTGATAGATTACAGGTGGATCCTGTGTGTCAGACACCCAGAACCCGCCGAACACAACCGGTCAGGTCCACGGGACTGACAGATTCAGGTCGCGAACGACAACTGCTCTGTACACAGAGCAGCTGTATCTCAAAAAGTATAAGGCCCCATGCACACGAACGCGCCTTTGCAGCCGCAATTCCCCCGAAAATCCACAGGAGAATTGTGGCCCCATTCATTCCTATGGGGCCATGCACACGACCGTGGTTTCCACAGACCGTGCATGGCCCCAGAGCGTTGACCGCAGAAAGAACGGGCATGTCTTATTACGGCAGTCTTCTGCGGTCCAGGCTCATAGGAAATAATGGACGCGCCATGTGCACAGCCCGCGATTTGCGGCTGACACTCCGTGGCCGGCTGGCCAACCCGAAAATCATGGCCGTGCACATGGCTATTGAGGCCTAAAGAATGAATAAAAACTATTTATAAAGTTGCACAAATCACACTGACCTTTTTTATTTAAAAAAAAAAAAAAAAATGCCAAAGGTTCACATAACCTTTAGGGTATGTTCACACAGCAGCCTCCGTTACTGCTGAAATTACGGAGCTGTTTTCAGGAGAAAACAGCTCCGGCATTTCAGACGTAATGCAAGTGCAGGCGCTTTTCGCTGCGTCCTTTACGGACGTAATTGGAGCTGTTTTTCCATGGAGTCAATGGGAAACGGCTCCAATTACGTCTCAAGAAGTGACAGGTACTTCTTTGATGCGGGCGTCTTTTTTACACGCCGCCTTTTGACAGCGGCACGTAAAAAAAAATGATTGGAAAACTCAGCTGATCTCTTAGTCATGGGTCCGTAGACAAACTCGAAAATATTTCCAGCAAAAGTCAGCAGAATTGTTAATACAGCTCTGGGGTAGAATACAGGCAGTAATTTAGGACCAGTGCAAGACAACACAATGTAGTTACTCAACTTTATGCAGATTATTTCTAAATAAGAACAGTAAAATAGTGTTTAAAGCTGGACACTGTACATCTAATCTTACCTACACAGACAAGTTTAGTAAATCAGGACCTTCACTGTCATGCAGCGGACAAAGGTCAAACCCTTGCACAGCACAGAACATGTCATGACCACATACCAGGACTCAGCAGCAGGGTCACTGGTAATGATTCACTACAGCATACCTCCTAGTGCGCTGTCAGAAATGACAAGGTTTATTACAGGAGCGCATAAACCCAACAAATCAATGACTATGCACACTAATATAGATATACATACAAAGTAGATATATATATATATATATATATACACACACACACACACACACACACACACACACACACACACACACACACACATACATAACAGTCCAGTAATCCAGATAATACCAGCTACTCAAAACACATCATGAGAAGGATCAGGGATTTATCATTTATCAGCAGCATTGCAACATAAAACAAAGTAAAAAGCAAAGAACATAAACAGCCACCATAATGCACAGGCACCATATGTTACCTGCAGTTATTGTACAACCCCACACAGCAGCCACTGAAAGGAGAAAGCTGGGACATCCCCATGGTCTTCAATGCAGCCTGTGTCAGAGAGGAGGGAGGGTGCAGGGACCAGTACAAGTCCAGGAAAGGACCCTGCCTAATACAGAGCACCCAGGGCATACAAAGAAATCTGCAAGTCAGTGAACAGAACCTCAGCGGAGACTGGCTGCAGCACAATGCGGATCTAGGACAGCAGATCTGTCACCTGCGACATAAGCCCCCTACCCCACCATACACAGGACTACAGGGGAGGGGGTGGTGTCAAGGTCATGCACATAATCGGGGCAGTAGTAATGAGTGCACCTGCCTGCTCCTGGCGTCCCCCAAAGATGCCGGACACTTACACGTGTGTAATGCTGAGCTCAGCTTCCTGCTGATCCGATCTCCTGCACGAGCCGGCGTACATGGGGGAGAGGTCATTTAAATCACTTCTCCCGCTGGATCACTGGCGCCTCCTGCTGGTTGCGCTAAGGAAGTCAGCTTGCGCTCAGTAGTGCTGAGTTGACTAAGGTCCGTTACATAAATTCCCAGATCATAAAATGTTCTTGCAACGATAAAATGTTAATTAAAGAGCAATGTTTCCTATAAAGGATATTATTTCTGTGATGTTTATTGTTCTTGACTTCTGATATTGGAAAGTGCAACCTTAAAATTTATCACATATTGTGGTTACAAACTTCGGATGATATAAAGCCATAATGATAATCGGCCAGTGTAAGAGCAAACAGCGATCCACAGAAAAAGAATTTTTTATTGTTGATGAAAATGTATATAATTCATACATAAAATCATCATTTATGGGACTGTACGATATAAATGGTCGTTGTCAATCCCTATAGTGTTATGTACACACAATAGTTGTAATGTGTAAACGCCAAACTAATGCTATAACCATTTCACAGTCGTAAATCGTTTGCTTAAAAATTGTTATATGTAAATGGATGTAATGCATAAAGAGATGTCGGAGCAACAGTCAAAGTTTTGGAGGTCAACTATATTCCGCATCTGCACCTATATTCCGCAACTGCAAAACTGTCCTCAAAGTATTGGAAACTTCATTCAAATTGGCAGTATGCATTAACAAAATCTGGTGTCATCATGGCCATACATTAAAAGATAAACTGCAATGATGGAAATTATATATATGGGTAAAATAATTTACTTTGTTACAAATGGCATTTATGTGCATTGTTGCACACATACACTATATGGACAAAAGTGTGTGTGTGTATATATATATATACATATACTTAATCATTGAATAATAACTAAGCACCTAGCCATGCAGTCGCCTTTACAAACATTAGTGAAAGAAGAGCTCACTGTGCTTATATGATACTGTAATAGGATGTCACCGTTGTATGAAGTCAGCTTGTGAAATTTCTTCCCTCCTGATATTATTGCAAAGTGGAAGCGTTTAAGAACGACAGCAACTCAGCCACGAAGTGCAGACCACACAAATTGACACAGCAGGGTCGCTGAGTGCTGAGGTGCATAGTGCATAAAAGTATCCAACGCTCTGCTGACTCAATAACTGCAGAGCTCCAAACCTCCTCTGGCACTAACATCCGCACAAAAACTGTGCGCTGGGAGCTTCATGGCATTGGTTTCCATGGCCGAGCAGCCGCATGCTACATTACATCACCAAGCGCAATGGCAAGTGTCGGATGGAGTGGTGTAAAGCACGTCGCCACTGGACTCTGGAGCAGTGAAAACATGTTCTGTGGAGTGACGAATCACGCTTCTCTATCGGGCAGTCTCATGGATGAGTCTGGGTTTGGCAAATGCCAGGAGAACGTTACCTGCCTGACTGCATTGTGCCAACTGTAAAGTTTGGTGGAGGAGGGATAATGCTATGGGGTTGTGTTTCAGGGGTTTGCCTAGGCCCCTTAATTCCAGTGAAGGGAAATCCTAATGCTTCAGCATGCCAAGACAATGGGGGGCTAACACCATACAGCCCCCACTGTAGAGAACGCCATACAGCCCCCACTGTATAAACGCCATACAGCCCCCCTGTAGGTAATGCTATACAGCCCCCCCTGTAGGTAACACTATACAGCCCCCCCTGTAGGTAACGCTATACAGCCCCCCCTGTAGGTAAAGCTATACAGCCCCCCCCTGTAGGTAACGCCATACAGCCCCCCTGTAGGTAACGCCATACAGCCCCCCCTGTAGGTAACGCTACGCTATACAGCCCCCCCTGTAGGTAACACCATGCAGCCCCAACCCCTCCCCCCCCAAAAAAAACGACCTACATTGTGTCCTACAAAAGACATGTATCCCCTATCCACAGGATAGGGGATACATGTGTGATCGCTGGCGATAGGGAGAACGGGTGACCGAAATTCCCCCGAAGTTCTCCATGACTAACCTCTGACTTCCGGCGTCTGTGTCGGCAGCTCAATAAAAATGAAAGGAGCGCTGGTCATGCATGAGCACAAGCGCGACCGGCGCTCCATTCATTTCTACGGAGCTGCCGACACAGACTGTCACGAACACAGGGTTTGTGGACCCACTAGGCCGCTCCGCCGTAGCGGGGAGGCAGCTGACCAGGTCACAGTCTAAGCGGAAGTAAATGGTAGACAGTAATGCTTGGGTACCTGCAATAGTCCGGGCGGTGGCTGTGGCTTCAGCACGGATGGAGGCAGGTGCGGCAAGTGGCGCCAGAAGTGGCGGGCAGTATCCGATGAAGCGGTAGACACTTGACGTGGCAGATGGCACTTGACGTGGCAGATGGCACTTGACGTAGCAGATGGCACTTGATGTGGCAGAAGACACTTGACGTGGCAGATGGCCCTTGACGTGGCAGAAGACACTTGAACGCAGGTAGGCACAGGAACAATACGGAATACAGGAACGGTAACAGGGCACTGGTAACAGCTGGAACGGGAGACACTAAGGGACCATTTGCGAGACAGACTGGGAAAGACTAACAACGCTCAGGCAAGGATTAGAAGGCCAGGGGCCTTCTTATAGACCAGGAAATCGTGGCAGTTGATGGTGATGACGATTTCCTAATTGCGCGCGCTGGCCCTTTAAGGCCGGGCGCGCGCGTGCGCACGCACCCTACAGGACCCAGCCGAACGGAGCGGAAGTGAGCGCTGGCATCTCCTAGGAGAGAGACGGAGGCCAGCGCTCACAGATCCATGGCTGCGGGCGTCGGGAGGTGAGTAAACCCGACGGCCCGCGGCCATGGACGCTACAGTATCCCCCCTCTTACGCCTCCTCTTCTTGGGGCCAGAGTGAGAGAGGAACTTTTTAATAAGAGCAGGAGCACTGAGGTTCTCTTCTGGCTCCCAGGACCTCTCCTCAGGACCAAATCCTCTCCAGTCCACCAAATAGAAAGTCCTTCCTCCTACTCTCTTGCGGTCCAGGATCTCCTTTACCTCGAATACATCAGAAGCAACTGTGGAATTAGAAGTCTTGCTGTAGCGGTTCAGGACCACTGGTTTCAGGAGGGACACATGGAAGGAGTTAGGGATTCTGAGGGTAGGAGGCAGCCGCAGCTTATAGGAGACAGGGTTAATTTGTTGCAGGATCTCGAAAGGACCAAGGAACCTGGGAGCGAACTTGTATGAAGGCACCCTCAAGCAAATGTTCCGACAGGACAGACAGACTTTAGTCCCCGGAAGATACTGAGGCGGCACTCTTCTCCTAGTATCCGCCTTACGCTTCATGCGATCTACCGCCAGCAAAATAGAGGACCGGGTCTGTTGCCAGATTTGCAGGAAGTCCCCATATGCAGAGTCAGCAGCGGGTACCTGAGATGAAGTTGATACAGGAAGAGGGACTCTGGGATGTTGACTGTACACGATGTGAAACGGAGTGGAAGTGGTGGACTCACTTGTGTGGTTATTATATGAAAACTCAGCCCATGGAAGAAGCTGTACCCAGTTATCGTGTTGAGAAGAGATGAAGTGGCGGAGATAATTTTCCATGATCTGGTTGATCCTCTCAACTTGCCCATTGGACTGGGGGTGATAGGCAGAGGAAAAGTCCAATCTCACATCCAGGAGTTTACAGAGGGCTCTCCAGAACTTAGAGGTAAACTGAACCCCCCGGTCGGACACAATGTAAAGAGGCAAGCCATGCAAGCTAAATATGTGCTGAATGAAGAGACTCGCCAGTCGGGGAGCAGAGGGTAGGCCGGTCAGCGGAATAAAATGTGCCATCTTAGAGAACCGGTCCACCACCACCCAGATAGTGTTGCATCCTGCTGAGGGAGGAAGGTCTGTGACGAAGTCCATTGCGATGTGCTGCCAGGGGGCATTGGGTACAGGCAGAGGTTGAAGCAGGCCGGCAGGCTTGGAGTGAGTCACTTTGTTAGAGGCACACACCGTGCTAGAAGAGACAAAGTCCAGAACATCTTTAGGTAGCCTGGGCCACCAGAAGTGACGAGCAATCAGGTCTCAGGTTTTACGGACACCAGCGTGCCCAGCCAGCTTAGAACTGTGTCCCCAGCGGAGAATTCTTTTCCTGTCTGCCAAGCGAACAAAAGTCCTCCCAGGAGGGATGTCTCAAAGCTGCAGAGGATTGGCGGTGACAACGCAGGATGGGTCTATGATCGTCTGAAGGGACTCCACCGTGTCTTCCGTCTCAAATGATCTGGACAGGGCATCGGCCCTCACATTCTTGTCAGCGGGACGGTAGTGGAGCAGAAATTGGAAACGGGTGAAGAACAGTGACCACCTGGCTTGACGAGGATTCAGTCTTTGAGCGGACTGAAGGTAAGTGAGGTTCTTGTGGTCGGTGTAGATCAGGATGGGGTGAGCTGCGCCCTCTAGAAGATGTCTCCACTCCTCCAGAGCCAATTTGATAGCCAGTAGCTCCCGATCTCCAATGGAGTAATTGCGCTCAGCAGAGGAAAACAGTCTTGAGTAGTAGCCACATACAACTGCCTTTCCTTTGGAGCTCCTCTGGAACAGAAGTGCACCTGCACCAACAGAGGAGGCGTCCACTTCTAGTGAGAACTGCCGAGACACGTCAGGGTGATGGAAGATTGAAGCTGAAGTGAAGGCTTTCTTGAGGCAAATGAATGCGGACTCTGCCTCTGGAGTCCACACCTTGGCGTTCACACCCTTCTTGGTAAGGGTAGAGATAAGGGCCGTCAGAGAAGAAAAGTTTGGAATAAACTGCCGGTAGAAATTAGCGAAACCCAGGAACCGCTGCATGGCCCTTAGGCCTTGAGGACGTGGCCATTCCAGGACAGACTTTAACTTCTCAGGGTCCATCTTAAGGCCTTGATCCAAGATGACATAGCCCAGGAAGGGCAAAGACCTCTTTTCAAAGGTCCATTTTTCGAACTTGGCATACAAGCGATTCTCTCTTAGTCGCAGGAGAACTTGACGAACATGGCTCCGATGGGTCATCAGATCTGGGGAGAAAATTAGAATATCATCGAGATAAACTACAACACACATATAGAGGAGATCTCGGAAGATATCATTAACGAACTCCTGAAATATTGCGGGAGCGTTACACAGTCTGAAGGGCATCACTAGGTATTCGTAGTGCCCATCGCGGGTGTTAAATGCCGTCTTCCATTCGTCACCCCGGCGAATCCGGATTAGATTATAGGCTCCCCGCAGATCTAGCTTGGAAAAATTTTTGGCTCCTCGTATGCGATCAAACAGCTCGGAAATAAGTGGCAGTGGGTATTTGTTCTTGACCGCGATCTGATTGAGACCACGGTAATCAATGCAAGGTCGGAGAGATCCATCTCTCTTTTTAACGAAGAAGAAGCCTGCCCCGGCCGGGGAGGAAGATTTTCGAATAAAACCCCTCTCCAAGTTCTCCTTGATATAGGCTGACATCGATAAAGTCTCTGGCAAGGAGAGAGGATATACTCGTCCACGGGGAAGAGAAGCATTGGGAACCAGTTCAATGGGACAGTCATAATTCCGATGTGGAGGCAACGTCTCAGCCTCTCGTTTGCAAAAGACATCCGCAAAACTGGCATACTGAGAAGGTAGATCGGAGAGTGACTGAGGCAGAGGGGGCACAACAGGACGGACCTGTGACAGGCAATGGCTATGGCATCTGGAACCCCATTGAAGAACTTCTCCAGAACTCCAGTCGAGTGTCGGGGCGTGTAGACGGAGCCATGGCAGACCCAGCAGGATAGGATTGATAGCCTTAGGTAGTACCAGGAAGGAGATCTGTTCTGAGTGAAGAGCTCCGACCCGTAGTGTCAACGGCTCAGTGATGAGCATGATCGGATCAGGCAACGGTAGACCATTCACAGAAGCAACTGCCAGGGGTCTCTCCAGACTGACTGTGGGTAGTTGAAACCGATCCACTAGATCCTGGTGGATAAAATTAGCAGCCACTCCAGAGTCAAGATAGGAGGAGGAAGGATGTGATGTCTCTCCGGTGACGATGGCCACAGGTATCGATAATTTGGAAGAGGTTTTAACGTTTGGAGACGTTCCACCTAGAGTTGCCTCTCCAATCAACCCTAGGTACTGGAGTTTCCCGGTTTTTGTGGGCATTGGCGCACAAAATGACCCTTGAGGCCACAATACATACAAAGACCAGAGGAGCGTCTGCGCTGCTTCTCCTGTTCAGATAACCGGACTCTGTCTATCTGCATGGGTTCTTCAGGTAGCGCACTAGGAGTGGACAATAGTGGTCTCTGGACTGATGGTGCTGGTCTGTGGACCCGGCTCTCCTGACGAACCTCTAGAGAGCGCTCCCGGATTCTCATATCAACCTGGGTGGCTAACAGGATGAGGGCATTCAAGGTAGAAGGAAGGTCGCGGGCTGCCAGTTCGTCCTTGATGTGAGAGGACAGTCCCTGCCAGAAGGTCGCCACCAGTGCCTCATTGTTCCATGCCAGCTCGGCTGCTAGGGTACGGAAGGAGATATCATACTCCCCTACTGTGGAACCTTCTTGCTTGAGGGTCAACAGAGTGGCTTCAGCAGAGGATGTTCGACCCGGCTCCTCGAACACGGCACAAAAGGAATGCAGGAACAAGGCTAGGTCCGAGGATACAGGTCCTTGTTGCTCCAAGATTGGGTTCGCCCATGCGAGGGCCTTGCCAGCGAGGAGGGAGATAATAAACGCCACTTTGGCCTCCTCGGAGGGGAAGAGATGAGGCCGTAGCCTAAAATGCACCGTGCATTGATTAAGAAATCCTCTACATGCTCTGGGGTCACTGTCGTAGCGAGGAGGAAGAGGCAGAGGAACTGTGGATCCGGAACAAACAGGGGGAGCAACAGGCAGTGGCACAGCAACAGCTTCAGGAGGAAGAACCGGAGGTGGAACAGCGAGTAGATCCAGGCGGACCAGGATAGAATTCACTGCCTCAAGGAGTTGATCCCGACGTATGCGTAGGTCCTGCATCTCTGTCTGAATCTTCTGTACTGGGGTCTTGGGCTGGCCAGCGGGTTCCATGGCCTGAGCGTACTGTCACGGACACAGGCTTTGTGGACCCACTAGGCCGCTCCGCCGTAGCGGGGAGGCAGCTGACCAGGTCACAGTCTAAGCGGAAGTAAATGGCAGACAGTAATGCTTGGGTACCTGCAATAGTCCGGGCGGTGGCTGTGGCTTCAGCACGGATGGAGGCAGGTGCGGCAAGTGGCGCCAGACGTGGCGGGCAGTATCCGATGAAGCGGTAGACACTTGACGTGGCAGATGGCACTTGACGTGGCAGATGGCACTTGACGTGGCAGAAGACACTTGAACGCAGGTAGGCACAGGAACAATACGGAATACAGGAACGGTAACGGCACGGGTAACAGCTGGAACGGGAGACACTAAGGGACCATTTGCGAGACAGACTGGGAAAGACTAACAACGCTCAGGCAAGGATTAGAAGGCCAGGGGCCTTCTTATAGACCAGGAAATCGTGGCAGTTGATGGTGATGACAATTTCCTAATTGCGCGCGCTGGCCACCATGGCTGCTACGGCGGTAGTTACGCCACTGGACAGAACACTGCACCATTGTCTCATTAGGGACAGAACACCTCACCGTTGTCTCATTAGGGAAAGAACACTGCACTATTTTCTCATTAGGGAGGTAACACTGCACCATTGTCTCATTAGGGACCGAACACTGTTGTGTCATCAGGAATCGAACACTGACTATTGTGTCATGAGGGACAGAACACTGCACCATTGTCTCATTAGGGACAAAACACTGCACCATTGTCTCATTAGGGACCAAACACTATTGTGTTATCAGGGACAGAATACTGCATCATTGTCTCATCAGGGACAGAACATTGCACCATTGTCTCATTAGGGACAGAACACTGCACCATTGTCTCATTAGGGACAGAACACTGCACTATTGTCTCATTAGGCAGGTAACACTTCACCGTTGTCTCATTAGGGAAAGAACACTGCACTATTTTCTCATTAGGGAGGTAACTGTCACGATGCGGGGTGTGGACCCACTGGGCCGTACCGCGTAGCGGGGTGGCAGCTGGCCAAACAGGTAGGTATAGAGTTCAATTAATTCAGCAAGGGTACCTGAGACAATCGTAGCGAGGCAGGCACGTCCAGGACCAGGCGGAGGGAAGTCGTCATGTGAGGCGTAGCAGATGAAGCGTAGGCTGTAGCACAGCACGGCAAATAGCACAGCACGGCAATAGCACTAGGTAACACGGAAACAGGATATGGGATACAGGAGCAAGGTACACTGGGAAACTGGAAGACACTGGGAGACCATAAGCATGACAAACAATGGGTAACGAACAACGCTCTGGCAAAGAGCAAGGAGACAGAGCCCCTTTTTTATGGCCCAGGGCATCCTGGGCTAGATTGCAGAGTTCCTGCAAAAATGCGCGCACTGGCCCTTTAAGGCCATGCACGCGTGGTCGCGCGCGCCCGCCGGAGACACTCAGAGTCCGGAAGTGAGTGCCGATGCCTGACAGGAGGACGACGCTGCAACAAGGTAAGTTGTCCATGGCCACGGCCGTCGAGGTTAACGACCGAACGACGGACCGTGGCCATAGACGTTACAGTAACACTGCACCATTGTCTTATTAGGGATTGAACACTGTTGTGTCATCAGGAATCGAACACTGACTATTGTGTCATGAGGGACAGAACACTGCACCATTGTCTCATTATGGACCAAACACTATTGTGTTATCAGGGACAGAATACTGTATCATTGTCTCATCAGGGACAGAACACTGCACCCATGTCTCATTAGGGAAAGAACACTGCACCATTGTGTCATCAGTAATAGAACACTGCACTATTATTTCATCAGGGACAGAACACTGCACTATTATTTCATCAGGGACAGAACACTGCACTATTGTGTCATCAGGAATAGAACACTGCACCATTGTGTCATAAGGGACAGAACACTGCACCATTGTGTCATCAGGCATAGAACACTGCCCCATTGTGTCATAACGGACAGAACACTGCACTATTGTGTCATCAGGAATAGAACACCTCACCATTGTGTCATCAGGGACAGAACACTGCACTATTGTGTCATCAGGAATAGAACACTGCACCATTGTGTCATAAGGGACAGAACACTGCACTATTTAGTCATCAGGAATAGAACACTGCACCATTGTGTCATAAGGGACAGAACACTGCACCATTGTGTCATCAGGAATAGAACACTGCACTATTGTGTCATCAGGAAATAGAACACTGCACCATTGTGTCATCAGGGACAGAACACTGCACTATTGTGTCATCAGGAATAGAACACTGCACCATTGTGTCATAAGGGACAGAACACTGCACTATTGGGTTCCCTTGGACAGAAAGCTTCATCAGTGCCTTACCAGAGAAAGGACACTGCATCACACATTTACAAGATGTCACAGGGCACTAGTTTACCATGAACTTATAGGATAGATTCACACAAGCATGTTCGGTCCGTAAAGGACATAACGTATTTCGGCCGCAAGTCCCGGACCGAACACACTGCAGGGAGCCGGGCTCCTAGCATCATAGTTATGTACGATGCCAGGAGTCCCTGCCTCGCTGCGGGACAACTGTCCCGTACTGTAATCATGTTTTCAGTATGGGATAGTAGTTCCACGGAGAGGCAGGGACTCCTAGCGTCGTACATAACTATGATGCTAGGAGCCCGGCTCCCTGGAGTGTGTTCGGTCCGGGACTTGTGGCTGAAATACATTCCATCCTTTACGGACCGAACATGCTCGTGTGAATCCAGCCTTAAAGTCACTAACAACCCCGGACTTGATAAAATATTTGGGTATTAGCTACATGAAGTTTAAAATAGTTGGTCATCAAAAGCTGCTACGTTCTCTGGAACACTAAAGAGAGGAAACTGGGTCACCAAGGGCTGGAAGTGTACTTACTGTCACGGTGCGAGGTGTGAACCCACTGGGCCGTACCGCGTAGCGGGATGGCAGCTGGCCAAACCGGTAAGTACACAGTTCGATAGTTCAGCGAGAGTACCTGAGGCAATCGTAGGCAGTGGCGAGGCGGGCACGTCCAGGACCAGGCGACGAGAAGTCGTCCGGTGAGGCGTAGCAGGTCAGCGTAGGCTGTAGCACAGCACGGCAAGTAGCACAGCACGGTAATAGCACTAGGTAGCACGGAAACAAGATACGGGATACGGGATACAGGAGCAAGGTACAGGGGAGGCTGGAAGACACTGGGAGACCATAAGCAAGACGAACAATGGAAAACTAACAACGCTCTGGCAAAGGGCAAGAGGGCAGAGCCCTTTTTATAGCCCAGGGCATCCTGGGCCAGATTGCAGTTTTACTGCAAAAACGCGCGCACTGGCCCTTTAAGGCCGTGCACGCGCGGGCGCGCGCTCGCCGGAGAAACACGGAATCCGGAAGTGAGTGCCGGTGCCTGACTGGGGGACGACGCTGCAGGAAGGTAAGCTGTCCATGGCCATGGCCGTCGAGGTTAACGACCGAACGACGGGCCGTGGCCATGGACGTTACACTTACCTTCTGGTAATCAGGGACAGAGCATTTTAGAACTATACCAAAATATCTTGCATGGTTTTTTTTTGTGTCGTTTCAACTACTGGGGAAACTTCTGCTTATGCAAGAGTTTCCCCTTATAATTATTTGATAGAGAGTTTTTCAGACACCAAAAAGTATGTTTTTTCTTGTTTTTTCCAAACATACTTAGGCTTGCGACTTAGTAACAGGTGCTACTAGCAATATGACTAGATCTCCATGCTTTACTGTGTGGAGAACCATCATTATGTGTCATTCATTATACCAAAGAAAGGTTGTTGGGAAAAAAATAAACCATAAGTGTATATGTCTCTCTACTTGCAGTTTTTTGTAGGTTATGTTAAAAAAAATTATCTAAATGACACCTGAACTAATCAATTACCATTGCCATTTATGAGAGCAACGAGAGTATGAATGTAAATCCATGTTACCTGTCTTCTAGTGCGACGATGTTCCATAATCGCATAATTCACATTTTGTGTTTGAAAGATGCCTGTAGTAAGTGATGAGCTTCATAGTGTTCATTCTATTAGAATTGATTTCATGGCTGTATATATTTTTAACCCCTTGGATACACAGACAATTTTGGTCCTGTGGATGCACCCATTTTTTCAAATCTGACGTGTCAATTTATGTGGTAATAACTTTGCAATGGTTTTACTTATCTAAGCGATTCTGAGATTCTTTTCTCGTGACACATTGTATTTTATATTAGTGGAAAAATTCGGTAGATAAATTCTGTATTTATTTATGGAAAAACACCAAAATGTATAGAAAATTTGCAACAAATTTTTGTAAATTTAAATGTATCTGCTCGTAAGACAGATAGTAATACCACACAAAATAGTTACTAGCTCACATATCCCGTATGTCTACTTTATGTTGGCATCGTGTTTTGAAGGTCCTTTTATTTTTTAGATCATTACAAAGCTTATAACTTTAGCAGCAATTTCTCATTTTCAAGAACATTTCCAAAACATATTTTTTTAGGGACCAGTTCAGTTCTGAAGGGGCTTTGAGTACCTTATATATTAAAAAGTCCCCATAAGTCCACCCATTTAAAAACTGCACCCCTCAAATTATTCAAAACAGCATTTAGAAAGTTTCTTAACCCTTTAGGTGTTTCACAGGAATTAAAGCAAAGTGGAGGTGATTTTTGTTTCTGTGACACTGAAGGTTTTGCCAGAGAAACGCAACTCAATATTTATTGCCCAGATTCTGCAGTGTTTAGAAATATTCCACATGTGGCCCTAGTGTCCCAATGGACTGAAGCACCGGCCTCAGAAGCAAAGGAGCATCTAGTGGATTTTGGGGCCTCCTTTTTATTAGAATATAACTTAGGCACCATGTCAGGTTTGAAGAGGTCTTGTACTAAAACATAGGAAACCCCCTAAATATACCATTTTGGAAACTACACCCCAAGGAATATATCTAGGGGTATAGTTAGCAATTTTACCCCACAGGGTTTTTGCTAAATGTATTGGAATTAGGCACTGAAAATAAAAATGAAATTATTTTTTTTCTCATAAAATGACGTTTTAGCTCAGATTTTTTCATTTTAATAAGGAATAAAGGAGAAAAAGCACCCCAACATTTGTAAAGACATTTCTTCTGAGTAAAAAACATAATTTGGCTTTTGGAGCTTATATTTTGCTGTAATGGTTTTTGGGTGACATGTTGCATTTGCAAAGCCCCTGAGGTACCAAAACAGTGAAAACACCCAAAAAGTGACTCCATTTGGAAAAATACACCACTTAAGATATTCATCTAAAGGTATAGTGTGAATTTTTTCATATGTACAAGTGATAACAGAGAAAAAGAACCCCAACATTTGTAAAGCAAATACCCCAAATGTGGTCATAAACTGCTGTGTGGACACACAGCAGGGCTCAGAACGGCAGGAGCGCTATTCGGCATGAAAATTTTGCTGGATTGGTTTTAAGGCGTCATGTCGCATTTGCAAAGCCCCTGAGGTATGAGTACAGTAGAAACCCCTGAGAAGTGACTCAATCTAGGAAACTACACCCGTCAGGGCATTCATCTAGGGGAGTAGTAAGCATTTCGACCCCACAAGTGTTTCATAAATTTTATTAGAATTAGGCAGTGAAAATGAAAAAAAATTATTTAAAGGAAGGGTGTCGCGAAAAATTATTTTTTAGATCAATTTGCTTTTAGTGTTTTATTAAAAAATGTTTTATTTATTTGTGTGTTTGTGTTTTACTTTTTTTTATTTTTGACATTTTTCTTGTCTATGGGGGCTGCCATTTTTTTTTTCATCTCTGTATGTGTCGATTAACGACACATACAGACATGGAATACGGCACATACAGCCCCATAGTGAATGTGAACGGGACCCGTTCCATTCACTATGCTGTACGCCGTCTGTGTGGGAACGGCGCATGTGCTGCTCCCACACAGTCCAAATGGAAGGTCTTCGGCCGAGCGACGTCCGGTGCCATTTTCTTGTGGACCGGAAGCCGCGGCCGGACAGTAAGATTACTACTTCCGGTCGCGGCTTCCGGACATGTGTTCTAATGCAAGCACTAGGAGCGGAGGGAGCAGACGGAGCGGACGGACCGGAGGGAGAGGCGGCGACAGGAGCAGGTAAGTTATTTCTGTGTATGTATGTGTTTTAGTGTGTGATTACTACTGTATGTAAGCCTACTACACTGCGTGTTCGCTCAAAAAATGGCGACACACAGTGTAGGAGGTTTGAACGTTCAATCCCCTCCTTTCTCCTGGCACTAGCCAGGATAAGGGAGGGGGGATTGTTTGAGGACGCTAGAGCGAGTGTGTCTTCTCAAATTTTGCAGCATAAAGCAATGTGGTTGCTTTACCACATGCCAATGCTGCAATTTTGGGAATTGCTCCATCTAGTGACCAGCACTGGGAAATGTTATAAATTAGAATCTAATTTATAATATTTCCTGACTCGTGAAAAAATTCAAAAAATTAGAACAATGTTTAATCATTTATACACTAACTGTTTAACTAAAAAAAAATAAAAAAAATTTCTAGCGACACATTCCCTTTAAGGGCATGTTCACACACACTAATTACGGACGTAATTCGGGCGTTTTTGCCCCGAATTACGTCCGAAAAATGCGGCTTTGAAAGCAATAGGCTGACGTATGTCTATTCACACGAGGCGTATATTTACGCGCCGCTGTCAAATGACGTCGCGTAAATAGACACCCGCTGTAATGATGGGGGTAGGGAAACAGACAAGTGAGCTCTAATCTACCCGCCACTCAGTCTTTGCCTACTTGCAACGACCCGCCCTAGGCGACGGGGTACAACTGGGCGAAGGTCCCTATGCTCAATAAGTGCACGACAGACAAACAAACAGACAAGGGATACAGAAGCAAAGGGAAATGGGGCAGTTGCCCACGGCAACACCGTGAGCAACAAGAGTGGTAAACGAGCCGAGTCAAACCAGGAGTGTACGAGGTACCAAACGCAGAGCAGGAGAGTAGTGAACAAGCCGAGTTAAACCAGGAGTGTACGAGGTACCAAACGCAGAGCAGGAGAGTAGTCAGTAAGCCAGGGTCAATATGAAGCAGGGTCAAATAGTTCGGAAGCTGCAGCAGGGCCAGGAAACCAAACGAGAAGAATACAAGCAAGGAGGAACAGGAAAGGCAGGTATAAATAGACAGAGGGTGGGAGCTAGCTCCGTCTGGCCAGGCTGTGATAGGCTCTCCCACTCCTAAGCCTGCCATCCTGAGTGGTGGAAGATGGAGTCAGTCTCACAGACATAGAAGCAGGTGCAGACTGATTACCTATGGGCGTTGACACAGAAGCTGTGCCTGGCAGATCCTTTACATTACCCCCCCCTTTTATGATGGACCACCGGACCCTTTCTAGATGGACCTGGTTTATTGGGGAAACGAAGGTGGAACCTCCTGACCAATACCCCAGCGTGAACATCCCGGGCGGGTACCCAAGTCCTCTCCTCAGGCCCGTATCCTCTCCAATGGACCAGGTACTGGAGGGAGCCTTGGACCATCTTGCTGTCCACAATCTTGGCCACCTCGAATTCCACCCCCTCAGGGGTGAGAACGGGGACAGGAGGTTTCCTCGAGGGAGCCAAGGACGGGGAGCAGCGTTTAAGGAGGGAAGCATGAAACACGTCGTGTATTCGAAAAGATGGGGGCAACTCCAGTCGGAAGGAGACAGGATTGAGGACTTCAATGACCTTGTACGGCCCTATAAACCGGGGAGCAAACTTCTTGGACGGGACTTTAAGGCGCAAGTTCTTAGACGATAGCCACACCAGATCCCCGACCATAAACAAGGGGTTAGCAGAACGTCTTCTATCTGCCTGAGTTTTTGTATGCTCTGGGACGCCTCTAGGTTCTTCTGAACCTGGGCCCAGACTGTGCACAGTTCCCAATGAACGACCTCTACCTCGGGATTGTTGGAACTACCAGGTGAAACGGAGGAGAACCGTGGATTAAACCCAAAATTACAGAAAAAGGGGGAGACCCCTGACGAGTTACTGACCCGGTTATTAAGGGAAAATTCGGCGAGGGGAATGAATGAGACCCAATCATATTGACAGTCAGAGATAAAACACCTTAAATATTGTTCTAGAGACGGATTAGTCCTCTCGGTTTGGCCATTAGTTTCAGGATGGAAGGCAGAGGAGAAGGACAGATCAATCTCCAACTTTTTACAGTAGGCTCTCCAAAACAATGAAACAAATTGTACCCCTCTGTCAGAAACAATATTGACAGGGACCCCATGGAGACGCAGGATGTGTTTGAAAAACAAGGTAGCTAACGTCTTAGCATTGGGTAGTTTCTTGAGGGGCACAAAGTGGCACATCTTACCGAAGCGGTCTACTACAACCCACACCACTGACTTGCCTTGAGATGGAGGCAAATCGGTGATAAAATCCATGGAGATATGGATCCAAGGTCTCTGGGGAATGGGCAAAGAACGTAGTAAGCCCACTGGTCGGGACCTGGTAGTCTTGGACCTAGCACAAACCTCACAAGCGGCGACGTAGGCCTTAACGTCTTTAGGCAACCCAGGCCACGAATAGTTTCTGGCAATGAGGTGCTTGGTACCCAGGATGCCTGGATGACCAGATAGTGCAGAGTCATGATTTTCCCTAAGTACCCTTAGCTGGAATTGCAGGGGAACAAACAGCTTGTTCTGAGGAAGGTACCCGGGAGCTGAACCTTGATCAGCCGCAATTTCAGAGACTAAATCAGAATCAATAGAGGAAATGATTATACCTGGAGGCAAAATACAAGCAGGATCTTCCTCCGAAGGAGGGCTGGCCATGAAGCTATGCGACAGTGCATCAGCTTTAATATTTTTAGACCCAGCCCTATAGGTAACCAAAAAGTTGAATCTGGTAAAAAATAACGCCCATCGAGCTTGTCTGAGGTTTAGCCTCCGGGCAGATTCTAGGAAAACCAGATTCTTGTGGTCGGTAAGGACCGTTACCTGGTCCCTAACCCCCTCCAGGAAGTGGCGCCACTCTTCAAATGCCCATTTAATGGCTAAGAATTTGCGGTTGCCAATATCATAGTTACTCTCAGTGGGCGAAAACTTCCTGGAGAAGTAGGCACAAGGACGGAGATGGGTGAGGGACCTGGTACCCTGGAACAAGACAGCCCCCACTCCCACCTCGGATGCGTCAACCTCCACGATAAATGGCTCCATTTGGTTGGGCTGAACCAGCACCGGGGCCGAGATAAAGCACTTCTTAAGGACCTCAAAAGCCTGGACAGCCTCAGGAGGCCAGTGGAGGAGATCAGCACCTTTGCGAGTGAGGTCCGTAAGAGGCTTAGCGATGACCGAGAAGTTAGCAATAAATCTCCTGTAATAATTAGCGAACCCCAAGAAGCACTGTAACGCCTTCAGGGAGGCAGGTTGGACCCATTCCGCCACAGCCTGGACCTTGGCGGGGTCCATGCGGAATTCATGAGGAGTGAGGATTTGACCCAAAAATGGTATCTCCTGCACCCCAAACACACATTTTTCGGTCTTCGCAAACAGTTTGTTTTCCCGAAGGACCTGGAGCACCTTCCTGACATGCTCAATGTGGGAGGACCAGTCCTTGGAAAACACAAGTATGTCATCAAGGTACACTACAAGAAATACCCCCACGTAATCTCTTAAAATCTAATTTATGAAATTCTGGAAGACTGCGGGAGCATTACACAACCCAAAGGGCATGACGAGGTATTTGAAATGACCTTCGGGCGTGTTAAATGCAGTCTTCCACTCATCCCCCTCTTTGATGCGGATAAGGTTATACGCCCCCCGTAGATCAAACTTAGAGAACCATTGGGCCCCCTGAACCTGATTAAAGAGATCAGGAATCAAAGGAAGGGGATAGTGGTTCCTTACAGTGACCTTATTCAAGTTACGGTAGTCAATGCATGGCCTAAGGCCACCATCCTTCTTTCCTACGAAGAAGAAGCCAGCACCTACCGGAGAAGTAGAGGGGCGAATGTAACCCGTGGCCAGGCATTCCTGGATATACTCTCTCATGGCTTCACGCTCGGGACAAGAGAGATTAAATATCCTAGCCTTAGGGAGTTTAGCTCCTGGTACCAAATCGATAGCGCAATCGTATTCTCTATGAGGAGGTAACACTTCGGAGTCCTCCTTAGAGAAAACATCAGCGAAGTCCTGAACAAACTCAGGCAGCGTGTTCACCTCCTCAGGGGGAGAAATAGAATTAACAGAAAAACATGACGTCAAGCATTCATTACCCCATTTGGTAAGATCCCCAGTATTCCAGTCAAACGTGGGATTATGCAACTGCAACCAGGGAAGGCCTAAAACCAAATCGGACGATAATCCCTGCATCAACAGTACAGCGCACTGCTCCAAATGCATGGAGCCAACAAGGAGTTCAAAAACAGGGGTATGCTGTGTAAAATAACCATTAGCAAGAGGAGTGGAGTCGATACCCACTACCGGGACAGGTTTAGGCAAATCAATCAAAGGCATAGCTAGAGACATAGCAAATTCCACAGACATAATATTAGCAGAAGACCCTGAATCCACGAAGGCACTGCCGGTAGCAGACCTACCACCAAAAGAGACCTGAAAGGGAAGCAAGATTTTATTACGTTTCATATTTACGGGAAATACCTGTGCGCCCAAGTGACCTCCCCGATGATCACTTAGGCGCGGAAGTTTTCCAGCTGCTTATTCTTACGGCTAGGACAGGTGTTCACTTGGTGCTTGTCATCCCCACAATAGAAGCAGAGACCATTCTTCCTGCGGAACTCTCTATGTTGTCGGGGGGACATGGAGGCCCCGAGTTGCATAGGTACCTCCGAGTCTTCCGTGGAAGAGCGAAGCAACGGAACCTCGGGAGGCATCATGGGGGAGTCAGAGGGGAAAACACAAAAACGTTCAAGTTGTCGTTCCCTGAGACGTCGGTCAAGTCGTACCGCTAAAGCCATAACCTGGTCTAGGGAGTCAGAAGAGGGATAGCTAACTAGCAGGTTTTTCAGGGCGTTCGACAAACCCAACCTAAACTGGCACCTTAAGGCAGGGTCATTCCACCGAGAAGCTACGCACCACTTCCTAAAGTCAGAGCAATACTCCTCAACAGGTCTCTTACCCTGACGTAAGGTCACCAGCTGACTCTCGGCAAAGGCAGTCCTGTCAGTCTCGTCATAAATGAGTCAGAGAGCAGAAAAGAAAAGATCAACGGAGGAAAGTTCAGGGGCGTCAGGAGCCAAGGAGAAGGCCCATTCTTGGGGCCCTTCCTGGAGCCGGGACATAATTATACCAACCCGCTGGCTCTCAGAACCTGAGAAGTGGGGCTTTAAGCGAAAATAGAGCCTACAACTCTCCCGAAAGGAGAGAAAAGTCTTCCGGTCCCCTGAGAACCGGTCAGGCAACTTGAGGTGGGGTTCAAGAGGTGAGGTGAGGGGCACTACCATGGTAGCATCAGGCTGGTTGACCCTCTGAGCCAGGGCCTGGACCTGTAGGGAGAGACCCGGCATTTGCTGAGCCAGGGTCTCAAGGAGGTCCATAGTAGTGTGAGGGACCAGGGTAGGCTAGGTATATGGGCTTGTGATTATGTAATGATGGGGGTAGGGAAACAGACAAGTGAGCCCTAATCTACCCGCCACTCAGTCCCTGCCTACTTGCAACGACCTGTCCTAGGCGACGGGGTACAACTGGGCGACGGTCCCTACGCTCAATAAGTGCACGACAGACAAACAGACAAGGGTACACAGAAGCTAAGGGAAATGGGGCAGTTGCCCACGGCAACACATTGAGCAACAAGAGTGGTGAACGAGCCGAGTCAAACCAGGAGTGTACGAGGTACCAAATGCAGAGCAGGAGAGTAATGAGTAAGCCAGGGTCAATATGAAGCAGGGTCAAATAGTTTAGAAGCTGCAGCAGGGCCAGGAAACCAAACGAGAAGAATCACAAGCAAGGAGGAACAGGAAAGGCAGGTATAAATAGACAGAGGGCGGGAGCTAGCTCCGTCTGGCCAGGCTGTGATAGGCTCTCCCACTCCTAAGCCTACCATCCTGAGTGGTGGAAGATGGAGTCAGTCTCACAGACCTAGAAGCAGGTGCAGACTGATTACCTATGGGCGTTGACACAGAAGCTGTGCCTGGCAGATCCTTAACAAACAGACTGTATCCTAAAGGTTCTCATCATTCTGTAATATGGTAGGGTAATGCATCCAGGTTTGGTACTGTAGAGTGACTGGGCTTAAAAATAACCCTCATCAATGGCCTGGTCACAAATGGGTAACTGATTTTTCAAAAATGTTGTGAAATATAAGCTAATTCTGCCATGGCCAGGACCCATTGGCCATAACAATTGGTAAATGTAGTCAGCTCTTAATAGTCAAACTATGACATTAGGTCACCACATGTGGACCTTGTAGCTATTTGACTACCAATTGGGGATTTGTACCCGATTTAGGTTAGTAAACGCAAAATCATGTGTATTTTAGTTTTTAGGTGATATAATAAGCTCAGTTGATGTGTTAGAGCTTATTTATAATATCACCATGTTAGGTTACAAATTGTAGTAGTCTTTAATCTTCCAGAAGCAGAACGTGAACAGATGGCTTCACAGCTTCCTGTTGGTTTTATGCACATGACAAAATATCAAGTGAAACATTTTGGGAATCCTGATGATTTTCCATATTCTTTCGCAAAATACAAATGGTTTTACTATAACTGTAGACAAAACCAAGACTGATAATAACCAGACTGTTACCTATTTTAAATACATTTTATTTGGGGAACAATAATACCTTGGTGGCTTTATCAATAGCTGAAATTTCCTGCTATTCTATCGTTATAAGGAATAAAATTTTTCCAGTTTATATGATTAAAGAGAACCTTTCACCTCCCCATACATGTGCAGCTGAATGCAGCATGTAATGGGAGGGCTGCACAAACCCTGGGGTACTTTAAAAAAAAATTCTACCTCCCTTCGTTATTTAGATCTCGGTGCCGTTATATTTGGCGCCCGATATTTAAATAGCCCCCTGAACAGTCAACGGGGCGTGTACTGGCAAGGGGGCATGTCACTATGGCTGTGACACTGTCCAATCAGATATGGACAGTGCCACAGCAGGAGAGAGAGTGTGCAATTACAGTCTTTTCACCCGAACAGGCGAGGGGGCGTGTCACTGCTACGGACAGTGCAAGCGCTCCCCAGCTCATACACTGTCCGTAGCAGTGACACTCCCCCTTGCCAGTTCGGCAGACAAAGTACAAGACTGATCTCTCACAAGAGCTGAAGAGATGAGAGAGGGCTCTCCTCTCCACAGCTCTGTCCGTAGCAGTGACACGCCCCCTTGCCTGTTCGGGTTTAAAGGGAACATGTCACCAGCATTTCACCTATTAAACTTTACATATCCCTCACTGGCCGCTGCTATAAAAAGTTCATTGCCATTATCCCCTCTCCTAAACTCCTCCTCCGACTGTAAATAACGGTCTGCAAACATTTTGCACCTTTTATCGTAATAATCTGGTGTTCATTTGTGCGCACACACCAGAAGAGGACATCAATGCACAAGCGCGGGATTTTGTGTGCTGGAGGAAGGCGAGGAGCTGTCAATCAAAAGTAAGGAGACGGGTAAACTCGGAACGGCTTGAGGAATGAAGATTTGACTCTTTTCAAACGAAGATTTGCTCTTTTCAAATGAAGATATGACTCTTTTATGCTCATTTGCATACGGTGTGGGAACACAAAAAAAACGGAATATTAAAGCTACAGAGCCGACTAAGTAGACAATTATAGGTTATACAGAAATGATTGCTGGTTTAATAGGTGAAATGCTGGTGACAGGTTCCCTTTAAAGACTGCAATCGCACACTCTCTCTCCTGCTGTGGAACTGTCCTTATCTGATTGGGCAGTGTCACAGCCATAGTAACACGCCCCTTTGACAGTACACGGCCCGTTCACTGTTCAGGGGGTTATTTAAATGTCGGGCGCCAAATATAACAGCACCGATATCTAAATAACAGAGGAGGGTAGAAAAAAAAATGTAAAGTGCCCCAGGGTTTGTGCAGCCCTGCCCATTACATGCTGCACTCAGCTGCACATGTATGGGGAGGTGAAAGGTTCTCTTTAAGTGCTCATGTACACGACTGCATTATGTCTCTATTGAGTACTGAGCAGTAATAGGGCTGCCATAGAGGTGCATGAGCCCTCTACTATACCTATTCATGCCTCCAATTTCATACCAAGCAAAAAAAAAAAAAATCTTAGCAAGTCCCATTGGACTCTGTATGTACAGAGATATTCTCCTGAGAAGCATTGCACACATGGACTGCCATACAGACTACATCAGTGGCGGATTAAGTAGACCATAGGCCCTTGGCTGTTCCACAAACTTGGGCCCCCCTTCCCCACTGCCGCTCTGCCGAGACATCTTTGCCCATCACTTCTGCAGCCATTTCCAGCCTCTAAACAAACACACAAATTTAGACACCAAAGCCCAGAACCATAAATTAAAGGGGTTGTCCGGGCACAGAACGGTTTTTATACTGATGAACTATCGATGTGCCCGGACAACTCCTTTTACTCAGACTAATGTATTTGGACCCCAGACTAGATCATAGAATACATACAGACCCAGACCTTCTAAACTATTTCAATCCCCAGACCAGACCCCCCTAAACAAATGCAGACCCCAGAACAAGCACCCTAAATAAATACAGACCTCAGACCAGACCCCCTACACTAATAATGACCCCAGACCTATCTCCCTTAATACAGACCCCAGACCAGACCCCCTAAACTTATACAGACCCCTAAATACAGAACCCATAAACTAATACAGACCCCAGACCCCTAAATACAGACCCCCTAAATACAGACCCCTTAAACTAACACAGAACCCTAAATATACAGACCCTAAACCCCTTAAACTGATATAGACCTCAGAAACCCTAAAGGCAGACCCCAGACCCCTTAAGCTAATACAGACACCAAACCCCCTAAATACAGACAAGACCCCTAAATACAGTCCCCAAACCAGGCCCCCTAAATACAGACCCCACACCAGACCCCCTAAATACAGACCCCTTTAACAAATCCATCCCCTTATACTTACATAGCAGCTCACCTCAGTCTTCTCTGTGGAATTTTGCTGCTGCTCAGAGACCTGCGGTCATGTGACCAGCAGGTCTCTAAACAGTAGTAAGAACTTCAGAGATGAGGTCATGTGACCTTATGTCTAAAGGTCCTTTTGCAAGACATATACAATGCCGTTTCGTCACGTTTTTTGCCGCAATTCGTGCAAAATTGCAGCGAAAATGCAACAAAACTACATCGTACTTTGGGCGGCCATGGGCCCCCCGGGAGCCTTGGGCCCCGGGCAGCCTCCCAAAATGCCTTATGATGATCTGCCATTGGACTAGATGCACCGCCATACAGACTACATGCGCTGCCATACAGACTACATGCCCTGCCATACAGGCTATATGCGCTGCCATACAGACTACATGCGCTGCCATAAAGACTACATGCGCTGCCATACAGACTACATGCGCTGCCATACAGACTACAAGCACTGCCACACAGATTACATTCCCTGCCACAAAGACTACATGTGCTGCCATACAGACTACAAGCGCTGCCATACAGATTACATTCCCTGCCATACAGACTACATGCGCCGCAGCTGCCATACAGACTACATGCGCCGCCATACAGACTACATGCGCCACCATTCGACTACATGCCATGCCATACAGACTACAAGCGCTGGCATACAGGCTACATGCGCTGCCATACAAAATACATGCACTGCCATACTGATTACATGCCCGGCTATACAGGCTACATGCGCTGCCATACAGACTACATGCGCTGCCATACAGACTACATGCCCTGACATACAGACTACATGCGCCACCATACAGACTACATTCACTGCCATACAGGCTACATGCGCTGCCATACAGGCTGCATGCGCTGCTATACAGACTACATGCACTGCTGCTATACAGACTACATGCACTACCATAGAGACCACATGCACTGCCATACAGGCTACATGCTCTGCCATACAGACTACATGCGCCACCATACGACTACATGCCATGCCATACAGACTACAATGCGCTGGCATACAGGCTACATGCGCTGCCATACAGAATACATGCACTGCCATACAGGCTACAGGCGCTTACATACAGGCTACATGCACTGCCATACAGACTACATGCGCTGCCATACAGACTACATGCGCTGCCATACAGGCTACATGCGCTGCCATACAGACTACATGCGCTGTCATACAGGCTACATGTCCTGCCATACAGACTACATGCACTGCCATACAGACTATGTTTTCTATAAGTGTCCCATAATATTTGCTAATATGGAACAATGCGATGAGTTTTAGTGTATACGGGGCAGTTTTTTTTAAAGAAATAAACAATCATAAGTTTAAAGAAAGTCCAGGTAGTATCGGTAGTAAATGGTGTCATTTTTGTTTTATAGTATGTATAACTTTTTATTATTATTATTAGTATTAACAAAACATCATTATGGCCTTAATTAGCATTGAATCAATTAGAAGTAAGCATGATAATGAAAATTAACTGCTGACGTGACCAGAGCACCATCTACTGAATCATTCATAGTTCACTAGTATTTGTCAGGCTATTACACTTTCAAGGTTTAGGGTTTGTAGGCAAAAGTGGACCATAAAAAAAACACTCCAAAAACAAGGGTCAGAGAGCAGCTGCGACGTCATGTGGGGTCATGATGATGTAAACAGGAGGGTCAGATAACAATTAAAATAACACTACATGCAAAAAGAGGTTTCAATACATTATACATAATAAATAGGCATTAATGACAAGATAAAAAAAAAGCCAAAGTACAGCATTAGTGGTTCAAAATATATATGATAAACTCTTGAACAAGTAATAAGCAGTTTATCAAAAACTTGTTCAAATGTTTATCATCTATATTATGAACCACTAATGCTGTACTTTGCCTTTTTTTAAATCTTTTACGTTAATGCCTATTTATTATGTATAATGTATTGAAACCTCTTTTTGCATGTACTGTTATTTTAATTGTTATTGTCACGTAGGGTTCGTGGACCCACTGGGCTGTACCGCCTTGGCGGTATGGCAGCTGGCCAACAGGGCACAGGTCAGAGTCTATAGTTCATATAGGGTACCTGTGGCAGCTCGGACAGTAGCAAGGCAGGCTTGGCAGGAACTAGGCAGCCGGTAGACGTCAGGCGTGGAGTACCAGGACAGCCGTGGTATACAGCACAGCGCGGCTACAGCTTAGCACGACACTAGAACAGGATACAGGTTACAGGATACAGGAACAGGGAACATTGGGAGCAGGAAACACTAGGGGACAATTTGCAAGATAGACTTGGAATACCACAACGCTCAGATGTGGGAGGATAGGGCTGGGACCTTCTTATAGCCCAGGGTGCTCTGGGAACAATTAGCCCAATCTCCAACATGCGTGTGCTCTGGCTTCTTAAGTCTGGACTGAGCTCTTAAGTGCACCTTGGTGGTCACTGTGGAGCAGGACGGCTGTATGTGCAGAAATCTCTTGAGAGAAGGGCGTCCACTGGATGGAAGGAGTTCGTGGTCAGCGACCACGGACATTACAGTATCCTCCCTCTTACGCCCCCTCCTCTTGGGACCAGAACGAGAGAGACACCTCTTAATGGGTAGGAGCGTTGAGATTCTCCTCTGGCTCCCAGGACCTCTCTTCTGTACCAAACCCCCTCCAATCCACCAAATAAAAAGTCTTTCCTCTCACTCTCATGGTGTCCAAGATCTCTTTAATCAATCAGATCTTGGAGAACTACCTACGCCACTTCATCTCCAAGCAGCATGATGACTGGGGGCTGTTGCTACCGTGGGCTGAGTTCTCTTACAACAATCATACCAGCGAGTCCACACAGAAGACACAGTTCCTTATTGTCTATGGCCAGTGCCCACTAATTCATCTCCCGATTCCTGTTACGTCCGAGGTGCCAGCTGCTGACACGGCTTTTGGTGTCTTTCTGCAGATCTGGCAGCAGACTCAATCCTGCTGGCGGTCGACCGCATGAAGCGGAAGGCGGACACAAGGAGAAGAGTCCAACTTTACACCTAGGAGTCCGCAGAGGGCTCTCCAGAACTACGAGGTGAACTGAACCCCCCGATCAGACACAATATGCTGCGGCAAGCCGTGAAGATGTGTTGGATGAACAGCTTGGCCAGCAGAGGAGCAGAAGGAAGACCGGTCAGAGGAACGAAGTGGGCCATCTTTGAAACTCGATCCACCACCATCCAGACAGTACTGCATCCGGCAAAGAGAGGCAAGTCCGTAATAAAGTGCATAGCTATATGCTGCCAGGGGGCATTGGGGACAGGCAATGGCTGGAGCAGACCAGCAGGTCTGGAGTGAGCGACCTTGTTGGCTGCACATACTGAAAAGGAAGAAACAAAGTCCATAATGTCCTTGGGCAGCGTGGGCCACCAGAAATGATGGGCAATCAGATCCCGAGTCTAACGGGTCCCCGCGTGACCTGCCAGTCTAGAGGAGTGTCCCCAGCGGAGGATTCTTCCACAGTCAGCCAGGCACACAAAAGTCCTCCCTGGAGGAATGCCCCCAACTTGCAGGGGATTGACAGAGATAATGCAAGACGGATCAATAATATTCTGTGGACTCTCCAAGGTGTCTTCTGTCTCGAAAGACCTGGACAAGGCATCGGCCCTCACATTCTTGTCGGCCGGGCGATAATGGAGCTCAAACTGGAACCTTGTAAAGAACAGTGACCACCTGGCCTGACGAGGGTTCAGCCGTTGGGCCATCTGGAGGTAGGTCAGATTCTTGTGGTCTGTAAAAATTAGGATCGGATGAGCTGCACCCTCTAGTAGATGTCTCCACTCTTCCAGGGCCAATTTGATTGCCAATAACTCCCGATCCCCAATCAAGTAGTTGCATTCTGTGGAAGAGAAGAGCTTAGAGAAATAATCACATACCCTTGACTTGCCCTTGGGACCTCTCTGGAACAGGAGTGCACCAGCACTGACAGAGGATGCGTCCAGCTGAAACGAGAACTGCAGAGAGACATCCAGATGATGGAGGATAGAGGCTGACGTGAAGGCACTCTTCAGGCTATTGAATGTGGACTCTGCCTCGGGAGTCCACACCTTGGTGTTCATACCCTTCTTAGTGAGGTTAGAGATGGGAGAAGTCAGTAAGGAGAAGTTTGGAATAAACTGCCTGTAAAAATTAGCGAATCCCAAAAAGCACTGTATGGCCCTCAAGCCTTGAGGACGTGACCATTCCAGAACAGACTTTACCTTCTCAGGATCTATCTCGAGACCTCGATTCGAGATGATGTAGCCCAGGAAGGGTAGAGCATCTCTGTCAAACACGTACTTCTCCAACTTGGCGTACAGACAATTCTCTCTTAACCGTAACAGAACTTGATGGACATGTCTCTGGTGCGTCATAGGATCTGGAGAAAAAATCAAGATGTCATAAAGGTAGACCACAACACAAACATAGGGGAGGTCACGGAAAATGTCATTCACAAACTCCTGGAAGACCGCGTGAGCATTACACAGGCCGAAGGGCATTACTAGATACTCATAGTGTCCATCACGGGTGTTAAATGCAGTCTTCGAATCCGGACTAGGTTGTAAGCCCCACGCAGGTCTGGTTTAGAAAAAATCTTGGCACCACGTATACGATCAAACAGTTCAGAGATCAGTGGCAATGGGTATTTATTCTTCACCGTGATCTGGTTGAGACTTCGGTAGTCGATACAAGGAAGCAGGGAGCCATCTTTCTTTTTGACAAAGAAGAACCCGGCTCCTGCCGGGGAGGAAGACTTTCGTATGAAGCTACTATCCAAGTTCTCTTTCACATAGACAGACATGAACATAGTCTCTGGCAAGGAGAGAGGATATACCCTACCACAGGGAAGGGATGCAACAGGAATCAGTTCAATAGGGCAATCATACACCCGATGTGGAGGCAATGTCTCCGCCTCCCTCTTGCTGAAGACGTCCGAAAATGCAGCATAATGACCCGGCAATCCTGCCAATGACCGAGGCAGCGAAGGCTGAGCCGAACGAATCTGCACCAGGCATCGGCTTTGACACTCAGGGCCCCACTGGAGAACATCTCCAGAATTCCAGTCCAGGACAGGGGCATGTAGTCGGAGCCAAGGCAGGCCCAGGAACACAGGGTTAACGGCTTTGGATAGGACATAGAACGACTGGAGTTCGGAGTGAAGAGCTCCCACTTGGAGCCTCAGCGGCTTGGTCACAGCTATAACTGGGTCTGGCAGAGGTAGTCCATTCACCGATGCAACCGTCAACGGCCTCTCCAGGGGAGTGGTGGGTAATTGAAGAAGATCCACCAGGTCTCTCCGGATGAAATTAGCAGTGGATCCAGAGTCCAGATACACAGAGACTTGATGCGTTCTCTCGCCGGACACTATGGTCACTGGTATGGACAATTTAGACAGAAGTCCCTTCTTACCCAAGGTTGTCTCTCCTAGCTATCCTAGACTTTGGGATTTTTGGGGACACAGGCACACAAGATGGCCACCGAGGCCGCAATATAGACAGAGTCCCGAAGTGCATCTGCGTTGTCTCTCCTGGGTGGATAGCTTAAACTGATCCATCATCACAGACTCCTTAGGAGGATTGACATCTAAGCACAGCAGGAGTTGCTGCAAAGTAGGGACCAGACTAGGAAGGCCTCCCTCCCAAAGAACCTCTTGGAGGCGTTCTCGTATCCGCATATCAATCCGGGTGGACAGAAGGATAAGGTCATCCAGGGTAGATGGCAGGTCTTGAGCGGCAAGTTTGTCCTTAATTTTAGGAGACCGTCCATGACAGAATGCAGCCACCAGGGCCTCATTGTTCCATAACAGTTCTCCCGCCAGGGTGTGGAAGTGGATAGCGTACTCGCTCACGGAGGTGTCTCCTTGGCGTAGGTTAATCAACGAAGCCGCTACAGATGAGACCCGTCCAGGTTCCTCAAACACCATGCGAAAAGTCCGGGGGAAGCCCTGGAAGTCACGGGTCTCCGGTCCTTGTCTCTCGCAGATAGGGTTCGCCCATGCAAGAGCCTTGCCAGTGAGGAGAGATGATAAAAGCGACCCTTGCGCCGTCAGACGAAAATGTCCTAGTATACAGGCTGATGTGGATCTGGCACTGGTTCAAAAATCCACAACAGGTACCTGCGTCTCCATCATAGCGGTCTGGAAGTGGCAAAGAAAAACGCGGGTCAACACTGCCAGGAGATGTAGTAGGAGGAATGGCAGCTCGTGCCTTCTGCCGATGTATGAGAATGTTCAAGGCCTGGAGGAGTTGGTCCTGTCGAGACCGGAGGTCTAGCATATCTCTTGTGAAGTCGTCATGGTCTTGGATTGACCAGCGGGGTTCGTGGACCCACTGGGCCGTACCGCCTACGCTCAGGCATGGGAGGATGGGACTGGGACCTTCTTATAGCCCAGGGTGCTCTGGGAGCAATTAGCTCAATCTCCAACATGCGTGCGCTCTGGCTTCTTAAGTCTGGACTGAGCCAGTGAGCGCACCCTGGTGGTCACTGTGGAGCAGGACGGCCGTATGTGCAGACATCTCTTGAGAGAAGGGTGTCGACTGGATGGAAGGAGTTCGTGGTCAGCGACCACAGACGTTACAGTTATCTGACCCTTCTGTTTACATCATCATGACCCCACATGACATCACAGCTGCTCTCTGACCCTTTTGTTTGGCGTTTTTTCTAAATTGTTTTACCTAAACAGCCCATTGTATTTAAAGTAGACTCTGTTACTGTTGATTTTATGGCCTGATGAAGACGCTGGTCCAGCGTTGAAACATGTAGCCTTATCCTAATAAACTTAAAAAATTATTATATCTTTTACTTGGAATTATTACTGAACAGCAGCACCAATTTATGGTCCACTTTTGCCTACAACCCCTAAACATCTATACCTGGCGGTAACAGTTTCTGTTGCCAGGTCGGACTGTGTTTGCAGCTAACCATCCGGATTTTCATACCTTGCTGACATCAGGGTTGTACCTGAATTAGCACAACCATCATAGGTGAGCACATTACAGTTCTCATCTTTTAAACATCCCTCCCTAGGTAACCTGCACCATGTGGCACCGTTCATCTCCATTTTTTCTCTTTTAGATTACTTTCAAGGGAAGACTAAAGATAGTACAAACACACAACGTTAAACAGGCTGGTCTGAAACCATGTGATTCACCTGTAATAGCCGCATAGACGAAAAGAACATCGCAAAATCGTTTTTAACCCCTTCCCGACATCCGCCGTATATATACGGCGCTGTCGGGAGGTGCTTCCCGCAAAGCGCCGTATATGTACGGCGCAGTGATGGTGCGGGCTCAGAAGCAGAGCCGGCACCATCACCGCGGGGTGACAGCTGTATTATACAGCTGGCACCCTCCTGTAACTGCCAGGACCGGAGCTATTCTCCGATCGGCAGATTAACCCCTCAGATGCTGCGCTCAATAGATTTTCACCCGATCGGCAACCCAGTGATGCAATCGCTGGGTTGCTGTGGCAATCGGACGCCAGAAAATGGCGTCCGAGTCTGCCTTGTACGGGAGCCGATGAGGACCCGCCTGCGGCGAGTCCTCATAGGCTTGCTGTCAGTGAATAACTGACAGCGCTAATACACTGCACTACATATGTAGTGTAGTGTATTAGAGTAGCGATCGGGGCATCAGGCCCTCAAGTGCCCTAGTGGGACAAGTCAGAAAAGTAAAAAAAAGTTAATAAAAATGTGGTAAAACAATAAAAACACACAAGTTTCAAATAAAAATAAAGCTAAACTGACTTTTTTCCCATAGTAAGTCTTTTATTATGTGAAAAACCGTAAAAATCAAAAAAACTATACATAATTGGTATCGCCGCGTCCGTAACGACCCAAACTACAAAACTATTATGTAATTTATCCCGCACGGTGAACGCGGTAAAAAAAAAAACATGAAAAACAGCGCCAGAATCTTTGTTTTTAGGTCAAATCTCCTTCCAAAAAATGCTATAAAAAGTGATCAAAAAGTCACATTTACTCCAAAATAGTACTAATAAAAACGACAATCCGTCCCGCAAAAAATAATCTCTGACACCGTTTCATGCACGCAAAAATAAAAAAGTTATGGGTCTTAGAATATGGCGACACAGAAAACAAATGATTTTATAAAAAAAGTGATTTTATTGTGCAAAAGCCGCAATACATAAAAAAAACTATACATAATTGGTATCGCCGCGTACGTAACGACCCAAACTACAAAACAATTATGTAATTTATCCCGCACGGTGAACGCCGTAAAAAAAAACATGAAAAACAACGCTAGAATCTTTGTTTTTAGGTCACATCTCCTTCCAAAAAATGCTATAAAAAGTGATCAAAAAGTCACATTTACTCCAAAATAGTACTAATAAAAAATGACAATCCGTGCCGCAAAAAATAATCCCTGACACCGCTTTGTGCACGCAAAAATAATAAAGTTATGTGTCTTAGAATGTCGACACAGAAAACAAATGATTTTATAAAAAAAAGTGATTTTATTGTGCAAAAGCTGCAATACATAAAAAAAACTATATAAATTTGGTATCGCCGTAATCGTATCGACCCGCAGAATAAAGCTAACATGTAATTTAGGGCACACTGTGGATGCCGATAAAAAAACCAATAAAAAACTATTCCAGAATTGCTTGTTTTTGGTAATTTCCTTTACCAAAAAATGAAATAAAAAGTGATCAAAAAGTCGTATGTGTTCTAAAATGGTACCAATAAAATCTACAGCCCGTCTCGCAAAAAACAAGCCCGCACACCGCTCAATCAACTGAAAAATAAAAAAGTTACGGCACTAGTAATGCGGTGATGAAAAAACATCTCAATGCGCAGGCCGGAGGGGAACATTCCTTCAGTTTCAGGGCCCTAGTATTTAGGAACTAGGAAAGGGAATGGACACAGCATATCCGCTGGAAGCGAGGGCGCCCGTATTATACCAGCGCAAAACTTTCCCAGTAATATTTCCCAAACTACGAAGGAGAAAAAGTCCCCAAAAGGTGCAGAGTGTTACAAAAGGGGGATAAGAAAGAAAACCGTTTATCAGTGTGACACCGACCTGTGCATAATGGATCGCTTCACATCGTAACACACATCTGTGGATAATTGTATTATTATACCCTCTTAGTATGCCCTGATATACTCCGCACAGATTACATATGCCACCACATTATAAACGGAAATACCAGCAAAACCCCAAACAGAACTATTACCAAGCAAAATCCATGCTCAAAATGGCGGTCTTTCCCTTCTTAGCCCTACAGTGTGCCCAAACAGCAATTTATGGTCACAAGTAAGGCATTACCATACCCGGGAGAACCCGCTTAACAATTTATGGGGTAAGATTCTCTAGGGGCACAACATCTTGTGCGGTGAATGGGCAATTTTCACTTTGCACAATCCACTGCGTTTTCATTTCTGAAAAACACCTGTGGAGTCTAAATTCTCACTACATCCCTTGATAAATGCCTTTAGGGGTGTAGTTTCTAAAACCGGGTCACTTTTGTTTGGTACATCAGGGGTTTTGCAAATGCAACATGGCGTCCGCAAACCATTCCAGCAAAATCTACGCTCCAAAAGATAAATACCGCTCCTTTTCTTCTGAATGCTCCCATATATGTAAACAGCTGATTATAACCACATATGGGGTGTTACCGTACTCGGGAGAAATTACTTTACAAATGTTGGGGTGCTTTTTCTTCTCTTTTCCTTGTAAAAATGAAAAATGTGTATCTAAAACTACATCTTGTTGGAAAAAAAAAAAATTTCATTTTCATGGCTTAATTCTAATTAATTCAGCAAAAAACCTTTGGGATCAAAATTTTCACTATACCCCTAGATGATTCCTCAGGGGGTGCAGTTTCCCAAATGGAGTCACTTTTGGGGTGTTTCCACTGTACTAGTACTACAGGGGCTCAGCAAATATGACATGACACCCAGAAACCATTCCAAAATCCAAATGGTGCTCCTTCCATTCTGAGCCCTACCATGTGTCCAAACAGATGTTTGTGACCACATGTCGGGTATTGTTTTACTCGGGAGAAGTTGCTTTACGAATGTTGTGGTGCTTTTTCTCCTTCAGTCCTTGTGGAAATGAAAAAAAAAAACCTAAACCTACATTTTCTTTGAAAAAATGTAGATTTTCATTTTTACGGCCTACTTACAATAAGTTCTGTAAAAAAACTGGCCGGTCAAAATGCTTGCTACACCCCTAGATAATTTCCTCATGGGGTGTAGTTTCCAAAGTGGGGTCACTTGTTGGGGGTTTCCACTGTTTTGTCACCTCAGGGGCTTTGCAAATGTGACATGGCCTCCGCAAACCATTCCTGCTAAATTTGAGCTCCAAGAGCCAAATGGCGCTCTTTCCCTTCTAAGCCCTGCCGTGTGTCCAAACAACCGTTTATTACCACATGTGGGGTATTGTTTTACTCGGGAGAAATTGCTCTACAAATGTTGTGGTGCTTTTTCTACTTTAGTTCTCTTGGAAATGAAAAAAAATTAGCTAAACCTACATTTTATTTGAAAAAATGTAGATTTTCATTTTCATGACCTAGTTCCAAAAATGTTTGCAAAAAAACTGGCCGGTCAAAATGCTTGCTACACCCCTAGATAAATTCCTCGAGGGGTATAGTTTCCAAAATGGGGTCACTTGTTGGGGGTTTCCACTGTTTTGTCACCTCAGGGGCTTTGCAAATGCGACATGGCCTCCGCAAACCATTCCTGCCAAATTTGAGCTCCAAGAGCCAAATTGGTGCACTTTCCATTCTAAGCCCTGCCGTGTGTCCAAACAACCGTTTATTACCACATGTGGGGTATTGTTTTACTCGGGAGAAATTGCTCTACAAATGTTGTGGGCTTTTTCTACTTTAGTTCTTTTGGAAATGAAAAAAAATTAGCTAAACCTACATTTTATTTGAAAAAATGTAGATTTTCATTTTCATGGCCTAGTTCCAAAAATTTTTGCAAAAAAACTGGCTGGTCAAAATGCTTGCTACACCCCTAGATAAATTCCTCGAGGGGTGTAGTTTCCCAAATGGGGTCACTTTTGGGGGGTTTCCACTGTTTTAGTTCCTCAAGACCTCTTCAAAGCTGGCATGGTGCCTAAAATATATTCTTATAAAAAGGAGGCCCAAAATCCACCAGGTGCTCCTTTGCTTCTGAGGCCGGTGCTTCAGTCCAGTAGCACACTAGGGCCATATGTGGGATATTTCCTAAAACTGCAGAACCTGGGCAATAAATATTGAGTTGCATTTCTTGGGTAAAACATTCTGTGGTACAAAAAAAATGGATTCAAAATGAATTTCTGGAAAAAAATAATGAACTTTGTAAATTTCTCCTCTACTTTGCCTTAATTCCTGCGCAATGTCTAAAGGGTTAAGAAACTTTCTAAATGCTGTTTTGAATACTTTGAGGGGTGCAGTTTTTAAAATGGGGTGACTTATTGGGGGTTTCTAATATCTAAGGACCTCAAAGCCACTTCACAACTGAACTGGCCCCTGTAAAAATAGCATTTTGAAATTTTCTTGAAAATGTGAGAAATTGCTGCTAAAGTTCTAAGCCTTGTAACGTCCTAGAAAATAAAATGATGATCAAAAAACGATGCCAATCTAAAGTAGACATATAGGGGATGTTAGTTAGCAACATTTTTGTGTGGTATAACTGCCTGTCTTACAAGCAGATACATTTAAATTGAGAAAAATGCTAATTTTTCGCTAAATTTTGGTGTTTTTCACAATTAAATACTGAATGTATCGGGCAAATTTTGCCAGTAACATAAAGTCCAGATTTGAAAAATGAGGCTCTGTCAGGAAGGTCAAAAGTGGCCAAAGAGGGAAGGGGTTAAAATGCGTTTTTAAAAGCATTCAAGAAGCACTTGAAAACTGCAATAAAAATGCTGTAAAAAAGCAATAAAAACATAACCTAGGAGTGCGTCATATTTTCCAAAGAACCAACCATATCTATATTGTATGTCATCAGCAATATGTGAAACTAAAGCATTGTATAGAATGCCTAGGTATTCTGTAGAGAACCTAAAACTTCTAGACTATGTATAAAATAAATCCGTCTGTACACGTTTCCTAAAAATTCTGTAGATTACCAAGTTTGTATGAAACTGCCAAACATTCTACTGTATAGAATAACTAGTTAATAAATTGCCCCCTTGTTGTCTATCAGAAGTGTCCCCCTGTTCTCTATTAGACGTGTCCCGTGTTGTCTATTAGAAATCCGTTAATAAAATGTCAATAACTAGTCATTTCTATTAAAATGCCGAAATATAAGGCCAGAATGAAATAATCTTATTTTATACTCGGCCCCAAAAAACAGTAGACATTCCATAGAATAACCAGGCATTCTATTAAAATCGCTAAGTAAAGTATTGTATATGTATCGTCCAAATGAAATAACCTTATTTGATACTTTGTCAAAAAATAATATGCTTTTTATACAATACACACTTTTCCGGTAACTCATACTGGCTGTGGCGTTTTTTTTTTAACATTTTTTTTTTTCTCACCGCTGGTGTCCTATATGCTACACTGCTCCTTGTATCTTTCTCTGTGTGCTGATGGGTTGTCCATAGTGTCGACATACTGTATTAGACGGCCAAACATGAATGGCACTTCCCCACTGGGGCCAGCAATTTGCTGCTGCTGTCTCTTGGCATGTTGTCCCTAGGAAAGACACATCAGCATGCAGGAGACAAGAAACATAGGGTGACACAGGATACTTGGGGGACCAGAGAGAAATTGGTAAAGTAAGTATATTACAAAGATGTTTTTTCATTATAATTTATTGGACCGAAAAACAAATTTAACCCCTTAACTTTCCTAGCAACTAAGCACATTAGGGCACAATTATTAAACAAAATACAGCAGAAAAGTGCTGTGCGCTGGGGCAGGATTTTTAAAGGGTGATTTCCAAGTGCACTGATGTAGTAAACGGAGATAGCAAAAAGTCCAGAATAGATAGACTTTGCCATCTTTCTCTATAAACGAAATCATACACCTTTGCATGGGGGTGGGGGATGATAGTATTCCTATACCTTCAATTTAATTCTATTTTAAAAAAAATAGGTCCAGGATTCTTATAAAGTTCAGAACTCTGTTTTTTTTTTTTTATAAAGAGCTCCAAATCCTCTGGTTTCCTTCACACATCCACAGAGTAATATGATACAATTCTATCTTCCTGCAGCTGTTACTAGGGGGAGCTCAATGGGTATTGATTTTTACAGCTCTAATTAAACGCAATAATAAATTCATATGTAGTTAGCTCCCTCTTGTGGTGGTAGAAATCATTTTAACCTATAAAGAGGACTTGTCACCTCTCCTGACACGTCTATTATAGTAAATATTTGTATTTCCCATTAAATAATAATTCTTGAACATATTTCCATGCGTTGTGCCATTCCTCTATTATTCCTCCTAAAAATTTCTGAACAAATTGACAACTGGGTGTTACTGTTCTGCTTGTCAAAGGTGCGTGTCCCTACAGTCTGACTCTGTCATCACTGATTGAACATTTTCAGCCTGTGTAAGGACACCCCCCCCCCCCAACTGGTAACACCCAGTTGCAGATTTATACACAAGTTTGTAGGAGGAATAAGAGGAATGCACAACTTAGAGTTCTAACAAAAAAAAAATGCTGCAGAATTGTTATTTCATGGGAAATACAATTATTTACTAAAACAGACATGTCAGGGGAGGTGACAGGTCCTCTTTAACTGTATCCTTTTCCTGAGCTGCTTAGAGGGGGGTTTCTAATAACTAGGAAACCCTTTCAAAGACTGCGCCAAGAAACAGGAACAACATGATAGGAGGTAGACATGTATGTATTTGGATTCATTACCTGTAAGCAGAGTGGCAACAGACTAGAATTACCAGAACAATTTGAACCGGAGTCAAAATCATGGCACAGACCAAGGCAATTGGCAAAGTCAGAAGTCAAACCAAATCCAGTAGACAAACCAAAGCCAGATGACAGGACCAGCAACAGGGCAGACATCACAGTACAGAGACATACCGGACAATGGCTGGAGTACAGTACCGCTCACACAGTGAATGAGTAAGTTTCTTGGTTTTAAAGGTGTCTTCCTGCCAGGCACAGCTTCGGGGTTAACGCCCATAGATAATCAGTCTTCACCTGAGTCTATGTCTCTGAGACTGACTCCAGCTTCCACCACTCAGGCTGGCAGGCTTAGGAGTGGGAGAGCCTATTGCAGCCTGGCCAGACTCAGCTAGCTCCCGCCCTCTGTCTATTTATACCTGCCTTTCATGTTCCTCCTTGCTTGTGATTCTTTCCGTGTGGTTTCCTGGCCCAGCTACAGCTCCTACTAGTTGATCCTGCTCCATACTGACCCTGGCTTACTGACTACTCTCCTGCTCTGCGTTTGGTACCTCGTGTTCTCCTGGTTTGACTTGGCTCGTTCACCGCTCTGGTTGCTCACGGTATTGCCGTGGGCAACTGCCCCTTTCCCTTTGCTTTGTATTCCCTTGTATGTTTGTCTCGTGCACTTACTGAGCATAGGGACCGCCGCCCAGTTGTACCCCGTCGCCTAGGGCGGGTCGTTGCAAGTAGGCAGGGACAGAGTGGCGGGTAGATTAGGGCTCACTTGTTCGTTTCCCTACCCCCGTCGTTACATAATCACAAGCCCATACCTAGTCTACCCGGGTCCCTGTCACTACTATGGACCCCCTTGAGACCCTGGCTCAGCAAATGCAGGGTCTCTCGCTACAGGTCCAGGCCCTGGCTCAGAGGGTCAACCAGCCTGATGCTACCATGGTAGCCCCCCTCACCTCACCTCTTGAACCCCACCTCAAGTTGCCCGACCGGTTCTCAGGGGACCGGGGGGCTTTTCTCTCCTTTTGGGAGAGTTGTAGGCTTTACTTTCGCTTAAAGCCTCATTCCTCAGGTTCTGAGAACCAGCGGGTGGGTATAATTATGTCCCGGCTCCAGGAAGGGCCCCAAGAGTGGGCCTTCTCCTTGGCTCCTGACGCCCCTGAACTTTCCTCCGTTGATCGTTTCTTTTCTGCTCATTTATGACGAGACCGACAGGACTGCCTTTGCCGAGAGTCAGCTGGTGACCTTACGTCAGGGTAAGAGACCTGTTGAGGAGTATTGTTCTGACTTTAGGAAGTGGTGCGTAGCTTCCCGGTGGAATGACCCTGCCTTAAGGTGCCAATTTAGGTTGGGTCTGTCGAATGCCCTGAAAGACCTGCTAGTTAGTTATCCCTCTTCTGACTCCCTAGACCAGGTTATGGCTTTAGCGGTACGACTTGACCGACGTCTCAGGGAACGACAATGTGAACGTTTATGTGTTTTCTCCTCCGACTCCCCCTTGATGCCTTCCGAGGTTCCGTTGCTTCGTTCCTCCCCGGAAGACTCAGAGGTACCTATGCAACTCGGGGCCTCCGTGTCCCCCCAACAACGTAGAGATTTCCGCAGGAAGAATGGTCTCTGCTTCTACTGTGGGGATGACAAGCATCAAGTGAACAACTGTCTTAAGTGTAAGAATGCAGCCGGAGAACTTCCACGCCTAAGTGATCATCGGGGAGGTCACTTGGGCGCACAGGTATTTCCCGTAAATATGAAACGTAATAAGATCTTGCTTCCCTTTCAGGTCTCTTTTGGTGGTAGGTCTGCTACCGGCAGTGCCTTCGTGGATTCAGGGTCCTCTGCTAATATCATGTCTGTGGAATTTGCTAGGTCTCTTGCTATGCCTTTGATTGATTTGCTTAAACCTGTCCCGGTAGTGGGTATCGACTCCACTCCTCTTGCTAATGGTTATTTTACACAGCATACCCCTGTTTTTGAACTCCTTGTTGGCTCCATGCATTTGGAGAAGTGCTCTGTACTGTTGATGCAGGGATTATCGTCCGATTTGGTTTTAGGCCTTCGCTGGTTGCAGTTGCATAATCCCACGTTTGACTGGAATACTGGGGAGATTACCAAATGGGGTAATGAATGTTTGACGTCATGTTTTTCTGTTAATTCTATTTCTCCCCCTGAGGAGGTGAACACGCTACCTGAGTTTGTTCAGGACTTCGCTGATGTTTTCTCTAAGGAGGCCTCCGAAGTGTTACCTCCTCATAGAGAATACGATTGCGCTATCGAATTGGTACCAGGAGCTAAGCTTCCTAAGGGTAGGATATTTAATCTTTCTTGTCCCGAACGTGAAGCCATGAGAGAGTATATCCAGGAATGCCTGGCCAAGGGTTACATTCGCCCCTCTACTTCTCCGGTAGGTGCTGGCTTCTTCTTCGTAGGGAAGAAGGATGGTGGTCTTAGGCCATGCATTGACTACCGTAACCTGAATAAGGTCACTGTACGGAACCAGTATCCCCTTCCTTTGATTCCTGATCTCTTTAATCAGGTTCAGGGGGCCCAATGGTTCTCTAAGTTTGATCTACGGGGGGCGTATAACCTTATCCGCATCAAAGAGGGGGATGAGTGGAAGACTGCGTTTAACACGCCCGAAGGTCACTTCGAATACCACGTCATGCCCTTTGGGTTGTGTAATGCTCCGGCGGTCTTCCAGAATTTCATAAATGAGATTTTGAGAGATTACCTGGGGATATTTCTTGTAGTGTACCTTGATGACATACTGGTGTTTTCCAAGGACTGGTCCTCCCACATTGAGCATGTCAGGAAGGTGCTCCAGATCCTTCGGGAAAACAAACTGTTTGCAAAAACCGAAAAATTTGTGTTTGGGGTACAGGAGATACCATTTTTGGGTCAAATCCTCACTCCTCATGAATTCCGCATGGACCCCGCCAAGGTTCAAGCTGTGGCGGAATGGGTCCAACCTGCCTCCCTGAAGGCGTTACACTGTTTTTTGGGGTTCGCTAATTATTACAGGAGATTTATTGCTAACTTCTCGGTCATCGCTAAGCCTCTTACGGACCTCACTCGCAAAGGTGCTGATCTCCTCCACTGGCCTCCTGAGGCTGTCCAGGCTTTTGAGGTCCTTAAGAAGTGCTTTATCTCAGCCCCGGTGCTGGTTCAGCCCAACCAAATGGAGCCATTTATCGTGGAAGTTGACGCATCCGAGGTGGGAGTGGGGGCTGTCTTGTCCCAGGGTACCAGGTCCCTCACCCATCTCCGCCCCTGTGCCTACTTCTCCAGGAAGTTTTCGCCCACTGAGAGTAACTATGATATTGGCAACCGCGAACTCTTAGCCATTAAATGGGCATTTGAAGAGTGGCGCCACTTCCTGGAGGGGGCTAGGCACCAGGTAACGGTCCTTACCGACCACAAGAATCTGGTTTTCCTAGAATCTGCCCGGAGGCTAATCCCGAGACAAGCTCGATGGGCGCTATTTTTTACCAGATTCAACTTTTTGGTTACCTATAGGGCTGGGTCTAAAAATATTAAGGCCGATGCACTGTCGCGTAGCTTCATGGCCAGCCCTCCTTCGGAGGAAAATCCTGCTTGTATTTTGCCTCCTGGTATAATCATTTCTTCTATTGATTCTGATTTAGTCTCTGAAATTGCGGCTGATCAAGGTTCAGCTCCCGGGAACCTTCCTGAGGACAAGCTGTTTGTTCCCCTGTAATACCGGCTAAGGGTACTTAGGGAAAATCATGACTCCGCACTATCTGGTCATCCAGGCATCCTGGGTACCAAACATCATTGGCAGAAACTATTGGTGGCCTGGGTTGCCTAAAGACGTTAAGGCCTACGTCGCCGCTTGTGAGGTTTGTGCTAGGTCCAAAACTCCCAGGTCCCGACCAACGGGCTTACTACGTTCGTTGCCCATTCCCCAGAGACCCTGGACACATATCTCCTGGATTTTATCACCGATTTGCCTCCATACCAAGGCAAGTCGGTGGTGTGGGTGGTAGTAGACCGCTTCAGTAAGATGTGCCACTTTGTGCCCCTCAAGAAACTACCCAACGCCAAGACGTTAGCTACCTTGTTTGTCAAACACATCCTGCGTCTCCATGGGGTCCCTGTCAATATTGTTTCGGACAGAGGGGTACAATTTGTTTCTTTGTTTTGGAGAGCCTTCTGTAAAAAGTTGGAGATTGATCTGTCCTTCTCCTCTGCCTTCCATCCTGAAACCAATGGCCAAACGGAGAGGACTAATCAATCTCTAGAACAATATTTAAGGTGTTTTATCTCTGACTGTCAATATGATTGGGTCTCATTCATTCCCCTCGCTGAATTTTCCCTTAATAACCGGGTCAGTAACTCGTCAGGGGTCTCCCCCTTTTTCTGTAATTTTGGGTTTAATCCACGGTTCTCCTCCGTTTCACCTGGTAGTTCCAACAATCCCGAGGTAGAGGTCATTCATCGGGAACTGTGCACAGTCTGGGCCCAGGTTCAGAAGAACCTAGAGGCGTCCCATAGCGTACAAAAAACTCAGGCTGATAGAAAACGTTCTGCTAACCCCTTGTTTATGGTCGGGGATCTGGTGTGGTTATCGTCTAGGAACTTGCGTCTTAAGGTCCCGTCCAAGAAGTTTGCTCCCCGGTTTATTGGGCCGTATAAGGTCATTGAAGTCCTCAATCCTGTCTCCTTCCGGCTGGAGTTATCCCCATCTTTTCGTATACACGACGTGTTTCATGCCTCCCTCCTTAAACGCTGCTCCCCGTCCTTGGCTCCCTCGAGGAAACCTCCTGTTCCCGTTCTCACCCCTGAGGGGGTGGAATTCGAGGTGGCCAAGATTGTGGACAGCAAGATGGTCCAAGGCTCCCTCCAGTACCTGGTCCATTGGAGAGGATACGGGCCTGAGGAGAGGACTTGGGTACCCGCCCGGGATGTTCACGCTGGGGTATTGGTCAGGAAGTTCCACCTTCGTTTCCCCAATAAACCAGGTCCACTTAGAAAGGGTCCGGTGGCCCCTCATAAAAGGGGGCGTACTGTAAAGGATCTGCCAGGCACAGCTTCGGGGTTAACGCCCATAGATAATCAGTCTTCACCTGAGTCTATGTCTCTGAGACTGACTCCAGCTTCCACCACTCAGGCTGGCAGGCTTAGGAGTGGGAGAGCCTATCGCAGCCTGGCCAGACTCAGCTAGCTCCCGCCCTCTGTCTATTTATACCTGCCTTTCCTGTTCCTCCTTGCTTGTGATTCTTTCCGTGTGGTTTCCTGGCCCAGCTACAGCTCCTACTAGTTGATCCTGCTCCATACTGACCCTGGCTTACTGACTACTCTCCTGCTCTGCGTTTGGTACCTCGTGCTCTCCTGGTTTGACTTGGCTCGTTCACCACTCTGCTTGCTCACGGTGTTGCCGTGGGCAACTGTCCCTTTCCCTTTGCTTTGTATTCCCTTGTATGTTTGTCTCGTGCACTTACTGAGCATAGGGACCGCCGCCCAGTTGTACCCCGTCGCCTAGGGCGGGTCGTTGCAAGTAGGCAGGGACAGAGTGGCGGGTAGATTAGGGCTCACTTGTTCGTTTCCCTACCCCCGTCGTTACACTTCCCATAATTTATATTTATAACCTGTCCACAGGATAGGTGATAAACATCTGATCGGGGGGTCCAACCACTGGGACCCCCACTGAACCAGAGAACTGGCTTATCTTGCAGTCCCTGTGTGGTGGTAAGTGCATTCGCGGGATCAGTGGGGGTCCCAGCGGTCGGACCCCGAACCGATCAGAAATTTAGCACCTATCCCATTTAAATAGCCAACTACTCAATTTTATCATCTGGTTGTGACATGACCACAGACAAGGAGCTGGCCTAAAATTTAAATGAACAAAGTTGAGTGACAAGAGACTGTCCTTTTAACATATATGTGGTTTTATAATGTCCTATATCACCACCTAAAGTAATAGTTTTCACAATAAAATTATATTTCAAATTGTCTCAGTTGCTAAAAGACGTGGGCAGTGGAGAAGACAAGCTTGGACAGTTCATCTCCACCACAATGTGTATTATATGTGTTCAGCGGAGTGCTTCTAACTTTTATTTATAAGCTTCGTAGCATAATACAGTGTTATCTTTTACATGAGAGGCAGCGATATTGAACAATACTTAGTTCTAATCCTGTAGTTGTGCTACCGAACCCTGAGAATTGTTGTGCAGAAAGTTTTTCAAGTGAATTGGGAATGTTACTTGTAAACACTGTTCCAATGCTTGCGTAGGTTTTTGTTATAGGAGTTTCTGATTCCTCAGCACACCCAGTCCTCTCATTTTAGAACACTTGATTCCTGTGCATGTCTGTGCCTGTCAGGAATTATTAGATCAGACCTGTAATACCGGGCACAGAACAAAATATTGGTTTGATTCCAAAATGTTCTCTTTCCAAGTATTGCTTGGCTATCCTATTAACCTGTGGGAACTTGAGACCTTTCACATGACAACCATTTTCCATTTCTTATCATTTTTTATCTCATTGCATCCAATTTAAAAATGTATTTTTTTTTGTGTGTCATATTTACATTTTGCTACACAGACCCTAATGGTAGGGGACACAGGCTTCATGTCCCTGTAAACTGTGCAGGTGACACTTTAAAGCTCTACTTTTTAACCCCTTAGTGTCGTATACGACAATCAAGCATAGATTCTCTCAAGCATGGTACAGAAACGCCGAAGCAATAATTATGCAAGAACTGATCCCATGCTTTCCTATGGAAGCTGTTCTGGCATCAGTTGCATCCGTTTTCACGAAGGATATCTACCTTCGGTGGACAGAAAAATGCATGCAGCGTTTGTCTGTCTGGCTATAGTGAATAGAGTGGAACTGCGCATGCTCTGTTGTCCCCGGCAGCCCCATAGAAAGTGAAGCTAGCGGTGGCCGAGTATGCACAGTACCACTCTATTCACATAGGGTACTCAAGGAAAACACCTTTAAAGAGGCTCTGTCACCAGATTTTGCAACCCCTATTTGCTATTGCAGCAGATAGGCGCTGCAATGTAGATTACAGTAATGTTTTTATTTTTTTTAAACGAGCATTTTTGGCCAAGTTATGACCATTTTTGTATTTATGCAAATGAGGCTTGCAAAAGTACAACTGGGCGTGTTGAAAAGTAAAAGTACAACTGGGCGTGTATTATGTGCGTACATCGGGGCGTTTTTACTACTTTTACTAGCTGGGCGTTCTGACGAGAAGTATCATCCACTTCTCTTCAGAACGCCCAGCTTCTGGCAGTGCACAGACACACAGCGTGTTCTCGAGAGATCACGCTGTGACGTCACTCACTTCCTGCCCCAGGTCCTGCATCGTGTCGGCCACATCGGCACCAGAGGCTACAGTTGATTCTGCAGCAGCATCAGCGTTTGCAGGTAAGTCGATGTAGCTACTTACCTGCAAACGCTGATGCTGCTGCAGAATCAACTGTAGCCTCTGGTGCCGATGTGTCCTCGCTCGTCCGACACGATGCAGGACCTGGGGCAGGAAGTGAGTGATGACACAGCGTGATCTCTCGAGAACACGCTGTGTCTGCACTGCCAGAAGCTGGGCGTTCTGAAGAGAAGTGGATGATACTTCTCGTCAGAACGCCCAGCTAGTAAAAGTAGTAAAAACGCCCCGATGTACGCACATAATACACGCCCACTTGGACTTTTACTTTAAACACGCCCACTTGGACTTTTGCAAGCCTCATTTGCATAAATACAAAAATGGTCATAACTTGGCCAAAAATGCTCGTTTTTTTAAAATAAAAACGTTACTGTAATCTACATTGCAGCGCCTATCTGCTGCAATAGCAGATAGGGGTTGCAAAATCTGGTGACAGAGCCTCTTTAAGTATACCTCCCAACTTTCAAGTATCGCAGAGGGACAACCGATGCGGCCCAAATTGTTTTCCTTTTAAGCCATGCCTCTAATTCCGCCCACTTCCAGCCCACACACACCCTGTTCAGCCCCACATAGTATCATGCTCCAATAGTACGTCCCCACAGTATAATACCCCCATAGAACCACACACACAGTATAATGCCCCTATAGCTGCCCCACATACAGTATAATACCTCATAGTGCCTCCCACACAGTATAATGCCAAATAGCTGCCCCACACAGTATAAAACCCCCATACAGTATAAAGCCCGCACAGATGCCCCAATACAGTATAATGCCCCACACAGAGGCCCGCATACAGTATAATGTCCACAAAAATTCCCTCAAACAGTATAATACCCCATAGCTGCCACCATACAGCATAATGCCCCCGTACAGTATAATGCTCCTATAGCTGCCCCAAGCAGTATAATGCCCACACACATGCCCCCCCCCCGACAGTATAATGCCCCCATAGCTGCCCCATACAGTAAAATGCCCCATTGCTGCCCCAATACATCACAATGCCCCCATTGCTGCCCCAATACAGCACAATGCCCCCATAGCTGCCCCATACAGTATAATGCCCCATAGCTGCCCCATACAGTATAATGCCCCCACACTGGCACCATACAATATAATGCCCCTATAGCTGCCTTCATAAAGTATAATGCCCTCATAGCTGCTCCATACAGTATGTCTCCTTTGCTGCAACCATACAGTATAATGCCCCCTTAGCTGCCCCATACCGTATAATTCCTCATACTGCCCCCATACAGTATAATGCCATCTTAGCTGGCCCCTTACAATATACTTAGCTGCCCCTAGTGCCAGTGTCCACATATAAAGTGCCAGTGCCCATATAGATAGTGCCACAATGCCCATGCAGATAGTGCCACACACAGTGCCCATGTAGATAGTGCACTGTGTCCCCTGTAAATAGTGCCCATATAGTGCCACAGTGACCATGTAGATCGTGCCACACTCTCCTTGACTTTAGCGCCACCCCTGTAGATAGCGCTACCTCCCCTTTCTGTAGGATCACATCTTTGGGGCTCCCCCTAGGAGCGTAATCCCCGGCCAGAGTGTCGGCAACACTGTGGCTGGGGATTCCGCTCCAGGAGTAGCCCCTGACGTAATTGTCCATATATGGATAGGGACTCCAAGGGCTACTCTAGGAGCAGAATCTCCGGCCAGAGCATCAGCAACGCTCTGCCCGGGGATTCTGCTCCTGGAGGGAGCCCCTGACGTCACTACAGTGACGTCAGGGGTACCCTCTAAGAGCATAATCCCCAGCCAGAGCGTCGGCAACGTTCTGGCCAGGGATTCAGCCATGGGAGGGAGGCTCTGACGTCACTATCCATATATGGACAATGATGTCAGGGGCTCCTCCGGGTGCAGAATCCCGACCAGAACATCAGCAGCACTCTAGTCAGGGATTCCGCTTAAGGATATTAGGGGCTTTGAGATGCCGGAATCCCTGGCGAGAGTGTCGGAAACGCTCTGGCCGGGAAATCCACTACAGGAGGAGCCCCTGACGTCACTGCCCATACACCAACTGTGATGTTAGGTGCTTTGAGATGCTGGAATCACCAGCCAGAGTGTCTGGCTGGGGATTCCGCTCCTGGAGGAGCCACTGATGTCACTGTCCATATATGGACAGTAACGTCAAGGGCTTTTTCATGAAAGTAGTTCCCGGCCAGAGAGCTTGCATTGCTCTGGCTGGGGACTCCATAGTTGAAAGCCCGACATCACTGTCCATATATGGACATTAACGTCATGGGCTTTCCAAGGCTCAGCGTGGACAGTGAATTATGAAGCAGAGAGCTGACGGTTACGAGCATTGAATTCAACTGTATCTACGTCCTGAGGATGCAGATACAGTTGACACTGGGGCACAACACCGGCCACCCGGGACAGCGGGACTCATCCGAAATCCGGGACTGTCCCGCTGAATCTGGAACGGTTGGGAGGTATGCTTTAAGTTTGTATATACATATATAGGTTGTGCCCGGCCAGCTGTTTTTAGCCTGAGTTGGCCACAAATTTTGTGCACTTTGGATAGATGATAAATGACGATTGTGAGGAAAAAACCTTTGAGGACGCCACCTAGGTTGGGCCTTTAAGGACGCAGCCTAGTTTGGGCCTTAAGGCTCAGAGGCCATTTTTCAAATCTGACATATTTCACTTTATGTGGTAATAACGTCGGAATGCTTAAACCTATCCAAGCGATTCTGAGACTGTTTTCTCGTGACACTTTGGGCTTCATGTTCGTGGTAAAATTTGGTCGATATATTCAGTCTTTATTTGTGAAAAATTGCAAAATTTTGAGAAAATTTACAAAAAATAGCATTTTTCAGAATTTAAATGCATCTGCTTGAAAAACAGACGGTTATACCACCCAAAATAGTTACTAGTTCACATTTCCCATATGTCTACTTTAGATTGGCATCGTTTTTTGAACATTATTTTATTTTTCTTGGACGTTACAAGGCTTAGAACATATCATATAGATATTGATGTTAATGTGTCAACGATCATCATACCGAAGAGGACATCAAAGAACCCAAGGAAAAAGAACATGAGGACATCATAAGGCTATCCTATCTACAACAAATTCTACATTAAGCCCACATGGTTTTAATGTGTTCAATAAAAATATCCACCTCAATTCTTTTTTGTGTAAAGCCAGATTGCGATCACCGCCAAATTGTAATGGAGGAATATGGTCCAGAATCATGAATGTTAGATCCCCTTCATTGTGATCGTTGACACATTAACATCAATATCTATATTTCTTATTTACTGTCAATGTTTGATAAATACAAAAATTTTATTTTTTGTATTTTTTTAGATTGGAATACCACTCCCAACAGAATTTCGGAATTTCTTTGATTTTTTTCAAATAGTAAAATTAGTGTGTTATGGATATCTGACGGGGCTGTGTTTAATTCATTGAGTCTTATTATATCAATAAAATATGTTTATTATTTGTTGAATTTTTTCTAATCTCCTATTTGGTCTTTAAGTGATATAGAGATATTATAAGCCTTTGTAAGACAAGTGAGAAGGACTCTCATATATTTTTCATGATTTATGCTTTATGAGACACTATGTCACTGATGTGACAATCTGGGTCCGTTACACGGATGAGGGTGATGGGACATCCTGGACACGTGAAGACGTAGCTATGTGGTCCCATAACTCCGGGAACAGGATCATTCTGGATACTTGATTGTGAACAGAGATCTTTGTACCCACGTGTGGATCGTCTTTAAAAAGCTGATATAAAGTTACTTTTAGATACCCTTAATATCTCCATCACTTACCATGAGGAGCATTGACTAATACACTTGCATTTTTTTGCCATTATAGACTTCCTGACCGACATAGCCTTGTCAATAGGTATCTGTGACAGAGTTGCAACAGTTGCTTAGCAACCTATGATGCCGTTACATACGGGTCAGTTCAGTGGAACGCATTGACACGCATTACATCATATGGATGCGATCGATGCTCTCTGCTGCTGAATGATGACACACTTCCGCCTCGTGGGATTACACTGATGTGTTAAACTTTAATTACCACGAGGGCTGCAGCTGATTGCTGCAATACATTCCTATGAATACATATACCAACGACTGACTAGTTAAATCTGAAGTTCTGATTGGTGAGTGGCGATACGACGATAGATTTTACACCACTGCTGCATAAATGATTATGATGTAATCAGTTGTTTTTAATGTTTATGATATTGTATATTGTTATTCACGATGTCACATATACACTCCTGTATTTCCTGTATCATGTTTATTTTTATGATGATACCTTACACTTTGTATTATGTAAGTTTTCATACACTTTGCACTTTATTGTATTATAATGAGGCCAATTATGTAAAATAGTCTCAACCATATATAAGTTTGTTGAGTAGATGTGTCACTAGGCTTGATAAAGATCCTATTGTAGGATTGAAACGTTGCTGTTGTTTTGGATTGAATAAACCACCACCTTTTTCATGTTGGAGTGCTGCAAAGTTTCTTCTTCTATATATATATATATATATATATATATATATACACACTACCGTTCAAAAGTTTGGGGTCACCCAGACAATTTTGTGTTTTCCATGAAAACTCACACTTATATTTATCAAATGAGTTGCAAAATGACTAGAAAATATAGTCGAGACATTGACAAGGTTAGAAATAATGATTTTTATTTGAAATAATCATTTTCTCCTTCAAACTTTGCTTTCGTCAAAGAATGCTCCATTTGCAGCAATTACAGCATTGCAGACCTTTGGCATTCTAGCCACTGGCGTAGCTATAGGGGTCGCAGCGGTCGCAATTGCGACCGGGCCCCGAAGCCAGGGGGGCCCACGGCCCCCGCACCACATCAATAAAAAGTTACTATAGTAACTCGGGCCGCGGGCCCCTGTTACTATAGTAACATACTTTACTTACCTTCCTGGTTCCGGATCGCAGCGGAGGTCCTGACGTCAAGCGCTGTGCGCAGCGCATGACGTCACAGCGCTATGCCGCCGCGCACAGCATCGAGACTACAGAACTCCCGCCGCGGCCGAAGAGGAAGGTAAGCTTAGCCCTGACTGGCGGGGTCTGACTCCCGGGACCCGCCAATCAGCTGTTTTGAAGGGGCCGCAGCACTCGTACGAGAGCTGCTCCCCTTCATTCCTGTCACTTCATTCCGGTCACACTGTGAATCGGTGTCGGCGATTCACAGTGTGAGCGAGTAGTGAAATGAAGGGGAAGCAGCTCTCGTACGAGTGCTGCGTCCCCTTCAAAACAGCTGATTTGCGGGTCCCGGGCGACACATCAGCTATTGATGGCCTATCCTGTGGATAGGCCATCAATGTTTAGGGACTGCACAACCCCTAAGCCTACGATGTAGCAGGCTTAGGGGGCCCATGAGACAGGATCACAGATTGTGTGATCCTGTCTGCTGGGCCCTTTATCTAAGCCAATCACATGGTAGGCTTAGATACATGGCCCATGTGTGATCCTGTCTGCTGGGCCCTGTATCTAAGCCTACCACACTAGGTTTAGATACAGGGCCCCAGCACACAGTAATCTTATACTGTATAAGATTACTGTCTGCTGGACCCTGTATCTAAGCCTACGTTGTGGTAGGCTTAGATACAGGGTCCCACAGACAGTATCACACATGGGCCCTGTATCTAAGCCTTAGGGTATGTGCACAGACACTAATTACGTCCGTAATTGACGGACGTATTTCGGCCGCAAGTCCCGGACCGAACACACTGCAGGGAGCTGGGCTCCTAGCATCATACTTATGTACGACGCTAGGAGTCCCTGCCTCGCTGCAGGACAACTGTCCCGTAGTGTAATCATGTTTTCAGTACGGGACAGTTGTCCTGCTAGCATCGTACATAAGTATGATGCTAGGAGCCCGGCTCCCTGCACTGTGTTCGGTCCGGTACTTGCGGCCGAAATACGTCCGTCAATTACGGACGTAATTAGTGTGTGTGCACATACCCTAACACGTGTTACTAATCATTTTTTGTGTGTTTTCTTACAGGTTCGGTCGTTGGACTACAGCGGATTCCAGGACTACTTCGATGACAGCTTTTTTTTTTTATTAATAAAATGGTTAATGAGGGTTGTGTGTTTTTATTTTTTTATTTCAATAAAATATTTTTTCTATGTCTTTGTGGTTTTTTTTTAACTTTATTATCACCGCCTTAGTAATGGCCGCCGGCTGATTGACCGCATCCATTGCTAAGGCGGGGCTTAGTGTTAGCCGATGCAGAGGCTAACACTAACCCCCTTTATTACCCCGGCACCCAGGGGTGCTGGGAAGAGCCGGGTACGATCCAGTACTTGACCATTTGTAGTGATGGTCGGCCACTGGGGTGGTCGCAGGCTGGTATCAGGAGGGGAAAGGCCAGATACAGTGGCCCCTACTACCCTGGTGATGCTAGGCTGCTGCTGCTTTATTGTATCTGGCTGGTTATGAAAAATGGGGGGGACCCCACGTCATTTAAAAAAAAAAAAAAAATTGGAAAGAACGATGTCGGGTCCCCCCCAATTTTCATAACCAGCCAGATACAACACAGCAGCAGCAGGAAGCATTACAAGGGTGGGAAGGGCCACTGTTTTTGGCCTTCCCCAGCCTAATACTACCAGCCTGCGGCCACCCCGGTGCCTGCCCGTCACTACAGATGGTCGGGTACTGGTTCGTACCCGGCTCTTCCCAGTACTCCTGGTGGCGGTGGGTACCGGGGTAATAATGGGGGTTAGTGTAGCCTCTGCACCGGCTAACATTAAGCCCCGCCTTAGTAATGGAGGTTGTCAATCAGCCGGCGGCCATTACGAAGGCGGTGATAATAAAGTTTAAAAAGATACAAGCACATAGAAAAAATATTTTATTGAAATAAAAAAACAACCCTCATTAACCATTTTATTGAGAATAAAAAAAACGCCGTCATTGAAGTCCTCGTATCCGAAGTCCAACAACCGAACCTGTAAAAAACCACAAAAATAATCAGTAACACATAAAGAAGCAAAATTATTATTCTTACCTTTCCTGGGTCCAGCGCTGGAGCTGCAATGTCAGCGAGCTGGGCCCTGTATCTAATACTATCATGTGTGATACAGTCTGCTGAGCTGTGTATCTAATCCAATCATGTGTGATACTGTCTGCTGGGCCCTGTATCTAATCGTATCTTGTGTGATACTGTCTTCTGGGCCCTATATCTAATCCGATCATGTGTGATACTGTCTGCTGAGCCACTGTATCTAATCCTATCATGTGTGATACTGCCTTCTGAGCCACTGTATCTAATCCTATCATGTGTGGTACTGTCTGCTGAGCCACTGTATCTAATCCTATCATGTGTGATACTGTCTGCTGGGCCACTGTATCTAATCCTATCATGTGTGATACTGCCTTCTGAGCCACTGTATCTAATCCTATCATGTGTGGTACTGTCTGCTGAGCCACTGTATCTAATCCTATCATGTGTGATACTGTCTGCTGGGCCACTGTATCTAATCCTATCATGTGTGATACTGCCTTCTGAGCCACTATCTAATCCTATCATGTGTGATACTGTCTGCTGAGCCAATGTATCTAATCCTATCCATAGTTTATAGGGTCGTAGTGCTATAGATATGCTATGCTGTCTCATATACACACTTTTTTTGGGGCGGACACATATGTATTGGAGCTATTTCCCTGACATTTTAAGCCCTGAGGGTATGTTCACACGGCAGCGTCTGTTATGGCTGAAATGACGGTGCTGTTTTCAGGAGAAAACAGCACCGTAATTTCAGCCGTAATGGCATGTGCAGGCGTCTTTTGCTGCTTCCATTACGGAAGTAATTGAAGCTGGTTTTCCATGGAGTCCATGGAAAACGGCTCTATTTACGTCTGAAGAAGTGACAGGCACTTTTTTGACGCGGGCGTCTTTTTTACGCGCCGCCTTTTGACAGCGGCGCGTAAAAAAAATGACCGTCGGCACAGAACATCGTAAGACCCATTCAAATGAATGGGCAGATGTTTGCCGACGCTTTTGAGCCGCATTTTCGGACGTAATTCAATGCTAAAACGCCCGAATTACGACCGTAAATAGTGTGTGTGAACCCAGCCTTCGTGACGCCCCCGGCTGCTAGTGCTGCATTGTTGGGTCACTTAGGAGACCCAGCGATGCAGCTGAAAGCTGCGGACCGTCGGCCATGAGAAGTTTGCGGGGGGGGCCCAGTAAGAATTTTTGCATCGGGGCCCATGAGCCTCTAGCTACGCCCCTGATTCTAGCTGTTAATTTGCTGAGGTAATCGGGAGAAATTTCACCCCATGCTTCCAGAAGCCCCTCCCACAAGTTGGATTGGCTTGATGGGCACTTCTTGCGTACCATACGGTCAAGCTGCTCCCACAACAGCTCTATGGGGTTGAGATCTGGTGACTGCGCTGGCCACTCCATTACAGATAGAATACCAGCTGCCTGCTTCTTCCCTAAATAGTTCTTGCATAATTTGGAGGTGTGCTTTGGGTCATTGTCCTGTTATAGGATGAAATTGGCTCCAATCAAGCGCTGTCCACAGAGTATGGCATGGCGTTGCAAAATGGAGTGATAGCCTTCCTTATTCAAAATCCCTTTTACCTTGTATAAATCTCCCACTCTACCAGCACCAAAGCAAGCCCAGACCATCACATTACCTCCACTATGCTTGACAGATGGCGTCAGGCACTCTTCCAGCATCTTCTCAGTTGTTCTGCATCCCGGTGTTGCCTCTTCACTGTAGACGTTGACACTGGCGTTTTGCGGGGACTATTTAATGAAGCTGCCAGTTGAGGACCTGTGAGGCGTCTATTTTTCAAACTAGAGACTCTAATGTACTTGTCTTGTTGCTCAATTGTGCAGCGGGGCCTCCCACTTCTCTTTTTACTCTGGTTAGAGCCTGTTTGTGCTGTCCTCTGAAGGGAGTAGTACACACCGTTGTAGGAAATCTTCCGTTTCTTGGCAATTTCTCGCATGGAATAGCCTTCATTTCTAAGAACAAGAATAGACTGTCGAGTTTCACATGAAAGCTCTCTTTTTCTAGCCATTTTGAGAGTTTAATCGAACCCACAAATGTAATGCTCCAGATTCTCAACTAGCTCAAAGGAAGGTCAGTTTTATAGCTCCTCTAAACAGCAAAACTGTTTACAGCGGTGCTAACATAATTGCACAAGGGTTTTCAAGTGTTTTCTAATCATCCATTAGCCTTCTAACACAGTTAGCAAACACAATGTACCATTAGAACACTGGAGTGATGGTTGCTGGAAATGGGCCTCTATACACCTATGTAGATATTGCATTAAAAACCAGACGTTTGCAGGTAGAATAGTCATTTAGCACATTAACAATGTATAGAGTGTATTTCTGATTAATTTAATGTTATCTTCATTGAAAAAAACTGTGCTTTTCTTGCAAAAATAAGGAAATTTCTAAGTGACCCTAAATTTTTGAACTGTAGTGTATATATATATATTCATGTTTATGTTGCTATAGTGTCCCCTCATTGGGGTATAGATATTATCTTGCACTCTTGCACTTTATATTCCTGTGTGGTTCAGCATGTGGCTACCTTCCGGGTTTACTAGTTGCACATAATACATTTATACGGCTATTGTATTGTATTCTTTTGATATTGGCTCATATTGTCCAATTTGGAATCCTATTTGAGATTTCTGTCTGTGGTTTGCTTCCTGTTTCTACTTTTCAGGTTTGCTGATTCTTTCTGTTTTTTAAATGGTTTTATATTTTGTATGTAGTGTATAATAAAGTTTGGTCTGTTCAGTCCTGTTTTCACGCATCCCTTTCTTATTATTTTGGGTGTGCGCAATTTTGTACATGTGCCTTTTCCTCTCTCCTAGTAGAGGTACATTGGCAGGTGACAGGCAGGAGCCTCTCCACAAGTGTGGTCCACTGGTGATGGGCAGGAGCCTACCTAGATGGAGACAACGTGAGTGGTGGAGGGATAGGCTAGAGTCTCACCGCAAGCCATTAAGCCATGTAGCAGCCACAATTTTGAAAGAGGGCGTAACCTGTATCAGGGAGTGCCCGTAAGTCTGTCCTACTGAGTGGTGAGCCCGCTATCACTGCCTGTTTGAACCACAAGTTGTAACATTGCTGACAGACTGCTGAGAAGGGTTGTGTTTTGCCTGCTGTGGGTAGCGTGTAAGTCAACACCACCCTGAGTAAAAGACTGTTTTGCCATCAATCCTGGTCTCCATACCATCTTTTCCGCAACTACCCTGCACTTTGGCCTTGCACCACCCAGGCCGTACATTACACAAACATCATTTAATAATATCCCTGTAACCCAATACTTGTGCAATTCCACATATTAATAAAAGATCTAATAGGTGTAAATGCAGATGTTTATTTCTTGAAGAAGCACACGGCTTCACACAGGAAATGCACTCTTGACATTCAGAAAATGGATTAAATATGGCAAATTTGTCTGTGTCACATTGATATATGAGTCCCTATGTTTAATAATACAGAACTCCTATCATCTAATTTCCATGTATAATTCACGGTGGGTTTGCAACTATGCTCATGACTGAATTAGTGTCTTCTGCCTCCGTCTTCGTGCACCTATCCTCTCAGCCTCCTTAGCAAACTCTTGACAGTATGATTGTTCCTTGCTGTACATTACCAGTTGGAGTTAAGGGTGGATTCACACGAACGTGTATTGGGTCCGTGCGGGCCGCGTGGTTTTCACGCGTCACGCACAGACCAATACAAGTCTATGGGGCAGTACAGACAGTCCGTGCTTTTTGCGCAGCGTTTGTCCGCTGCGCAAAAAGCGCGACATGGTCAATATCTCCGCGGATTTCGTGCATCACGCACCCATTGAAGTCAATGGGTGCGTGAAAACCACGCAGATCGCACTGAAGCACTTCCGTGTGAACTGCCTGTTTCGCGCACCAGCTGTCAAATGGATGAATGTAAACAGAAAAGCACCACGTGCTTTTCTGTTTACAAACATCCAAACGGGGTGTCTTTGAGATGAGCGAACCCGGACAACCGAACCGAACTTCACCGAGTTCGGCAGAACTCGTTTTGGCCGAACCCGGCAAAAAAAATTCCGGTACGCGACGTCAGGACATAGTCACTGTCCAGGGTGCTGAAAGAGTTAACTGTTTCAGCACCCTGGACAGTGACTTCCGATCCCAATATACATGAACGTGTAAAAAAAAAAAAGAAGTTCTGACTTACCAATAACTCCCGGCTTCTTCCTCCAGTCTGACCTCCCGGGATGACAATTCAGTCCAAGTGACAGCTCCAGCCAATCACAGGCTGCAGCGGTCACATCGACTGCAGCGTCATCCAGGGAGGTGGGGCCAGATGTCAAGAGAGGCGCGTCACCAAGGACGCGTCACCAAGGCAACGGCCGGGAGGGAAGTTCTCGGTAAGTACGAACTTTTTCTTTTTTTTTAACAGGCTTCTCGATATTGTGATCGGCATTCACTGTCGAGGGTGCTGAAAGAGTTAACTGCCGATCAGTTAACTCTTTCAGCACCCTGGACAGTGACTGACGTCGACTAGACTCATCTCTATGATGGCGGCTGCGCGAAAATCACGCAGCCGCGCATCATACACGGGTGACACACGCAGCTGTCAAGTGGTTTTTGCGCGTGCAAAACGCCACGTTTTTTGCGCGCGCAAAAACGCAACGTTCGTCTGAATAAGCCCTAACTGTGTGCCCAAGGTTGTACTTCCCTACGTGAGTACCAGAGGATCCTCTGGTGGACACAAGCTCTAATACAATAAAGAGCCCCAACACACAACCCCATTTGAAACCAATCACTTACCACTAAGATTGACTGCTTATGGGTTGATTCACAAATAACCTATTAGACCTTATTGATTATATGTCCTGTGTGTACAATGAATGGACATGGACATGTTCTTTATAGATAGAGGATGACCCTCAGAGTCATTCACTCTGGTGGGCCTAAGGAACCCCAAGCAGACACTGAGTGTGCAAGATTTCTAGCAACAAGAACAGGCACACTGTGACGATATTACTATGGCTAAAGTCACACACATTCATTTTTGTGAATTTGGCCTCTGATCTAAAAAGAACCAAAAAAACATAAATTTAAATATGGATAGAACGGCATGGTCACATCCAAGGTTTTTTTTATGCTATATTATCCCAGACTGAACCGTCCCCTATTGACTTTCTCCTTTTATTTGAATTGACATTGTGATGCATCTTTTTTCAAATGTGTTGTAGATGTTGCAGAAAGAAATTAAAAATGTTGAACTTTTTTTTAATGAATATGTCGCGTGTCACTATCTTTTACACCACTTTCCACTTAATTTGAATATATAAATGTGCTTTTTTTGTCTGCAGATTTTATAGTTAATAAGTCACGTTTAGGTTTGGTCTGCAAGGTGACATTTGGTAGTGCAACTAATCAGAGTAAAATTGTAGGATTTTTGTAGGAGCGGTTAACTCGAAAATTACGCCCCGGCCTCAATGGTGCCCTAGATGACTGCCTACTCTGCCAACCCTCGTCCCACCCCTTCTCTAGCCTTAAAGTTTATCTCTAATTTTAACTAACTGTTAATATATCAATGAGACATGTCAGAAGATAGCTTTAGTGGCATCCGATCATTTAAATAGAAAGCCTAGCTTGCACGTTACAGTTTAATTGAAATCAATGTAGCTGCTGTCAAAAAAGCTTGCGGGTATGAGCTGAAGTCACAGCTCAAAGATTCCCATCGATGCTATTCTTCCCACATGCCTTAGCTAGCAATACACAGAAGACAGCTATTTTTCAGCTGGCCGCTATATCACCCCCATAAACATGTATTTTCGGTTCCGTTGAGCATGCTTGTTACTGTCATAGGAAGAAGGGTACAATCTACTGCCAGACGCCTCCGAAATTCAACATGTCCAATCCTTGTGGGGGGCAAATTGGAGGTAAACATGCCTTATCCTTTGTTCCCCCAGGACATGAATGCTATTGTAGCTGCTCTCATACATATCAGACTGTTGAAGGATCCATCCCACCGACATTCATCTGATGTGTATGGCCAGCTCTAGAGACATACCAGAAGATAGTTAATATTAGAGCTACACATTAATGACCTCTGAATAACAATGGATATACCTGTGGTAAAGGAATGCATAAATCTCTACAAAGGCTTAACTACATAGCTTTGCTGCTGCGCATGTCTATGGAAATAACAGAGAAACAATTTAAACAAGGTTTGGCTCAAAATTTGCGGATCTAATCTTCATAGCGACATATTTCATGGAATACCACCATCCGTGCCATGTGTACCAAACAATCCCGTCATCTGTATTAGACGTGTAGGGTCCCTTGTAGTACAAGCCATTTAGGTTGGTAGAGTGACACCTGGTGGAAGTATCACAGAAGAAAATAAATACAGTGGCAATGAAAGATACATAATACAAATAATACAATTTAATGATATCTACAGTATCACTTCTAATCCACTACTAGTGGAGATCATAGATCATAAATTTCAGCGACTGTCCCATTCATCTAAATGAGGCTGTAGAAATCATGCTGCAGAAACAACCCATTCAGATGTTTTGAACAGATTTTACATTTCCTGACATTTTTGCAATAAATTTGCCTTGTGCGAAGACAAGGAAGAAGTCTGCAACTTCTAGCAATGAAGATAAATCTAAATAATGAGACTGCACTTGGACAAGATGCTGTAACCAAGGTTTTTTTTAACCAGCAGGTTCCTTCCTATCTTTTGCAATTATGGGCTGTGGGTACTGGCAGAATAATCCTTGGCATTGAGATGGAATGCACCATCAATAAACAATTGGGCCTTTCACATTTCCCACTGATAAAAAACTCCTTTCTTTTAGTGCATAGATGTTACCTGTTATACCACCATCCACCTTTGTCGTCCACCGCACAATTCTCTTCATAGTTGTCATTGTCCCGATCCCATGTGCTAAACTTCATACCATTGTGGTTTGCCCACCATTGGACTTCTGGGTTAAAGCCTCCAGTCAGAGAGTCTCCAGCGGTACCCGAGTAATCTCCACAACTTATTTGGTAAGCACTCTAGGGTTAATAGAAGGGGTATGAAGAAAGAACTGGATAAAATAATTTCTTCAATAATTTTTTATTAGATATTTCTGACATACTACACCCTAGTCAGTGTGCCCTATGACCCTGTATTGCAGCTCCCAGTAAAAATTAGAATATCTGTGCAATAAAAGTGCAAATTTTTTCAGTCTTGTATGTTACTCTGTGGGAAGATTTATAACTGTTGTAGTGACATGTCATGCTGCTGCTTAAAAACTGTCACTATTATCGGTCATAGGGGCAGGTCCTTCTTAAATAGGCCTCAGAACTCCCGTAGTATACTAAAGCTGATCATACACTTTAGATAGCTGTTGGCCGACAGCAATTCATCCTGATCCCTCCATACACGCAGGGGAGTAGCTATAGGGGTGCAGAGGAAACAGTCGTACCCAGGCCCCTCAGCCGCATAAGAAGACACCAGTATTATAAGTGATATATAGTAGGTGGGGGCCCTGTTATAGATTTTGCATTGGGGCCCAGGAGCTTCAAGTTACGCCTCTGCATACGCCGAGCATGCATGTGTTCTCAATAGAGAGAAGGGAATATTTCCTTACAAATAATACGATCAGTCATGTTAAAATCCAAAAGCCCGGATCCTCCTCTCCCCTATTATCTACCATCGGGGGAGAGTTTGGACACCTCTATACACATTACATAATCGGCTGGTCCTGCTGAAATCAGCAGGTTTTGCCAACATTCATCTAATATGTATGGCCGCCTTTAGTCTCAAATTGGCTAAGACGGATAACATGCTTTTGCTTCCCTTATTTAGGCTGATTGAAACACCGACTACAAACTGATCCGTTTTTTTAATCCGTCACTTATTGACCTCAACCTGATCATTAGTACTTTTGCATCAGTTTCATTCCTATAGAAACTAATAGGATCTATTTAGGCTGTATTAACACTAGTTCACGCATGGCTTCTATTATTAACGGAGCCATGACAGTTATTACAGATCCATTTTCAAAAAGACAGCAATGAATCCTGATGCATTTCCTTGACTTATGCAATTAAAAATACCGGAAACCAATGTGAACATAACCTAAATGATCATACGCAGTTATTCTTTGAAGCAAACAATATACTGCAAAAAATGCAACATTTTCTATTTGTCTCGGCTTTTACCTCCCCAGTGAACTCAATATGGCAGATTTTCCGAATTTTGCAAATAAGGCAATATACCCCAAAAGGGAAGTGTTTCTGGGCAATTGTACAGTATGTATTCACTGTATTTGATTTTGAAGTAGTTTCGTTGATGTGATTAAGAGTTTATTACAGCCTGAAAGAACGATTAAAATACTGATGCTTTATTAATGTTTAAATTCTAAAAACTGGCTCTCAAGCCCAATATATCCTAAGTACAGGCACAAGCAAGCGGTCAGAGATATGAGAGGTATCAGTACGTATTAGGACATGTGTCCACCCACTGATCATACCCTCCCCTTCTTGTACACCGCATTCCAAATTATTATGCAAATGTAATTTTTCGCTGATTTTCCTAAATAGTCGATGCAAATGACAGTCAGTATAATCTTCAAGCCATCAACCGTTGGAGTATAATGCGAATTTGATTGAACAAATCTCCTAATGATAACAGATTTTTTTTTAGAAGTAAAAAAACTCAAAATGCACTGCTTCACATTATTATGCACAACAGAGATCAAAACATTTTAACGGTTGTAAAGAGAACTAAAATGGTAATTTGTTGAATTTGCAGCATCAGGAGGTCATATTTACAGAAATCAAAAGCTCTTTCAATCCAAAAAAACTTAGCAGGCCAAGTTACATGTTAACATAGGACCCCTTTTTTTATATCACCTTCACAATTCTTGCATCCATTGAATTTGGGAGTATTTGGAGAGTTCCTGCTTGAATATCTTTGCAGGATGTCAGAATAACCTCCCAGTGCTTCTGTTTTGATGTGAACTGCCTCCCACCCTCATAGATATTTTGCTTGAGGATGCTCCAAAGGTTCTCAATAGGGTTGAGGTCAGGATGAACATGGGGGCCACACCATGAGTTTCTCTCCTTTTATGCCCATAGCAGCCAATGACACAGAGGTATTCTTTGCAGCATGAGATGGTGCATTGTCATGCATGAAGATAATTTTGCTATGGAAGGCACGGTTCTTCTTTTTGTACCACGGAAGAAAGTGGTCAGTTGTAAACTCTACGTACTTTGCAGAGGTCATTTTCACACCATCAGGGACCCTAAAGGGGCCTACCAGCTCTCTCCCCATGATTCCAGCCCAAAACATGACTCCGCTACCTCCTTACTGACGTCGCAGCCTTGTTGGGACATGGTGGCCATTCACCAACCATTGACTACTCCATCCATCTGGACCATCCAGAGTTGCACGGCACTCATCAGTAAACAACACGGTTTGAAAATCTTCATGTATTTCTGAGCCCACTGCAACCGTTTCTGCTTGTGAGCATTGTTTAGGGGGGGCCGAATAATAGCTTTATGCACACTTGCAAACCTCTAGAGGATCCTACACCTTAAGGATCGCGGGACTCCAGAGGCACCAGCGGCTTCAAATACCTGTTTGCTGCTTTGCAATGGCATTTTAGCAGCTGCTCTCCTAATCCTATTAATTTGTCTGGCAGAAACCTTGCTCATTATGCCTTTATCTGAACGAACCCATCTGTGATCTGAATCAGCCACAAATCTTTTCACAGTACGATGATCACGCTTAAGTACTCTTGAAATATCCAATGTTTTCATACCTTGTCCAAGGTATTGCACTATTTCACGCTTTTTGGCAGCAGAGAGATCCTTTTTCTTTCCCATATTGCTTGAAACCTGTGGCCTGCTTAATAATGGGCAACGGCCTTCTTAGGTAGTTTTCATTTGATTGGGCACACCTGGCAAACTAATTATCACAGGTGTCTGAGATTGATTACAATGATCCAAAGAGCCCTAAGACACAATACCATCCATGAGTTTCATTGAAAAACTAATAATTAAATGTTTATGACACTTAAATCCAATGTGCATAATAATTTGGAACACGGTGTATAAACTTTCTCTGAAACCCTTGGCACAAATGATCTAATCTAACGCGTTTCAGTACCCCCAATTCGGCCAGTACATTAGTGCTGTGTACACGCTGGGAGACTTTAAAGAGGCTCTGTCACCAGATTTTGCAACCCCTATCTCCTATTGCAGCAGATCGGCACTGCAATGTAGATAAGAGTAAAGTTTTGTTTTTTTTAAAAACGAGCATTTTTGGCCAAGTTATGACCATTTTTATATTTATGCAAATGAGTCTTTCTAAAGTACAACTGGGTGTGTTTAAAGTAAAAGTACAACTGGGCGTGTATTATGTGCGTACATCTGGGCGTTTTTACTTCTTTTACTAGCTGGGCGTTGTGAATGGGAGTGTATGATGCTGACGAATCAGCATCATCCACTTCTCTTCGTTAACACCCAGCTTCTGGCAGTGCACAGACACAGCGTGTTCTCGAGAGATCACGCTGTGACGTCACTCACTTCCTGCCCCAGGTCCTGCATCGTGTCGGACCAGCGAGGACACATCGGCACCAGAGGCTACATTTGATTCTGCAGCAGCATCAGCGTTTGCAGGTAAGTCGATGTAGCTACTTACCTGCAAACGCTGATGCTGCTGCAGAATCAACTGTAGCCTCTGGTGCCGATGTGTCCTCGCTGGTCCGACACGATGCAGGACCTGGGGCAGGAAGTTAGTGACGTCACAGCGTGATCTCGCGAGGACACGCTGTGTGTCTGTGCACTGCCAGAAGCTGGGTGTTAACGAAGAGAAGTGGATGATGCTGATTCGTCAGCATCATACACTCCCATTCCTAACGCCCAGCTAGTAAAAGAAGTAAAAACGCCCAGATGTAATAATACACGCCCAATTATACTTTTACTTTAAACACGCCCAGTTGTACTTTAGAAAGCCTCATTTGCATAAATATAAAAATGGTCATAACTTGGCCGAAAATGCTTGTTTTAAAAAAACCAAAACATTACTCTTATCTACATTGCAGCGCCGATCTGCTGCAATAGGAGATAGGGGTTGCAAAATCTGGTGACAGAGCCTCTTTAAAAATCACGTAACAGTGCCACCGGCTATAATATCAATTTAAGTTAATCCCTGATGACATACCCCATGAATTGGGGGTACTGAAACGCGTTGGATTAGATAATTTGTGGCAAGGGTTTCAGAGAAATACTTACTGATACCTCTCATATCTGTGACTGCTTGCTTGTGCCTGTACTCAAGATATATTGGGCTTGAGAGCCAGTTTTTAGAATTTAAACATTAATAAAGCATCAGTATTTGAATCGTTCTTTCAGGCTGTAATAAACAATTGTTCAATATGGAAACAGATTTTTTTTATTTAAAATCCTGTTCATTTTTATAGAATGATACTTTACAACAAACGTCAGAACATCAAGTGTGAACTTGCTCCATGGGTGCACTACCTCTTCATCATTAACTCTGAAGCTTTTATAATCAGCATATCTCCTTTGTCCTTCAAAATCCAAAAGGTCTATTCTGAGTGTATAGTCATCTAATAGAGGAAGAAAAAAAAAACAAAAAAAGTAAATGATCATTTAAAATCCATATGTCACAAAGCTTTTTCTGCTTGTACAAATTTGTTAACACCTTATTCTGCAATAATGTTTGTTTGACATATCTTTTTTTCTGCCATTCTTGTGTGGTTTTTAGCCAATACAGTCAAAAGAGAGAAACCAACATAAATGCCACATCTAGGGCATGCTGCAAATAACATAAAAGTCGGAATACAGGGTCTTCTAAAAACAATTGCATGAACAACAAAAATCTCCTGTGTAAATACATAATGTTCTAACTACTAATTTATGAATATTCTGCTTTGGATTTTTTCATAAAATTTTACACAGTATAAAATCTTTGGACTACAATTACAAATCAAGTCAGTTATTTGTTCTTGATGTGATTGGGATTATCAGTATAAAGTAAATTACAAATACAAGTGAATTGCTGTGAAGAGGGATAGCAATGCCTGCCACTGAAAATGTTTCAAACTTTGGCCACACTATAGTAAAAACTATACTTATATATGAACATACTGCCATAACGTTTCCTGAATAAACTGTGCTATACTGGGCTCAGAAAAACAGTACACACATTGCCCAGAGAATGCTTTGCAGTGCACAGGCAGTGCCATAAAGCAACCATCTACGTAATACAGTGCACAGATAGTACATAGTGTCAAGCTAGTGCCATTCGTTGTTCAGATACACAGTACATGATACGATGCCCAGAAAGTGCCATACAGTGCCCATATAAAGCCAAACTGCACCCACATAAGGTCACATTTTGCCCACATAGTGCCACTGTCATTATTTGCCCAGATAAATAGTGTATCTGGTTCCTATTTAGTGTCCACATTCCCACATCACAGAATAGCACCACTTACTTCCCCTTCATCCCCAACACCAAGAATAAAACCGAAAAGTGTAACTCCATTTATATAGTAAAACAACAACAGTGCAGGACTTTGCAGAATAATAATTTTTCCTGTATTTGTTTAGTGGATTCTGCTTCTTATTAGCAGCTTGACTGACTGTGGTCCATGCTGCAGTCTGTTCATAACTGTACAGTAGAAAAAAGAGCATCCTGTTCTGTCTCCTAGGCTCCTGTCTCCAGTATGGGAGCCATCACTGTTGAATCACATTCCATTCTATCACGATCTAGGGGTATGTGGACCCACTAGGCCGCTCCGACGTAGCGGAGAGGCAGCTGGCCAAGTCACAGTCAATACACAAGTCTATACAAGAAGTACCCTCAGACTAAGGAATTAGCGCCGAAACGCGTGTTGGGGCGGACGTTCGCTGTGCTCTCTACCTTTGCATCTACCATGGGTACGTTATATCCCTGTAACTTGCTTTAGCACTCTCTTGTGTACTATTGCCTTCCCTTATGTTTATACGGACTTTATCATTTACTTCTACTATCACCTTATATTAAATATGCTTATGTAGCACATTGTTTTTATATATATATATATATATATATATATATATATATATATATATATATATATATATATATATATATATATATATATATATATATATATTCGGCCTTCACTAAAGGTTAATAGCTATACTCATTGGAAGGTGTGCCATCGGCACGATTTTTGCACTATTTGCTTATCTGTGAGATGCATGGCCCATTGTCCTTTTTTAACCTGTTGGTTTATGGATTCTTTTATTTATTGTATGTCATCATGTAATTTCAATAAAGTATTTTTCTATTTTTGCATATTTCCTTGTTTCTCAGCATCTTCTTCTTCTAGGTTAAATATATACATGAAGTACGTAGTACGGAAGTACCTGAGATAGTCCAGACAATTGGCAGGGGCTTTAACACAGATGGAGGTGGATGTGGCAGGTTGAGCCAGATGTTGCGGATGACAGCAGGTGCAGCAGGTTGCACCAGATGTGGTAGATGACCTCAGGTGCAGCAGGTTGCGCCAGACGTAACTGACGACAGATGTCGTCCATGTGCTGTCCGTGTTTTTGACGCACCCAATGACTCCAATGGGCGACGTAGTCCGCAAAAACGGACCAAAATAGAACATGCAGTGAGTTTCACGCAACGGGCACATGCTGTGCAAAAAAACACTGACGTGTGAATAGCCCCATTGAATTGCATAGGTCCGTATTCTGTCGGTTTTTTTTAACAGACAGTACACGTACATATAATAGGTTCGTCTGAATAAGGCCTTATTGTGGGTATAATAAAGTACCGTTTTGCTTTCAAATAGTGTGTGGCAATGCTGCGCTATCCCAATTTTCTATTAGCCCGAAATAGGGCCATTTTTCCACTCTGCACACGTGGTTGGAGGTAGAACCATTTGGCTCAGAATACCTTCTGCAGAAGATTGTACACACAGAGCTGTTTGCTATCTGCTACATCTACTTCATTGAGACAAATGTCCAGTTTCCCAGTGTGCACACAGACCCAGCTGAGTCTCATGTCAAGACAGCGTCTGAGCAGTGAAGTATATATGTATATAGACTAATTTCTTAAAGTTGTGAGGACTCTAACTTTTTAATTTTCACCTGCTCCGTTTACCTACTCTTGATCTGCTGTTTGTTCTTAGTATTTATTATATCCAGTGTATTGCAAAGAGAAATCTTTGCATCGGGCGATGTTTGAATCACATTTTTTACAATGTAAAAAACGACACCTAAAAAACGCAGGTAGTAAAACAATACTAATTTGTTTATAAAACGCCACCAAAAATGGCATAAAAAAACCCTTTAAGGGAAAAACTTGCCTTTTTTTAAACGTGTTTTTAGACCTAAAAAGGTCACACAAAAAGTGTACGTGTGAAGGAAGCCTTAAAGCAATTTCTGCTGAGTATTGGCTACAGATTTATTAACCTATTTCATGCTCAATGGGAAGATACAAGATGAACAGTATAACCTTATACACATTGCTGACTCAGATCATCTGTCATCCATGCACCAGCAGAGGTGCAAAGCTGGTAAAACGCAAATTTTGGATCTTTGTCTGAGTTTTCAACCACCATGTAGATATAAAAAAGAAATTATGGGCTGCATTTTGTTAGTAAAGTCGAAAGATTTTCTGGTATTACAGAAGGAGATGGCTATTTTATTATGGTCACTCTAAAATCATGAATTACTCATGTGTGAGATTTAATTTTCCTTTTCTGCTTCCAGACCTCGACTTTGCTTTATGTCCCAGTCACATCTCACAGCAAACGATGGGAAATGTTAGGGCATATTAATAAAAAGAATATCTCGCATTCCTCTGTCTGAATTTAAATCAACTTACATACTTCGCGACAATATATAAATATTTGTCTCCCAAGGCTGAACTATTAAAGTGAAGCTCCAATTTGGAGTCAAATATATCACGTTAGTTAATTGCATAAATAGCACATTTTAATGTTATTTAAAATTGCTCTATTGCGATTGTTTATGGCTTACTGCATTCTGTGTATGAACAGACCGAAGTTTAATCTGTCAACGCATCATGTTTGCCTCTGCATGCAACAAACTGAATTGGAAAGACCAATTAATGACAATTTAGACCTCGTGTTCATGGTAGGGCTGTATGCAGAAGGTTGTATGGGGGAACATAGAGTCTCTGCGACTCCATACTACACCATTTGCCGACATATGGTGCTCTGTATGGCACAGTAATATGGCATTAATATTTCCTAGAAGCAATGAGCAATGCTTTCACAATAAGATCACACTAGGACTCCAAAATCGGGTAGTAAGACCCCATAGAAGAATTTTGGTATCGCATTACGGCTAGTACAACTTATAAGGAGCCCGAATACGTACATGTGCATGAGCCATAATTCCCATAGATGAAAGAATCCAAATAACACACTAGGGCAGATTTACTAAAGTGCTTGTGTCTTGATACTTTTCGGAAATGTATAGAAAAGGGGCTGTGGCTTAGTGAAAAGGGGCAGGGCATAAAATGTGCAAAAATTTGGTACAAAAAAATCATAAACTATGCCAAACAAGAGGTGGTATAAAGAAGATAAAAGTGTCTAACATGTCTAGCAAGATGCGCCAAATTTATCATACAGCGTGCTCGACTGTGATACATCTTCTGACTGCCGGGTCTAAATCTTAGACCGCATTAGTATGTCTGCCCCAATGTATATAATTACCAAGTTCACAAATGTACTACATTACATATAGAATATTCAGTGTTATATTCTAAAACTAATATACCTTGTAATGTCAGGTAGTGCAATTTGTCATTTCCAAGCCAGTATTCTCCCATTGCTGTAGTGAAATCACCAAATCCTTGTTTGTAGTCAGTCCAGTTCCTCAAAAAAACATGCACAATGAATTATTAGAGACATTATTTGAATTACGTTTTATATACATTTGTATTCTACAGTATATATTTTATATAGGTTTGATTATTTTTTTTTACACTATCCTTTTAAAATGAAATGGTTTTCTAACATGTTTTGTATATCAACAGGATTAGCCATAACATTCTGATTGGTAGGAGTCCGACCTCTGGGGGGGCCCTTGCCGATCCTGAGAATAAAGGGACTGAGGCATGTCACCTGCACAGCGACGCTCCCGACCAACCAGGGGCATACATAGATATCATAGGGCCCCAATAGCAAAAGTTAGAATTGCCCACTGTCCCCCTCAAAAAAAATGTATTGTAACTAAAGTAATCAGTATATAATGGAATAGTTTTTATTATCCAATTTTGTTGCAGTATCAGATCCCTCCAAGGCCCCCATTAAAAAACACACACACACACACACACACACACCACCCCCCCCCCCCCCCCGGCTGAAACAGAGAGGAGGGTCCGGTATATTGTAGCCTCCAGTCAGCAGCAAAAGGAAGAGTTGGAGATGCGGTTCCGTCAGGTAGGGGGCCATCTGCCCCACGCTCCCTGGGCCCCATAGCAGTTGCATGGTCTTCCTCCATTGGAGGTACGCCACTGCGACCACCCACTGTGCAGGGAACTAGAACACAGCTCCACCCAAGTCTCCTGCACTGCTCGTGGCCAGGCTATTCAGAGATAAATTGTGAATTAGGTGCAGTACTTAAAGGCTATGTAAACCATTGAAAGCTTTTTGTTTTTTTTAATAAAAATGTAATTCAGTGTGTTTGGTGCTACTTTCAAATTAGTTCATAACTCAGATGTGATCAATTACAGGTGGATCCGGCGTGGACCCGCTGACACTGGAGCCATCAGGTCCACGGGACTGATGGATTCCGTGTCTTAGCGAAACATACAGCTGCTCGGTATAGAGAATAGAGAGCAGCTGTATCTCAAAAAGTAAAAATAATTTTCAATAAAAACTAAAGTTGCACCAAACACACTGACTGACATATATATATATATATATATATATATATATATATATATATATATATAAAATTCACATTTAAAGGTTTACATAGCATTTAACTAGCGCTGAAGCCCCTTCATTCCAAGGAAAGCGGTGGTTTCCAGCTCTTGGTCCCCTGCCATTCCAAAAATAGTCACGTATCATATCGAGATGCCATTACTTTTCATGGTGGGAAAACACTTTAACATCATCCTTTTTGTTATGCAAAGAATATAGGATATATGTTTAACCTCTTGAATGGTTATTCCTATCCCAGAAAATGTTGGGATACATCTAGGATATGCCATCACTATCTGAACAGTGGGGCGTCTAATTCACTTGAATGGAGCAGTGCTGTAGTTCCCTGGAGGTGGCTGGGAGCAATGGTTTGTTCTCAAGATCAGTGAGGGTCCAAGAGGTTGATCCACCACTGATCATGCACTATAAATAACATGTTAACTTTAGGGTATGTTCACACGAGGTCATTACCTCCGTAATTGACGGACGTATTTCGGCCGCAAGTACCGGACCGAACACAGTGCATGTTTTCAGTACGAGACAGTTGTCCGGCAGCGAGGCAGGGACTCCTAGTGTCGTACATAACTATGATGCTAGGAGCCCGGCTCCCTGCACTGTGTTCGGTCCGGTACTTGCGGCCGAAATACGTCCGTCAATTACGGACGTAATGACCTCGTGTGAACATACCCTTATTGTGCAAGTTGTTACAATTATAGAAATATTTATAGTTTAAAAAAAAAAAGCTAATTCTTTTCTACTTTAGCATGCCCGAACAAGCATTGTCATTCGACAGCCCAGAGGGCCTTGGTTAGGTCCTGGGCTGTCCATATAAAACCAACGGAGCACCTGCTCTATCATTATTCCCCATAGGTGCCATGGTTATTACTGATCGCAGCATCCAAAGAGTTATCTCTGATCTTGGAAATAACCTCTGGACTGCGGCTGTCAATCGCAACCACATTTCTGAGGGTAATCCCAGTATGTCCAAATGCCTTAACCTCCAAATGAGCAAAGGGGTAAAAAGGAATACAATAACATTTTGTATTTTTTTGGGGATGTTCAGAATGCTATGGTATAAAAAAGCACAGAATTTGACATATAATCCTTTTAATTAACAGTATTTTGTAAAAACTTAATTTCTAATATAAAAAGATAAAATGAAAATAATTTAAGCATTACCTATAAAAGTCCTGACTTCCATCAGAGCGTCTCTGAACGACTGTCCATCCCCCTCCCTCAGACATGTCACAAAATACAGAAAATGAAGTATTGCTCATCCGGGGTTGAATTTTATAGAATCCACTTCGTTTATTTCCATCATTGTAAATTTCTCCACAGTCTGTTAAAAAAGCAGCAAGTAGGCACTGATTTTAATTAAATGACATTTCACTTACTTATATACTGGGGGAGATTTATACAAACTAATTCAAGGAATAATTAGAGAAATTGTCCACAGCAACAAATCAGATTCCAGCTCTCATTTCCCAAAGTTCCTTCTAAGATTGAAAGCAGAAACCTGAATGGTAGCTTTGGTAGCTACTCCACTTTTCCCTTGTGCTCGTTAAAAGGCTCCCACTATGTATATAGAATATATGTCTGCATTGTCGTCATATATTATTTCTAAGCACATTTTTTTCTAATCAACTTAAATAATCATTGGGTAGATTATTTCATTACGAGGGAGTGCGTGGCTTTAAGTGCCTGGCCAAATAGATAATTCCTGTCAATATGCCCTATTAGTGCATATGGATGTCATAGTTGAGGTCTTTGAGGCCCCAAAAATTAAGTAGGACTGTATTTTGTTGGTCAAAGTAATATAAATTCAGTAAATATAATACAATAAATAAAACAAATAATATTATAATAAAAGAGCACATTTTTTCATATTTTAATTTGCGGTTAAATAAGAGTCTTACCTGCATATGTTCTTTTCTCTCCTAGATTAATAACTACCATCTCATCACCTCGGTCCATAAACTGAAGTTCCTTTTCTTGCAACAGATTCTCAATTTTTATTTGTTGCAATTTTGTTTGGTGCTCAAGATGTCTCACTTGGGCTTTCAATCTCAGCTGTTCTAGGAGACACTCTTCCAAGGCCTGAAAAAATCAGAAAATGTGACCAATGTACAGACATAAATGTTCCTCAAAAATGTTAGGAGAAATGCATCCCATTTATACAGTATAACATACATCATTCCTACAAGAGGGTTGATTCATTTTTTTCTTTAAAAAAAATTTGGGTCAAAATTATTGGCACCGCTAAAGAATATTTGAAATAAAACCTTGTTCATCTTTATGTAAAATATCAGTTTGTTTTTTTTAATGCTCTCATTCTCTAGGAACTCTATTGTTGAAAGACAGAAGGTTGTGGATCTGCGCATATTAGGAAAAGGTTAAAAAAATATTGTAGTCAAGTTGAAATTACCAGTAAGCTAGAAAATCATGAAACAGTTAAAAATGCGCTGGGAAAAGGTCACATAAGCATACTGCCACCGCGTACAGTAAAAATGATGGTAAGAAGGGCAAAGATGAACCCAAACAGCTGAACGAGCTTAATTAGGCCAAGATCTGAGCATCTACTCCCCTATAAATTTAGATGTAGCACAAGGGGAAGGCACTCATGCAGAAGTCATCTCTGCTAAGTGTCATATTGGCAAAGTGTCCTGGCAGTTATACATGACAGTTAGACAGGGTAAGTGACAGGTAAGCTGTGTGGACTAAGCAAACAAACTTACATACATTATAAATAATACTATAGAATTTTTATCTGTTTCATACAAGCAAACCATCGCAACATGTTTACTGCCTCACTCATGATTGTAGCTGTTGTTGGTTTACAAGTCTACCGCTGATTTCACCCTTTAGAAAATTCAGTCCACATAAGTCCCTCTCTCCTTCCCTCGCCCATGTACAGCTCCCATGCACTATTCACTTTGCTGAATCACCTTAACCCATCTCATCCCACTGCTCAACACAAAGGTCGCTCTCATAAATCACTGAACCATCTGCTGTCTCTTTCCATTCTCCTGGTACTAGCTGCAGGGGACATCTCTCCCAACCCTGGTCCTCCCTTTTCTTCTGCCAAGCTCAACCACTTACCTGCCACACATAGAAACCCTGCAAATCTCTTCAACATTTCTTGTATGTCTTCTCCTGTCTCTTTTAACTGTGCGCTCTGGAATTCTCGGTCCGTGGGCAACAAGCTCACCTTTATCCATGACTTATTCCTTTCTAACTCTCTCAACCTCCTGGCTCTTACAGAAACATGGCTACACCTGTCTGACACAGCTTCCCCTGCTGCTCTATCTTATGGTGGTCTCCAGTTCTCTCATGCCCCCAGACCTGAGAACAGGCCGGGTGGAGGAGTAGGCATACTTCTCTCCCCACACTGTACTTTACAGGTCATTCCCCCTCACATTCCCTTCCTTTTAAGTCCACACCCTCAGACTCTTTCACCCTTTTTCCCTCAGAGTGGCAGTTGTCTACCGCCCCCCGGACTCACCCCGCCAATTCTTGGATCATTTTGCTGCCTGGCTTCCACAATTTCTATCCTCTGAAACACCAACTCTCATCATGGGTGACTTCAACATCCCCATTGACAACCCAATATCCTCATCTGCCTCCAGGTTTCTATCTTTAACCTCCCCCCTAGGTCTGTCACAACTTACTAACGCTCCTACACATGAAGACAGGCATTCACTTGACTTGGTCTTCTTCCGTCTTTGCTCAGTTTCTGACTTTATTAACTCTCCTCTCCCACTCTCTGACTACAACCTTCTCTCCTTTACTGTCAAATATTCTCTGCCTCCTAGGGTCATGCCTATGTATCAGACATACAGAAATCTACATGCCTTTAACCCCTTAAGGACGCAGCCTAGTTTTGGCCTTAAGGCTCAGAGCCCATTTTTCAAATCTGACATATTTCACTTTATGTGGTAATAACGTCGGAATGCTTAAACCTACCCAAGCGATTCTGAGATTGTTTTCTCGTGACACATTGGGCTTCATGTTCGTGGTAAAATTTGGTCGATATATTCAGTGTTTATTGGTGAAAAATTGCAAAATGTAGAGAAAATTTTGAAAAAATTGCATTTTTCTGAATTTAAATGCATCTGCTTGTAAAACAGACGGTTATACCACTCAAAATAGTTACTAGTTCACATTTCCCATATGTCTACTTTAGATTGGCATCGTTTTTTGAACATTTTTTTATTTTTCTTGGACGTTACAAGGCTTAGAACATAAACAGCAATTTCTCATATTTTTAAGAAAATTTCAAAAGCCTTTTTTTTAAGGTACCTCTTGAGTTCTGAAGTGGCTTTGTGGGGCCTATGTATTAGAAACCCTGATAAAACACCCCATTTTAAAAACTAGACCCCTCAAAGTATTCAAAACAGCAGTTAGAAAGTTTTTTAACCCTTCAGGCATTTCACAGGAATTAAAGCAAAGTGGAGGTGAAATTTGCAAATTTCATTTTTCTTGCTGAATTTCAATTTTATTCATTTTTTTTTCTGTAACACAGAAGGTTTTACCAAAGAAACACTACTAAATATGTATTCTCCAGATTCTGCAGTTTTTAGAAATGTCCCACATGTGGCCCTACTGCGCTCGTGGACTAAAACACAAGCCCTAGAAGCAAAGAAGCACCTAGTGCATTTTGTGGCCCCTTTTTTATTAGAATATATTTTAGGCAGCATGCCAGGTTTGAAGAGGTGTTGAGGTGTCAAAACAGTAGGAATCCCCCAATAGTGACCCCATTTTGGAAACTACACCCCTCAAGGAATTCATTTAGGGTTGTTGTTACAATTTTGACCGCACAGTTTTTTCACAGCACGTATTTGAATTGGGCTCTGAAATGAAAAAAATTTCATTTTTTCAAATAAAATGTCATTTGTGATCAAAATTTCTTATTTTCACAAGGAACAAAATACCCCATTTTGTTGCCCAATTTGTCCTTAGTGTGGCAATACCCCATTTGTGGTGATAAACTGCCGTTTGGGCCCATGGGAGGGCTCAGAAGGAAAGGAGCGCTATATGTTTGTTGGAGTCCAGATTTTGTTGGATTGGTTTTCGGGTGCCATGTCGCATTTGCAGAGCCTCAGAGGTATCAAAGCAATGGAAACCCACCAAAAGTGACCCCATTTTGGAAACTACACCCCTCAAGGAATTCATTTATGGTTGTTGTTAGCATTTTGACCACACAGTTTTTTCACAGCACCTATTTCAATTGGGCTGTGACATTAAAAAAATGACATTTTTTCCAATAAGATGTAATTTTTTACCAAAATTTCTTATTTTCACAGGGAACAAAATACTCAATTTTGTTGCCCAATTTCTCCTGAGTGCATCAATACCCCATTTGTGGCAATAAACTGCCGTTTGGGCCCATGGGAGGCCTCAGAAGGGAAGGAGCGCTGTGTGTTCTTTGGAGTACAGATTTTGCTGGTTTGGTTTTCGGGTGCCATGTCACATTTGCAGAGCCCCAGAGGTATCAAAGCAATGGAAACCCACCAGAAGTGACCCCATTTTGGAAACTACACCCCTCAAGGAATTCATTTATGGGTAATGTGACCATTTAGACTCCATAGTTTCTTCACAGAACTAATTTGAATTGGGCTGGGAATTAAAAAAATATATATTTTTTCCAATAATATGTCATTTTAGCTCAAAAATTCTTATTTTCACAAGAAATAAAATACTCCATTCTGTTGCCCAATTTGTCCTGAGTGCGGCAATACCCCATTTGTGGTGATAAACTGCCGTTTGGGCCCATGGGAGGGCTCAGAAGGAAAGGAGCGCTGTGTGTTCTTTGGAGTCCAGATTTTGCTGGATTGGTTTTCGGGTGCCATGTCGCATTTGCAGAGCCCCAGAGGTATCAAAGCAATAGAAACCAACCACAAATGACCCCATTTTGGAAACTACACCCCTCAAGGAATTCATTTATGGGTGTTGTGACCATTTTGACCCCATAGTTTTTTCACAGAACTTATTTGAATTGGGCTGGGAATGAAAACAAAATTATTTTTTTCAAATAATATGTAGTTTTGGCTGAAAATTTCTTATTTTCACAAGAAACAAAATACCCCATTCTGTTGCGCAATTTGTTCTGAGGGCCGCAATACCCCATTTGTTGTGATAAACTGCCATTTGGGCCCATGGGAGGGCTCAGAAGGAAAGGACCACCATTTGGCCTACTGGGGATTTTCTAGTGCGAAGTCATGTATGCAGAAGCCCCTGAGGTACCAGAACAGTTGAAACCCCCAAGAAGTGACCCCGTTTTAAAAACTACACCCTTAAGGCATTCATCTAGAGGTGTAGTGGCCATTTTGACCGGAGACCTACACCCCATAAACTGTAATGTGGGTTCTCCCGGGTATGGCAATACCCTACATGTGGCTGTTATCAGCTGCCTGGACACACAGCAGGGATCAGAGGGGAAAGACGAGGGGGGATAAGCTGTGTGGAGTGCATCAGGGTAAGTAAAATTGGGGTAAATTATAAACCAAGGGATGTATGATAAATTTTAAAACACTTTCATACAGAGCTCTGGTTATTCGGGACACGTGTCACATTGATATATTGTGTCCTCCCTTACCCCCTCTTATAGCAGACTTTGCACCTCTTTTGACTTTTTCCCTTCTTGCCAGTTTGGGGAACTTCTCCTGGAAAGTGTTGCCCTGGTACGATGCGTGTGGGCTCGCTTCCAGAAGTACTGGGTGCCCCCCCCTTCTTGGTCCCTAAAGATTAGGTTCTTGATAATCACCTCTTGAAATTCCAGGAAAGTTCCCGTCTGGCCTGCACATCGACGTAGCATGTACGCATTGTACAATGCCATCTGTATGATGTGCCCGGCCAGCTTCTTATACCACACCGCATGGCGCTGTAGGGCTTCAGGGCTTGATCTTACAAGTCCATCCCTCCCATGTACCTATTGTAGTCCAGGATGCAGTCTGGTTTGGGGGTGGCCTTTCCTTCATATATCCTAAACCTGTAGGTATACCCTGATGCACTCTCACAGCTTATACATCTTCACGCCATACCTTGCCCTCTTACCCGGCAGGTACTCGCGGAATTGAACCCTCCCTTTAAAATGTACCAGGGACTCATCAATAGAAATACACTTCTCAGGGGTGTATGCTTGGGAAAACCGGGCACTGGAACGGTCTAATAGGGGTCTCCGTTTATACAAACGGTCAAAACTGGGGTCATCTCGGGGTGGGCACGGCTCATTATCAGTATAATGTAAGAAGCGAAGTATTGCCTCATTTATTTATTTTTTTAGGTTCCAGTTCAGTTCTGAAGTTGCTTTGAGGGGCCCATATATTAGAAACCCCTATCAAACACCCCATTTTAGAAACTAGACCCCTCAAAGTATCCACAACAGCATTTAGAAAGTTTATGAACCCTTTAGGTGTTTCACGGGAATTTAGAGCAAAGTAGAGGTGAAATTTACATTTTTTTTTTTGTCAGAAAATCCTCTTTATACCATTTTTTTTATAACACAAAAGGATTTATCAGAGAAACGCAACTTAATACTTATTGCCCAGATTCTGCAGTTTTGAGAAATATCCCACATGTGGCCCTCGTGCGGTAATGGACTGAAGCATCGGCCTCCGAAGCAAAGGAGCACCTAGTGGATTTTGAAGCATCTTTTTTATTAGGCACCATGTCCGGTTTGAAGAGGTCTTGTGGTGCCAAAACATTGGGAACCCCCCAAAAGTGACCCCAATTTGGAAACTAGACCCCTTGAGGAATCCATTGTAGTTTTCTTGGGGTGCATGCGGCTTTTTGATCAGTTTTTATTCTATTTTTAGGTGGCGTGGTGACTAAAAAACAGCAATTGTACGATTGTTTTTTTTTTCGTTTTTTTTTACAGCGTTCACCGTGCGCTATAAATGACATATTCACTTTATTCTGCGGGGCGATACGATTACGGCGATACCAGATGTTTATAGTTTTTTTTTATGTCTTATGGCGTTTGCACAATAAAATAAGTTTTGTAAACAATCATTCACTTTTTGTGTTACCTTATTCTAAGAGCCATAAAGTTTTTATTTTTCAATCAATAAAGCCGTGCGAGGACTTATTTTTTGCGTAACGAACTGTAGTTTCGATCAGTACCATTTTTAGGTACATGCGACTTTTTGATCTCTTTTTATTCCATTTTTTGGGAGGTGAAGTGACCAAAGAATTGTGATTGTGGTTCGGTTTATTATTTATTTTTTTTACGGCGTTCACCGTGCGGGATAAATAATGAAATCATTTTGTAGTTCAGGCCGTTACGGACGCGGCGATACCAATTATGCATAGTTTATTTGTTTTTTTATATATTTTTATTAATAATAAAGGACTGATAAGGGAAAAAGGGGGATTTTTACTTTTAATACTTTTAAATCTTTTATTTTCTTATTTTTACACAACTTTTTTTAACTTTTTTTTTACTTTATTACTTTGTCCCACTAGGGGACATGAGGGCAGGAGGCCCTGATCGCTATTCTAATACACTGCACTACATGCGTAGTGCAGTGTATTAGAACTGTCAGCTACTCACTGACAGCAAGCATAGTGGGTCCTGACGTTGTCAGGACCCACTAGGCTTCCGTCTATGGCATCGCCGGACGCCATTGTTTGGTGTCCGGTTGCCATAGTCACCATCGCCGGCCGCTATCGCGTAGCAGGCCGGCGATGGCAGCTTAACCCCTAAAAAGCCGCGATCTCTATAGAACGCGGCTTTTAAGGGGTTAATCAGCGGGGACACAGCGATCGGTCCCCGCTGTAGGAGCTGTGACAGCTGCTGAACAAGACAGCAGCGTCACAGCTCCTGTATGTGTCGGGAGGACGGCCGAAACGGCCGTTACTCCCGAGACGTACTATTACGGCATGGAGCGCGAACGATACAGCTGCCATGACGTAATAGTACGTCAAGGAGCGGGAAGGGGTTAACACTCAGCAGCTCATAGACAGTCTACAGTCCTCATTGTCCCCTATCTCTTCCCTCTCCTGTCTCAATCTGGCCACCAAACATTATAATAACACTCACAAAAATGCATCAAAGTAGCAGCCCCCCCCCCTACACTCTGATGCACCCGACAAAGACAACGACAACCTTGGCACACACCTCAATCCCGATTTCTTCAGTAGTGCTCGAGATGTGCCGAACGTCTGTGGAGAAAATCCCATTTGGCTGCAGATTTCCTCCATTACAAATTTATGCTCAAAACCTACAACTCTGCCCTTCACCGCACCAAACAAGTCTATTTCGCCTCTCTCATCATCACACTATCTAATAATCCAAAATGCCTCTTTGATACTTTTCACTCCGTCCTTAGTCCTTAAGTGCAGATACCAATCACAGATCTCAGTGCTGAATACCTGGCCACTTATTTTAAAATTAAAATTGACAACATCCGGCAAGATATTATCTCCCAGTCCCCTAGTATCATCGATCCCCTTCCCTCCCGCACTCCCTCTTCTTTACTTTCAGCATTTGACCTAATAACAGAAGTCACTAAGCTCCTCTATTCTTCTCGTCCCACTACCTGTCCTAGTGATCCTATCCCCTCACACCTCATCCAATCCCTCTCCCCAGTTGTCACTAGTCACCTGACCAAAATTGTTAACCTCTCTATTTCTTCTGGTATCTTTCCCTCCTCTTTTAAACATGCCATTATAAACCCATTACTGAAAAAAACAACTCTTGACCCATCCTGCACTGCTAACTACCGACCAGTCTCTAATCTGCCCATCATCTCCAAACTCCTGAAACGCTTGGTCTACTCTCGCATTATCCGCTATCTCTTTGCTAACTCCATTCTAGACCCCTTACAATCTGGTTTCCGCACTCTACACTCCACAGAGACTGCCCTTACTAAAGTCTCAAATGATCTCTTGGCAGCTAAATTGGACGGTAAATACTCTCTCCTGATTCTTCTGGATCTCTCTGCAGCCTTTGACACTGTAGACCACACCCTCCTACATAACATGCTCCACTCTATTGGCCTTAAAGACACGGCTCTCTCTTGGTTTTCTTCCTATCTCTCTGACCGCTCGTTCAGTGTGTCATTTGCTGGTTCCACTTCTTCTCCTCTTCCCCTTGCTATCAGGGTTCCTCAGGGATCAGTCCTAGGTCTGCTTCTATCAGCAGATTTGGCTTCCAGTACCATCTTTACGCTGATGACACCCAATTATATGCCTCTTCCCATGACATACCCACGCTGTAATACAAAACACCAGTGATTGTCTGTCCGTTGTCTCTAACATCATGTCCTCTCTCTATCTGAAACTGAATCTTTCTAAAACTGAGCTCCTTGTGTTCTACTAACCTACTAACCATCTACTAACCTCCCTAAACCTGATGTCTCCATCTCAGTATGTGGCACTACCATAACTCCTAAGCAGCACGCACGCTGTCTCGGGGTTAGTTTTGACTCCGATCTTACCTGTACTCCTCACATTCAATCACTTACACGCTCCTTTAATTTTCATCTCAAAAACATCTCAAGAATCCGCCCTTTTGTTACTGAGTAAACAGCCAAATCTCTTATTATTGCTCTGATTCACTCTCGTCTTGATTACTGTAACTCATTATTAGTCGGTCTTCCCCTCACTAAACTCTCCCCTCTCCAGTCTATCCTCAATGCAGCAGCCAGGCTCATCTTTCTGACCAACTGCTACACCAACGCCTTTACCATTTGCCAATCACTACACTGGTTGGCCATCCCCTTCAGAATTAAATTCAATCTTATTACTCTCACCTACAAAGCTCTCCACAGTGCTGCACCTCCTTACATCTCCTCCCTCATCTCTGTCTACCACCCTACCCGTGCTCTACGTTCTGCCAACGAACTTAGATTAAAATCCTCCATAATCCGAACCTCCCACTCCCGTCTCCAAGATTTTTCTCGTGCTGCACCAGTCCTCTGGAATGCACTACCACAGACAATCAGATTAATTCCCAATATCCACAGTTTTAAACGTGCCCTGAAAACACATCTTTTTAGACAGGCCTATAACATTCCCTAACCTGACTCCTTTCCTTGGCCCCATTAGTCATCAGAATAAGATTCTCTCACAGTCCTTGCACCATTCTGTATTTCATGTCCGCCATACACGGATACTGGCTGGTGACGCTTTATGTGTACCACCCCATGTGTATAAAAGATGGCCGGACCATTGTACAGAACAAACACTTTTACACTTTGTGTCTCCCTTATTTCTTCATAGATTGTAAACTCTTGCGAGCAGGGTCCTGAATCCTCCTGTCTGAATTGCAATTGAGCTTTGTCACTATGTAATGTCTGATATTGTCTGTTTATGTTCCCTCTAAATTGTAAAGTGCTGCGTAATATGTTGGCGCTATATAAATAAAGATTATCATTAATCTTCAGTTTCAGAAGTGGATATCTTGATATATTTTTTCAAATTTTAAAATACCCTATGACCTGAAGCTTTTTGTAAGAGTTCCATGGAAGAAGCCTTTCCTAAAAGCAATCCACACAATGCAGCATCTGAACTGTGCAAAAACTTCTTGGAACTACAAATGGAATTGTGTGATGTGGACAGGTGAGACTGAACTTGAACTTTCAAGTCATGCAAGCCATCGTCACATTTGGACAAAAAAAAGGACAGAGACAAAGAGGTGATACTCACTGCCAAATATGGTGGTGGATCTTCCCATAATACCAGGAGGTACTGGGCATGATTGAATTGTTCAACAAGCTAATGACCCCAAACACAAATAAAAATTCAAAAAGGAAAGTGGTTGTGAGAACACCTTATCAATTTGCAATAGCCACTTTGAAATTTAACCAAAATGAAAATCGGTGGTTTATTTAATATATTTTGACTGTAACTTATTTCCATAAAAGTTGCCAATAATTCTGGAGCTGACTATTAAAATGGATCAACAACCAGCTTTGTCAGGGACACGTTCTATGTTCTAAGGCAGCGTTCCTCAACTGACGGACCGCCATCCCGAATCCGGACCAGGGGCGCCAACTGTTTGGACCTTTGCTGTGCTCAGATGTTTCCATAACTCCCAGAGAAGGAATGGGAGTTATGGATACAGCTGAGCACAGCTCACATCTTTGAGCAACTTTAAAAACATGAAAAATTTTCTGAAATCAAGTTATGTTGGAGTCAATCCCTATAGCTTTGGAGGCTTTGTAGTCATTACTTGAAAGGCTGCCAACCCTATCAGGGTTTGTTTGCCCATCTTACCATTCGGACTTGTACAGGCTTACGATACTAGGATTAAAAGGATTAAATCACATAATGTCTCATAAACATTTTTTGTAAACTTTGTGATTTATACTATTCATGACTAAAAGCAGACTGTGCAAAATATTTACATTTTTGGAATAAGCTACTCAAAACCAGAAGTTTTCAGGAATACATAGCAGATGTGCTCATGGTTTTAAGCCAAAATTTCAAAGAGAATGAGGTAGTATGTGGACTCTCTGTGCAGTCAAACTAAAAATGGTTATAATTAAATTAACGTACACAGTACTATACAGGCCAGAACGGGTTGTCCGTTTTGGACGATCCCTACTTAGTAGAAGGGTCCCTTGAAAATAGTTTTTCAAAAACTCTCCCCCTGCTGGGACCCCTAGCATTCAGCTGTAATCTGTGGGAAAACCTGGCAGCGAGAGTCTGTAATGCTCACCTCTCACCATTCGTAGCTTGTATTCAGCTCTGGGCACCACCAAACTGGGTCCTGACGCTGTCCAGTGCAGGATCCTGTGCGGTGGCGACCAGGGTCTGCAGAGGATCCGAGAGCAGGGAGAAGTCAGTATATAGAGGGCAATGGTCTGGGGTTTGTTTATTCTAGTGGTCTGATTTGGGGTTTGAATACATTTAGAAGCTCTTGAGTCTGTTCTAAAGTCTTATGTAGGCGTCTGATCTGGGGTCTGAATACATTTAGGGTGTCTGGTCTGGAGTCTAAATTTATTTGGGGGCTGATCTGTGGTCTGATTTAGGGATCAGGTCTGTGGTCTGAAGTAATTTGGGGGGTCGGAAGTAATTTAGGGGTCTGGTCTGGGGTCTGAATTTATTTAAGGGTCTGGTCTGGGGTCTGAATATATTTAGGGGTCTCGTCTGGGGTCTGAAGTAATATAGTGGTCTGGTCCTGGGTCTGAATTAATATTGGGGTCTGGTCTGGGCTCGGTAAGGGCCCTTTCACATCATCGTTCCCTTCCGCTGAGGTTTCCGTCGGGTTAACCCCTCAACGGAAAGGCAAACTGAAACCTTAGCTTCCATTTACCTTACCATTGAACTGAATGGTGACGGAAACCTAGCTAATGGTTTCCATTTGTCACCGTTGTGACAGGGTTCTGTCGTTTTTGATGGAATCAATAGCGCAGTCAAACACAACCTATCCCTAAAAACTAGCATTGTTTTAAATACTGGCCACTATCTATGGATTAATCCAATAGATAACGGCTGGTGAGGGTATGTTCACACGAGGTCATTACGTCCGTAATTGACGGACGTATTTCGGCCGCAAGTACCGGACCGAACACAGTGCAGGGAGCCGGGCTCCTAGCATCATAGTTATGTACGACGCTAGGAGTCCCTGCCTCGCTGCCTGACAACTGTCCCGTACTGTAATCATGTTTTTAGTACGAGACAGTTGTCAGGCAGCGAGGCAGGGACTCCTAGCGTCGTACATAACTATGATGCTAGGAGCCCGGCTCCCTGCAGTGTGTTCGGTCCCAGACTTGCCGCCGAAATACGTCCGTCAATTACGAACGTAATGACCTCGTGTGAACATACCCTAAGGCTGGGTTCACACGACCAATTTTCAGACGTAAACGAGGCGTTTTATGCAGTGGCGTAGCTATAGGGGTCGCAGCGGTCGCAACTGCGACCGGGCCCCCAGCTAGGGGGGGCCCGCAGGCCCCCCTCACCACAGTAGCACAGAAGTGCTACAATGATTCCTCTGCATTGCTGGGTCCCTGCTGGGGTACAAAAGAGACCCAGCAATGTATTTTAAAGCATTGGTGGCAGCTCGGCGGTGAAATAGTCATTGCACGGAGGGGGAAGACTCTTGCCCGCCCACTGTGCTGTCCAGCCAATCAGCTCGCTTCTAGCTGTTTCCCTCTTCCTCGTGGCCTGTGCAGAGGGAAAGGAATGGCTACAGCAAGAAGATCGTGTGCATGTCTGCTCCTGCCAGGAATCCTGACTCCACACCCGATGTATGTAAGTAACTGCTAGTAATACAGCTATTAACCCCTTCACTGTGTATGTCTGTCATGCTGAGCAGTCACACTTCAGAGCTGACTGTTTAGCATAACAGACAAAGTATGTCAATCCATCTCATATCTATCTATCTATCTATCTATCCACTGGCGTAGCTATAGGGGTCGCAGCGGTCGCAATTGTGACCGAGCCCCGAAGCCAGGGGGGCCCACAGCCCCCCGCACCACGTCAATAAAAAGTTACTATAGTAACTCGGGCCGCAGGCCCCTGTTACTATAGTAACAAACTGTACTTACCTTCCTGATTCCGGATCGCAGCGGCGGTCCTGACGTCAAGCGCTGTGCGCAGTGCATGACGTCACAGCGCTATGCGCTGCGCACAACATCGAGAGGACAGACCTACCGCCACGGCTGAAGAGGAAGGTAAGATTAGTAGCCCTGACTGGCGGGGTCCGACTCCCGGGACCCGCCAATCAACTGTTTTGAAGGGGCCGCAGCACTCGTACGAGAGCTGCTCCCCTTCATTCCGGTCACACTGTGAATCGGTGTCGGCGATTCACAGTGTGAGCGAGTAGTGAAATGAAGGGGAAGCAGCTATCGTACGAGTGCTGCGGCCCCTTCAAAACAGCTGATTGGCGGGTCCCGGGAGACGGACCCCGACACATCAGCTATTGATGACCTACCCTAAGGATAGGCCATCAATGTTTAGGGACTGGACAACCTCTTTAAGCCTACGATGTAGCAGGCTTAGAGGGCCCATGAGACAGAATCACAGATTGTGTGATCCTGTCTGCTGGGCCCTGTATCTAAGCCAATCACATGGTAGGCTTAGATACATGGCCCATGGGTGATCCTGTCTGATGGGCCCTGTATATAAGCCTACCACACTGTAGGTTTAGATACAGGGCCCCAGCACACAGTAATCTTATACTGTATAAGATTACAGTCTGCTGGACCCTGTATCTAAGCCTACTTTGTGATAGGCTCAGATACAGGGTCCCACAGACAGTATCACACATGGGCCCTGTATCTAAGCCTAACACATGTGTTACTAATCGTTTTTTTTGTGTGTTTTCTTACAGGTTCGGTCGTTGGACTATGTCGGATTCCAGGACTACTTCGATGACGGCTTTTTTTTTTTTATTATCAATAAAATGGTTAATGAGTGATGTGTGTTTTTTTTTTTATTTCAATAAAATATTTTTTCTATGTCTTTGTGTTTTTTGAAACTTTATTACTACCGCCTTAGTAATGGCCGCCGGCTGATTGACAGCGTCCATTGCTAAGGCGGGGCTTAGTGTTAGCCGGTGCAGCGGCTAACACTAACCCCCTTTATTACCCCGTTACCCACCGCCACCAGGGGTGCTGGGAAGAGCCGGGTACCATCCAGTACTTGACCATCTGTAGTGATGGTCGGTCACTGGGGTGGCCGCAGGCTGGTATTATCAGGAGGGGAAAGGCCAAAAACAGTGGCCCTTCCCATCCTGGTAATGCTAGGCTGCTGCTGCTTTATTGTATCTGGCTGGTTATGAAAAATGGGGGGGACCCCACGTCATTTTAAAAAAAATAAAAAAATAAAAATTGGAAAGAACGATGTGGGATCCCCCCCCAATTTTCATAACCAGCCAGATACAACACAGCAGCAGCAGGCAGCATTACCAGGGTGATAGGTGCCACTGTTTTTGGCCTTCCCCAGCCTAATACTACCAGCCTGCGGCCGCCCCGGTGCCTGACCGTCACTACAGATGGACAGGTACTGGTTCGTACCCGGCTCTTCCCAGTACCCCTGGTGGCGGTGGGTACCGGGGTAATAATGGCGGTTAGTGTTGGCCTCTGCACCGGCTAACATTAAGCCCAGCCTTAGTAATGGAGGTTGTCAATCAGCCAGCGGCCATTACTAAGGCGGTGGTAATAAAGTTTAAAAAGATACAAGCACATAGAAAAAATATTTTATTGAAATAAAAAAACACAACCCTCATTAACCATTTTATTGAGAATAAAAAAACGCCGTCATTGAAGTAGTCCTCGAATCCAACGTAGTCCAACAACCGAACATGTAAAAAAACACAAAGCACAAAAATAATCAGTAACACATAAAGAAGCAAAATTATTATTCTTACCTTTCCTGGGTCCAGCGCTGGAGCCGCAATGTCAGCGAGCTGGGCCCTATATCTAATCCTATCATGTGTGATACTGTCTGCTGGGCCACTGTATCTAATCCTATCATGTGTGATACGGTCTGCTCAGCCACTGTATCTAATCCTATCATGTGTGATACTGTCTGCTGGGCCCTATATCTAATCCAATCATGTGTGATACTGTCTGCTGAGCCACTGTATCTAATCCTATCATGTTACACTGTTACACGGGGTATTTTTTTCAATATGAAGTGTATAATTGCTGCTATTTAGATGATTTGTTAATTGAGCTTTGTGCTCCCTATATATACCTGTGTGTGTTTTTCACTAATTGCTTGAAAATGCTTCCATGGAGGAAGTGAAACGTTGCTGTGTTGGGTGAATAAATTTCATTTTTTGCTATTGAGTGCTGCTTCTTTGTTCGATTTTTTCCATATACCTTATTGGGAGAACGTCACTCCCTGTTATATGGAGCCATCGGGGGCTCTGAAAATTTCACCCAACATTTTTTCCTACACCACTGAGGATGTGAACAGGATCCTGAACGGTTCATTGGGAGATGGGACTTTCCTTGGAATTCCAGCAAAGGTTGACATCAAACGCTGTTTTGAATATGAGTCCAGGAGGTATATCAATTTGAGATTGCATTTGTCTATTTTGGGTGAATACTATAGACATCAGATCATTCCACGGGGATTACGGTCACACCTGCAACCTAATCTCTTTCCAAATAACCTGGACTTTTGCACTAGTCTGGAGGGTTTATCCAACAAGTATGCCCTGGATGTAATTTTATTGAATATTGAATTTCTTCAGAAAGAGATTGAGAGCTGCAGTTCTAAAAAAGCGGAATTGGAAGAAAAACTACATACACTCATGGACGGTGACGAGTTTTCTGCCTATCATGATAAATTTCTTGGCATTCTACAAAAATTTCAAAGAGAACAGGAAGAAGTAAAACGTCATAAATGGTTCCGAGACAGAGATGATTATGCTACAGGCAGAGTATACAACTGGAAAAAAGACCAACAGCCACAACAGAAGAAACCCACTTGGAGGGACACGAAAGGAAAGTACCCAAGGAATAGGAACTCTCCTGCACATGATTTTTTAGGGGAAGAGACACATACACCGGAAACAAACAACACCGGACCAGGAGAGGGGGCAGAAGGTACAACAGAAGATTCAAAAACAAGGAATGTGAAACATCTTAGATCAACAGCACAACTGAAGAAAAAGTATCCTCTGACCACCAATTAGTGGTAAATATCTCTAGCCATGTTTTATCCACAGATGAATTGTCGGTTTTATGTAAAGGGCTATCATTTTGCCCCATTAAAAATATGGACTGGCTGCAGCTTGACATTGACCTGAATAATTTTTTCAGGTCGGTGAGAAACAAGACATGGTATTCCCAACAGCCTGATCCTGTGAGTAATGGTAATACAGAACCTGATTATGAATTATGTTTAAAACGTTGGGGTTTGTTTAATAAAAGCAGTTCACAGCCGCCAACTTGTATACAGGTGGTTGAAACGTTTATCTCCTCCGTCCTGAAGGATGTTGTAGATTTTAAACGTGAATGTCGCTCTGGGCTATCTTTGCACACTCCGTACAATCTATCTGTTAGAGAAAAAGTGGCACTTGAGGGGTTGATCCATAACGGTGACCTCATCATCAAACCTGCCGACAAAGGTGGTGCGGTCGTTGTTATGGACCGATCCCTTTATTTACAGGAAGTTTATAGACAGTTGAATGACACAGCTGTATATAGGAGGATTTCGATAGATCCTATGAAAGATATTCAGAAACGAATAAGAGTGTTGGTTGACAATGCCTTTGCTAATGATATGATAGACAGGGATCTGTATACCTTTTTAACACCTGCATATCCGATAACTCCTATACTGTACTGTCTGCCCAAAATACATAAAAGTATTGTCAACCCCCCAGGGAGACCCATAGTCTCAGGCAGGGAATCGCTTCTTAGCCCCCCTGCCATTTTTCTTGATAAGGTTTTGAGAAATTTTGCCATATCTGCTAGATCTTATATTAGGGATACGGCGGATTTTCTGAGCAGAATTAGAGATATTGAGATTCCTAATGGGGCTTTGCTGGTCTCATTTGATGTGAACAGCTTGTACACTTCCATCACCCATACGAGGGGTATGATGAGTGTGAGCAAAGCACTTGATGGAACTGAATTTTCCTGTGAGTGCAAAGAGTTTTTGATGGACTTGCTGGATATAGTACTTACCTGTAATCACTTTCTGTTCAATGATGAATATTTTATGCAACTTCGTGGAACGGCTATGGGGTCCAATGTGGCCCCTACGTATGCCAATATTGTCATGGCTGACATGGAGGAGACGTCGATCTATGTATCCCACCACTTCACTTCGGTACTTGGGTGGTGGCGATACATAGATGACGTCTTCCTCATTTGGACAGGGGACCTGCTTGGTTTGAACAGTTTTTTTGAGCATTTAAACTTGATAGACTCCGACATTCAATTCACTATGGTTGTTTCTGATAGTCAGGTCCAATTTCTTGATACCTTGGTATGCATACAAAATAATAAACTTGTAACTGATTTATTTGTTAAAGACACGGACTGCAACAATCTACTCAGCTTTGACAGTCATCACCCTAAGGGGATGATCAAATCCCTACCGTATAGTCAGCTATTGCGGGTTAAACGGATTGTTGATGATCCCATTAGTTTAGACCATAAACTCAATATGATGGTTAGGAAGTTCATAGACAGAGGATACCCAGAGCGTCTTCTTAAGACACATCTGGAAAGAGTTAAACGAGTGGATAGGGCCCAACTAGGGCAGGATAGGAAGAAGATTCAGCAGAAAATGGATAGACTCCCTATGGTTTCCACATTCAGTGTTTGCAGTCCTAATGTGGCAAATATTATCAGAAAACATTGGGGAATTCTGAGTAACTACTATGATAAAGTGATAGAATTTCAATCCCCTCCTTTACTTTCATACAGAAGACCCCGCAATTTAAGGGACAGATTGGTCGTGACGGATGTCAGTACAAGGAATGTTCAGGGCAGAGGTAGACAACAGGACTCGACACGGAACGGTTGTTTTCCCTGCCTGTCCTGTGATAGTTGTGCGATTATGCTCAAAGGCAGTTCTTTTTTGCATCCTACTACCGGTAGAGCTTATAAGATTACCTCCTACTATACATTCAGAAGTGACTATGTTATTTATGTTCTTCAATGTCCTTGTAATTTGATTTATGTGGGGGAGACCACAACTGAATGTAGACTGAGATTAAACAATCATAAGTCTAGCATACGTACAAAGAAGGTAGAACTCCCTGTAGCGAGACATTTTGTGGAAATGGGTCATAGTGTACAACAACTTAGATTTTGCATCATTGATAGGGTTCCCCCCCTCAAACGGGGAGGAAATAGGGAATTGATCCTTAAACAACGGGAGGTTCAGTGGATCAATAGACTAAATTCCCTCTACCCTAACGGTCTCAATATTGATTACCCCTTGAATGTATTCAAATAAGTATTTTATTACATCTAGGACATTGTGGTCCAGATGGTTTTGAGAGGTCATTCTCTTCATGTACAGCCTTTAGATTTGGCCTCTGCGGCATTCCTTGGGGATTCCTTTGCCTAATGATATCTGTTCATGATCCCTTCACTACTCTAGATATTGTCTGATGTATAGGAATAGGAAAGCTATTATACTGTAATTTTTAATATACCTCTTCTTTCTTCTCTTTTATAGATTGAAGTGTCGATATTGATATTGGAAGACACTTGCCAACTGGAACAAGGAATTCTGTACACATGTGGCCTCTTTTTTTCTGTCATAGGAGAGTGTTATTGAATAAAAAATTTTCATTTAAATTTTTATTTAGATTTTTCTTTATCTATGTGAACTGCAATAATGTTGTTGATTTTGCACAGCTCCACGACATCTGCCATCTATATTTGTTCAGTATCATTTGGGTTGCTTATTGACTCTTTTTATATATATATACGTTTTGAGCCGTGAATGATAGCTCCGCAACGGGGGAGTTCTGATTCGAAGGTACAGGTTTTTGCTCATTTTCCAGAGATCCCTTAATAGGAGTAATACTACGTGCCTCTGTGTTGATGATAGATCATCGCATTGGTTGAGTATTTCTTCGTGGGACTCGAGTTCTGCACGCTATGCGAGCGGGCGTTCTCTTGTCTCTTGGGACATAAGGTATTCCAATTGAGCAAAACCTACCACTGTGCATCTTATACACAGTTTTCATACACTCCTTCTTGACTAGCGGAATGTGTTATTCACGACTTCATTAGAGGTATTTTAGTGGTATCTCCACCCTGTAAATTGTAGTTCTGGCATATTTGCCCTTAACAAACATGGCGTATTATGTTGCATTGACCCTAACACGACTGTGCGATTTGATGGGCCTCTGCTAGTGATGTAATCATGTCAGCTGTTGCGTCGCTGTGCATCGTCACGGCGAGTCAGATCACATGTGATAGCCTTACCCAATGGACAGATAGAGTTGGGGCATGTGCAGTTCGGTGTTTGTAACGCCGGAAATTTTAATTCCACACATGTTCTGTTCAGGATGTCCTTGTTTCTCCAGATTGGTGAGTGCCAGCTATTGTGTATTATAATGTGATTATTAATCAATATGCAATTAATGCATTACACTATTTTATAGGCACGTATGACACTCGTTGGAATTTTAAAGTTCTTCATACCATTTGTCAATGTTTGACTCTTGTACACATATATATAATATTTTGTTACACTGTTACACGGGGTATTTTTTTCAATATGAAGTGTATAATTGCTGCTATTTAGATGATTTGTTAATTGAGCTTTGTGCTCCCTATATATACCTGTGTGTGCTTTTCACTAATTGCTTGAAAATGCTTCCATGGAGGAAGTGAAACGTTGCTGTGTTGGGTGAATAAATTTCATTTTTTGCTATTGAGTGCTGCTTCTTTGCTCGATTTTTTCCATATACCTTATTGGGAGAACGTCACTCCCTGTTATTTGAAGCTTAGCACCAGCTGTTTTTGGTTTTTTGCACAGTGCTGCTCCTATTATATGTTTGTTTCTAATCCTATCATGTGTGATACTGTCTGCTGAGCCACTTTATCTAATCCTATCATGTGTGATACTGTCTGCTGAGCCACTGTATCTAATCCTATCATGTGTGATACTGTCTACTGAGTCATTGTACCTAATCCTATCATGTGTGATACGGTCTGCTCAGCCACTGTATCTAATCCTATCATGTGTGATACTGTCTGCTCAGCCACTGTATCTAATCCTATCATGTGTGATACTGTCTGCTGAGCCAATGTATCTAATCCTATCCATAGTTTATAGGGTTGTAGTGCTATAGATAGGTTATCTCCTATACACACATACAATTTTTTGGGAGGGACACATATGTATTGGGGCTATTTCCCCTGACATTTTAAGTCCTTAGTGACGCCCCCGGCTGCTAGTGCTGCATTGTTGGGTCACTTAGGAGACCCAGTGATGCAGCTGAAAGCTGCGGACCGTCGGCCTTGAGAAGTTTGCGGGGTTTTAGACAACAGAAAATAGGAAAAAATGCCATATTTTACTACTTTTACAAAGAAAAACTATTGGTTAAAAAAAATTATTTGTTTGGTTTCACCACATTCTGAGAGCCATAACTTTTATATTTTTTCATCTTTTGAGCGGTGGGAGGACCTATTTTTTGCAGGACGAGCTGTAATTTTTATTAGCACCATTTTTTGCTACATACAATTATTTTTATCACTTTTTATTTAATTATTTTTAGCGCTGTGGTGACCAAAAATGGGGTTTTAAAAAATTATTTTACACCGTTCACCATGCAAGTCAAATAATGCTATATTGTAATCGTTTCAGACTTTTACGGACTCAGCGATACCAATTATAATTTTTTTTTTACATTGTGCTTGGGAAAAAATGGGAAAAGGTTTTGTTTTTTTTTGTAACTTTTAATATTTTTTTACACTCCTGAAAATGTATCTAACTTTGTTTTTTTTTTACACATTTTATTAGTTCCCCTAGGGGACTACAACCAGCGATTATTCGACCGCTGGTAGAATACACTGCAAAACATGGATGAGTTACGGAAACAGCGTAACTCGCTGAGCTACGCTGTTTCCGTAACTCCCATAATAGTGAATGGCAGTTACAGAAGTAGCGTAGCATGCTACCATGTTTCCGTAACTACTATTCACTTCTATGGCCGTTACGGAAATAGCGTAGCTGAGCGAATTACGTTGTTTCCATAACCCGAAAATGTACGCTATTTTCGTATCTACCGAGTTCCGGAAACAGCGTAGCTGGCGGTGCTATGCTGTTTCCGTAACTCCCCTTCACTTCTATGGGAGTTCCTGAAACAGCGTAGCACAGCGAGCACTTGGCTGTTTCCGTAACTCCCGACCACCTAACCAGGAAGTGGCCATGAGACAGCGGAGCCGGGTAAAATAGAACGGGGTTTAGGGGGCCCCGTTCCAGAGATAGGTGCGGGTGCAGAGTTGGGACCCGCATCTATCTGACATTTATGATATATCCTGTGGATATAATCCAAAAAATACAATATTTGAAGCAGCACAAATCCCGTTATCAGGAGCGGTGACACGCTGTAAAATCAGACAAACCCAGTCTGACGTAATGTAATCTTCAGAAAAAGCGTGGTGAACAGCAGCACACGTCTCCCAAGTTTCAATCAATAAGTTCTTGAGAATAAGGCTTGAGAAAGACCCTCCACTTGTCACGGGTCGAAACGTTGCCATTTTTTACTGGATGTTTGACCAATAAAAGAACTTATTGATTGAAACTTGGGAGACGTGTGCTGCTGTTCACCACGCTTTTTCTGAAGATATCCTGTGGATATGTCATAAATGTCCTTCATGGGAAGATCCCTATAAATGGCGCAGTCGCTATTGACTACGGAATTTAACTAGCGTCATGGCGGTTCCTGGCCTTTAGAGCAGCGTGTCAGCTGTAAAACTCAGCTGACACCTGCAGTGTATGGAGCGGGCTCCGTGCGTGAGCCCGCTCCGCACCAAACATCATCCCCTCCCCACTCCATGATGTGCCATCACATCATGGGCTGGGAAGTTATTAAGTAAGAAGTGGTCAGGGGGCCCGGCACTGCCAGATTCCTTGACTGCCGACTATAAGATGCAGGGACTTTTTAGCAGGATTTATTCTTGCTAAAAACTGCGTCTTATAGTCCGAAAAATACGGAATATATAAAGGGTTCTGCTCTGATTATTTAAGGGGTCCAAATACAATTTTAGGGGGCTAGTCTGGGGCCTAAATTTAGGGATCTGATCTGAGATCTTAATAAATTTAGCGGGTCTGGTCTGGGGTCTAAATTTATTTAGGGGTCTGATCTGTTGTCTGAGGGGTCTGATCTGGGGTCTGGATACATTTAGTGGGTCTGGGGTTTAAATTTATTGAGGTATATGGTCTGGGGTGTGAATTGATTTTGGGGTCCGATCTGGAGTCTGAATTAATTTAGGTATCTGGTCTGTGGTCTGTAGTAATTTTAGGGCCTGGGTCTGAATTAATTTAGGCGTCTGGTCTGGGGTCTGAAGTAATATAGGGGTCTAGACTGGGACCTGTATGTAGGGAATCTGATGTCATTTAGGGGTCTAGTCTGGGGTCTGAATCAATTCAAGGGTCTAGTCTGGAGAATGTATTTAGGGGTATGAAGTAATTTAGGGATCTGGTCTGGGGTCTGAATTTAGGGGATCTGAAATTATTTAGGGGTCTGGTCTAGGATATGAATTTATTTAGGGGTCTGATTTAAGGTCTAAATTGATTTAGATGTCTTATATATGGTCTGAATGAATTAAGAAGTCTGGTCTGGGGTCTACATTTATTTATGAGTCTGGTCTGAGGTCTGAATTTATTAAGGTGTCAGGTTTAGGGTCTGATTTTGTGTTTCTATAGAGGCTGGGGTGGCTGCAGAAGTGAGGGTCCAAAGATGTCCGGGCAGCAAACACTGAATAACTACAACTGTTGTAATGTGTTTGTTGGTAAAATGATCAGTTCTGTTAGATGATAGAAGAATTTCAATTATTTTGTGTTTGTCGAGAATACAGAAGGGAAGAAGAGAAGGGGAACAATATATTACAGTGGATACAATCAAAGATCATGTAAATGTCTAGTAAGAAATAAGATAGTAACAAGTAATTGACCAATCCGGTCAAGCAATGCAAGTACATGGGGGAGGGGAAGAGGGGAGGATAAAAGAGAACAAGATAACTTTCATTTTTAGCTCGCTGTGCTTGTGAAGGAAACAATGTGGATGAAACACTCACATGTTATACTATAAACAACTTCCCCTACCCCAGTGAATTATAAAGAACATATGGGGGGACGGAGATACCCGCAGGAACCAGCCCACCGCACAACTCCACCCCTGTCGAAACAGAGCCCATCCCATGTAGGCAGGGACAGGAGAGGATGAGAAAGAAATGGAAAGTATACGTGGCTCTCACCCACACCAAAAAACCACCAGGATCCTGACCACATCTTACAAAATGTGTGTTCTTGGAACCAGACAGTTGATTCAAAGCAATTCGTTATTTGCAACTGAATGTTTTGTGGAAACAATGAAATGAAAGTTTCCCATGTATCAATAAATTGTTGGACCTGTAATTCCTTATGGAGAGAGGCTTCTACCCAGTACATTTTGATCAGATAGGAAAATGTGTCCAGGAATAATTGGAAGGGTGGGGCCTGATCGGCAAGCCAGGTTTGTAATATGGCTTTCACCCCTGCCTCTGCCACGTAATGCAATAATTTGTGTGCTCCGGAGGAACATCTGTGAATCTCAGGGTTCATATACCCAAACACCGCCTACAATACCGCATCAGGGACAAAGGTTATAAGGTGAGTAGTAGTGAATGGCCAGTCCAATGGACAAGTCGAGAGGATTAACCAAATCATGGAGAATTATCTTCGCCACTTCATCTCCACACGGCATGATGACTTGGTACAGCTTCTTCCATGAGCCGAGTTCTCATACAACAACCACACAAGTGAGTCCACTACTTCCACACCATTTTACATTGTGTACGGCCAAAATCCACGAATCCCTCTTCCTGTTCCGGCTACATCCCAGGTACACGCAGCTGACTCTGCATTTGGAGACTTTCTACAGGTCTGGCAGCAAACCTGGTCCTCTATTCTGCAGGCTGTCGATCGCATGAAGCGAAAGGCGGATACTAGGAGAAGAGAGCCGCGTCAGTATCTGCCGGGTACCAAAGTCTGGCTGTCCTCTAGGAATATCCGTCTAAAGGTGCCTTCCTACAAGTTTGCTTCCAGGTTCCTCGGACCCTTTGAGATACTACAACAAATAAACCCTGTCTCCTATAAGCTTCGGCTGCCTCCTACCCTCAGAATCCCCAACTTCTTTCCTGTGTCCCGCCTGAAGCCTATGGTCCCGAACCGCTATAGTAAGACTCGTGGTCCCGCAGTGGCTCCCAGCAGTTCATCTGACGTGTTTGAGGTGAAGGAGATCCTGGACTGCAAGAGGGTAGGAGGAAGGACTTTTTATTTGGTAGATTGGAGGGGGTTTGGTCCAGAGGAGATGTCCTGAAAGCCAGAGAAGAACTTCAATGCTCCTATCCTCATTAAGAAGTTCCTCTCTCGCTCTGGTCCCAAGAAAAGGAGGTATTAGAGGGGGGATACTGTAACGTCCACAGCCACGGACCGTCGTTCTTACCTGCCCCCAAATGGCCGCAGCCATGAACGAGTGAGTGCAGGGCTGCATCTCCCTCCTGAGAGACGCCTGGCACTCACTTCCACATTGCTGCACTGGTTCCCGTAGGGTGCGCGGCCGGCCTTAAAGGGCCAGTGCACACACATGAGTAAAATCTGTAATTAGCCCATGATCACCTTGGACTATAAAAAGGGCCCTACCCTTTCACTCATTGCCTGAGCATTGTTGTGTTTACCCATGTTAGTCTTAGCAAATGGTGTTATCCTGTTCCCGTTGTTCCCGTGCCCTGCTACCTGTACCCTGTATTCCGTGCTTTATTTGTCCCTGTGCCGTAGACTGTTGGAGTCGTGTTGTGCCACCTGTCACGCCTACTGTCTGAAAATTAATTTGTGCCGTGCCTCCATTACTGTCCGGACTATTAAAGGTACTCTTGTACTAGTACTGTTGTTTGGCCAGCTGCTAATCCGATACGGCAGATGTGGGTATTTAGAATGGATTTCTGAAAATGAAAGAATCCTGCAGTCTTCCAGATGTACAAGTTGTTTTAGGGAGGTGATTCCTAATGCGTGCCATCTACGGAAGATTGTCTGTGAGTTACCTTCCTGAAAGTTGGGATTACAGATTAATGGTAAGTGAAAAATGGGAAAAAAAATATTTGTTGGGTGGAATAAGACAAAAACAGCGATTCCACAATCTTTTGGGGCGTTTTTACGGCGTTCACTGTGCAGTCAAAATGGCATGTTAACTTTATTCTGCGAGTCAATAAGATTATAGCAATACCAAATTTATATAGTTTTTTTTATGTTTTACTACTTTTACAGGGAAAAAACTGATTTTTAAAAATAAAATTTGAGTTTTGTTGCCATTTTCTGAGAGCCATAACTTTTTTTTTTTCTGTCGATTGAGCGATATGAGGACTTACTTTTTTGCGGGGCAAGCTGTATTTTTTATTGGTACCATTTTGGGGTACATGGGACTTTTTGATCACTTTTTATTCATTTTTTTCTCGGAGATGAAGTGACCTTTTTTTTACGCCGTTTCCCGTGCGGACTAAATAATGATATAATGCAATAGTTCAGACTTTACAGACGTGTCCATACCAGTTATGTTAATTTATTTATTTTTTTACTTTGTGCTTGAGGAAAAATGGGAAAAGGTTTTTATTTGAACATTTAATTTTTATTTATTTTTTATTTATTAAAAAAACTTTATTTTACTGTATTTCACTTGTCCCCTAGGGGACTTGAACCATCAATGGATCACTTGCACGATATACTGCTGCAGGCAGAGCTTCATAGGAGTACTTCATCAGGCCTCCAGGCTGCCATGCCAACTAACGGTGCCCCCCCCCCCCCGATAATGTCGCGGGGGGCGTTGCAACGTTACAGGGGGCCGTCCCCCTGTTTCTAGTAATTTAAATGGCGTGGTCGCTATTGACCACGGTATTTAATGGGTTAAACTAGCGTGATCGCGCTCAAGTGTTATCCCGCCTGTTACCCTGAAGTGTCGGCTGTAACACGCTGAAGTGTCGGCTGAAGTGTTACAGCCGACACGCTCTACACCCTCACCCGACATACGCCGTATATGTACAGCAGATGTCGGGAAGGGGTTAATGCCTATGAATATTAAATGGGATGTCATAACATCTCTTGTAGGTGTAATGTGTAGGTGTTCCAATACTTTTTTCCATATAGTGTATCTTTCAATGTACGGTCCTTTAATTAAATCCTTTTGGCGTACGCTGGCCCATTAAATGATATACATGTCAGTGTAGATACATCACCAGATATGCCTACATACAATGCCAGCTACAAAGTGACCTCAAAAGCTGCCCTCCCTCTGTCAGCCACAATGAAAGTGTCAGGGTCCTTTTATACCGGCCAATATTGGCCATAAAAACTAGCACGGATCTCCGAGACAGCTCATTGATCAGCGCTGGTTTGCTCCTTTCACAAGGAGCTATGTATAGGGACGAGCGATCGTTACTATGATCACTTGTGCCCATGCATTTCCATCATGTCGGCAGCATGTCTCCCTGTTTGCACAGGGAGATGTGCTGCCGACAACGATAATATTTTATGTTGCCTAAACTATATGTTTAGCCAATGAATGAGTGTTTGCAAGTTCATCGGCTGATCGTTTCCCTGTTTACACAGGGCAATGATCGTGAACGAGCGATCATATAAAGGCTCATTTGCCCAATCATTGGCCCGAGTAAAAGGGCCTTAAAGAGGCTCTGTCACCACATTATAAGTGGCCTATATTGTACATGATGTGATCGGCGCTGTAATGTAGATTACAGCAGTGTTTTTTATTTAGAAAAACAATCATTTTTTACGGTGTTATGACCTATATTAGCTTTATGCTAATGAGTTTCTTAAGAACAACTGGGCGTGTTTTAATTTTTGGCCGCTTGCCTTGCTGTAAATATCACACAGACGCTACAGAATTGACAGGATTATGAATAGACATCACGTCCTGGCTGAAGGTAATGTATATTCATTGTCAGGACACTGCAGTAGCGTTATAGTGTGTTTATATGGCTGCACATAGCGATATAGCTATATCGCGATGTGCTGTTCTAATGAATGGAGAGAAGTGTATGACGCTGATTGGTCAGTGTCATACACTTCTCTCCACAACGGCCACTTGGCCAAAAAGTAAAACACCCCCAGTTGTTCATTAAGAAACTCATTAGCATAAAGCTAATATAGGTCATAACTCCGTTAAAAATGATCGTTTTTCTTAATAAAAAAAATACTGCTGTAATCTACATTACAGCGCCGATCATATCATGTACAATATAGGCCACTTATAATGTGGGGACATTGCCTCTTTAAGTCTCAATGTCTACCAATGCTAGTCACAATGAGCACCAATGTCAACAACAATGTTTTCCAATCTCTTCCCCCCATACACAACTTACCATTGTTGTAAGAACAAGGAGGGTGATGATGAATATAACAGAATAAGAGAAACAAGAATTCTCCATTGTGACAAATCTAGAAAGATAACAAAACACCTGTCAATATAATAGTAATATAATATACGTTTAAAGTGTTAAGAAGGTTATACAGGATTAGAAAAACATGGCAAATTTCTATCAGAAACAGCAACACACTTGGCCATGGGTTGTGTCTGGTATTGAATCTCAGCTCCATTGAAGTGAATGCCATATTTTTCTAATAATGTGCAAACCCTTTAAACCAATGAGAACATTAAATTATTCATACACTATAGAATCCATATAACCAAATGCATTTGTGATAAAAAAAATATAAGGTTTATATATCTGGTTTTGCCATAGAAACCTAGTAGTACACTATACTGATGTATTTCAGGTTATTATCTGCACACTGATGATGATTATAATAATAATTATAATAATAATAATAATAATAATAATAATAATAATAATAATAATAATCATAATAAAGATACCATAATAAGGCATTTGCTGGATATATAATTGAAATAAAAAATAAAAATAAGATGTGTGCCATTCCATTAATCTAGAACTCAGATGTCACGGCCGCGGTCGCGGACCGCCGCCGTCTCTCCTAGGTGGGAAATTGAAATCTTAAATCACTTTTTGTTTAACAAATTACAAAAATGTATGTTAAATATATTTTGAAAACATTATTAGTGTTTTGTTTTTATAATTTTCTGTCAACTACCATATAAAAAAAATTTCTCACTTGCCATTGAGAGATCACAATACCCAGACATGTTGTGCTGTGTACACCATGGGTCAGGGCAGCTGTCATCTCATTTTCATCAAATGGCAGGATTACAATGAAAGGTAACACCTCTATTATAAAGTTAGAGGCAGATAACACACCATTGGCAATAGGTCATTGGGCAGTGTCAAAAATATTTTAATATCTTTATATGCGTGAATCTAAAAGTGCTTAATATGTTCTGCTATGAACAGGTGTCACTAGGAGCTCACAGAACTGCTGAAACAACAGCCTACAAAGGGGGGGCGGGGGGTGGCTATTCTATTCTAAGACTTCTGGTTTATGACTTTGCATTCAGCTGTTACAAAGGTGGACGTGACAAAACTTGTTGGCATTGTATCTCTTGTGGCTAAAGCAGGGGCGTAGCTAGGCTGGGGCAGGCGGGGCATGTGCCCCAGGCGCAACTTAGAGGGGGGCGCCAGCGCCACCTCCTCCTGCACTATAATTGTACCTGTGTCTATAGGACACAGGTACAATTAGAAGCAATGAATGACCAGGCACGTTACGTGCCCGGCTATTCAGCGCTTTTGCACCAGTGAAGCGACTGGTACCTTTTGTACCAGTGAAGCTTCCGTCGATGAAAGGCGTTGATTGACAGGGAAAGTCATCCTGCCCAGCCAATTAGTGCCTTTCATAGACGCTGCGTTCAACCACCAGGAGACCTGCGCAGAAGAGAGCAGGTCTCCATGGCTGCCGGCCGGCGTGGGAGTGGGATTAAGGTGAGTTTAAATAGTTGTTTTTTTTTAAATTGTAATAAAAGTGTGTGTCATTATCTACAAGGGGGACTTTATCTACGGGGGGACTTTATCTACGGAGGGGGGACTTTGTCTACACGGGGGGCCTTTATCTATGGAGGGGGACTTTATCTATGGAGGGGGGACTTTATCTACGGAGGGGGGACTTTATCTACGGAGGGGAGACTTTATCTACGGAGGGGGGACTTTATCTACGGAGGGGGGACTTTATCTACGGAGGGGGGACTTTATCTACGGAGGGAGGACTGTCTACACGGGGGGACCTTTATCTACGGGGGGACCTTTATCTACGGGGGTACCTTTATCTACGGAGGGGGGACTTTATCTACATGCGGGGGGCTTTATCTACGGGGGGTGTCTATCTACAGGGGGGGCTATCTATGGAGCACCATATACAGGGGTGGGCTATAGCTACAGGGCGGCTATATAGTATATAGCCCCCCTGTAGCTATAGCCCACCCCTGTATATTGTGCTCCATAGATAGCCCACCCCAGTATATAGCCCACCCCTGTAGATATAGCCCACCCCTGTAGATAGTGCTCCACAGAAAGCCCACCTCTGTGTATAGCCCCCCTGTACATATAGTCCACCCCTGTATATAGTGCTCCACAGATAGCCCACCCCTGTATATAGTATATACAGGGGTAGGCTATCTTTGGAGCACTATATACAGGGGTGGGTTATCTGTGGAGCACTATATACAGGGGTGGACTATCTAGTGGAGCACTATATACAGGGGTGGACTATATGTACAGAGGGGCTATATACAGGGGTGGGCTATATCTACAGGGGGCTATATACAGGGGTGGGCTATCTGTGAAACACTATATACAGGGGTGGACTATATGTGGCGCACTATATACAGGGGTGGACTATATGTGGAGCTATATCTGCAGGGGGGCTACATACAGGGGTGGGCTATCTGTGGAGCACTATATACAGGGGTGGGCTATATCTACAGGAGGGCTATATACAGGGTTGGGCTATATGTGTAGCACTATATACAGGGCTGGGCTATATCTACAGGGGGCTATATACAGGGGTGGGCTATCTGTAGAGCGCTATAGGGGGAGTTATTTGTGGGACACTTTATACAACGGTGGGCTATATGGGGGCACTATCTACAGGGGGCTCTATGGCAGGCACTATCTACAGGGGGCACAGTGTGTGTGTGTGTGGGACACGGTGAATGGTGCTATTATAATTAGAGGTGCAGTGTATGTCACTATTATATTCAGGGGTGTAGTGTGTGGTATAATGAGAACTTTATCTTTATAGGTGTAGAAATGTTGGAAAAGTGATAAACTGAAGACATCTGAGCGGCAAACTGCAGAATTGGGCTGTGATCGGGAGAAGCCACCATAGAGGTCTGGACCGGATGGAGAAAAAGAGCTAGAATCTGAGACGTCACCGGTGAGTCACTTAATGTAAATGTTTATTCTGCCTCTAATCAGTAATGTAGTCACTGTGTGATCTGCAGTGAGATGATGGGTGGTATGATTATGATAGGATTTATTTTTTGTGAAACAGCAACTCCCAGTATATCCTTATCATTGTTTGGGCCACGCTGGGAGCTGTAGTTTTACGCCGTACACACCTATACAGCAGGGGTTGCACTAAATTGAGCTGTATTTGTGCTGGGGCTGTATATATGTATTGAGCTTGGTTCTGGGGCTGTATTTATGTACTGAGTACTATTTTTGTGTTTTGTATAGAACTATATTGCTTGTAAAATGTACAAATGTTTTTATGCTCGCGTTACATAAAAAGAAATGTTGAAAAGAAATAACACGTCATTGATTAGTAGAGAAAACAAACACGGTGAGGGGGAAGGAGATGTCGGGAAAGAGGTTGGGGGGGCGCCAAACTGAATCTTTGCCCCGGGTGCTGGAGAACCTAGCTACGCCTCTGGCTAAAGATACATACTAAAGATGAGATTGGGATTCTGTATGTTACCATATGTAGAATGTTTATGTATGGAAGTATATGTGCAAGTTGAGGTTAACGCCTACTCTCATATTCCTATAAATAAAGATGGATCCACCCCTAGGGGAGAGACTGTTTGAACACTGATGCTGCGTCTCATGGTCTCTCTCAGATCCACCAGTAAGAGAGCATTCATTAATTTGGAACTCATAGACAAATGCAGATAAAGTCCAAAGTTAACGGACAAAGTAAATTCTGCATCGACAGCAGCTCAACCCCTTCCGACTACCACACATATCACAGAGCTTGCTCACAACACTACTCTCGACGACACACAAGTCGACGGCTCAATTGTCTTACTTTTTTTTATACTTTTTTAATGTGACATCAAAAAATCACCTGTTGTTCAAATTACGTTTTTATGTGAAACATATTTTTGTTGAATTTTTGGTGTTTTTTTTTTCTTTTTCCATGATATTATCTATTTTTAAAAAAATCCTGCAGCTTTCACACTGACCACTGAGTTTCACTATAGACTGACACTTCCTGTCCTGTAGGGATCACTTCTCAGCAGTCATCTCATTATTATTACAGGCAGAAAAACAATGAAAGTAACACGTCTATATAGATACACAGGATCCACTATTGATAATAGGCTTACCTTTCCTGTTCTCTAGAGATCACTTCTCAGCAGTCATCTCATTATTATCACAGGCATAATAACAATGAAAGGTAACACGTCTATATAGATACACTGGATCCATTATTGATAATAGACTGACCTATCCTGTTCTGTAGAGATCACTTCTCAACACTTATGTCATTATCATCACATGCAGGATTGCAATGAAAGGTAAAACCTCTATATAAATAACACAGGATCAAGCATTCATAATAGACTGACCCTTCCTGTTTTGTAGAGATCACTTCTCAGCAGTCATCTCATTATCATCCCAAGCAGGATTACACTGAAAGGTAAAACCTCTATATAGACGACATAGGATCCACTATTCATAATAGACTAAAGGGGGTTTTACACTGTCCGATAATCGGGCAGAAAAGCGTACATAGAACGCTCGTTGCTGATAATTACCCTGTGTAAACAGTGCAGCGATCAGCAGATGAACAAGCAACTGCTGATCGTATAGTTTTAAAAAAGTATAATATTATCGTTGTGAGCAGTACATCAAAGTTCCCTCAAAAAACGACGTAAACAGGGAGATGCGCTGCCAACATGATAATAACGTATGGAGACGATTGATCGGAGTAACCTGTCCCCATCCATAGCTCCGTGTGACAGGAACATGTCTCATTGATCAGCGCTCACTGCAGCGGCCGATTATCGGCCGGTGTAATAGGGCCTTAACTCTTCCTGTTCTGTAGAGATCACTTCTTAGGCTACATTCACACAAACGTAGCCCACATGGGACATGAAAAATTGCTGTTTTCCACGTCCGAAGTCCTCTTTTTCAACGGTACGTTCACACGCTCCATTGAAACAACGGTTGTATGAAAGGCCCCATTGAAATGCATGGGTCCGTATGACGTCCTTTGTTTTAATGGCCGTCACACAGATGAGATTCACGTTCATGTGAATGAGCCCAAAAAAGTAATCTCATTATCATGACAGGCAGGCTTACAATGAATGGTAAACCTCTATATAGATAAAATAGGATCCACTATTAATAATAGACTAAGGGTATGTTCAGACGCTGAATAAAAAAACGGCTGTAAAATATACAATTGAATACAGCGGTTTTCAGCTTTTTTTGATGCGTTTTTTTGTGCCCGTTTTTGGAGCTGTTTTTCTATTGACACAATAAAAAACGGCTCCAAAAACGGCTCAAGAAGTGACCTGCACTTCTTTTTTATGGGGCGTTATTTTACGCGCCGTTTTTTCAAAAGGCCACGTAAAAAACACCTCATCGGAAAGAAACGCCGTTTTTCCCATTGAAATCAATGGGCAGATGTTTGGAGGTGTTCAGCTTCCGTATTTTCAGCCTTTTTTTTGGGCGTTTACGACCTAAAAACGGCTGAAAATAAGCCGTGTGAACATACCCCAAAGGGGGTTTTACATTGATTATCGTGCAGATGAGCGTTCATATAACACTCATTGCCGATAATTGCCCTGTGTAAACAGGGGAACGATCAGCAGATGAACGAGCAAACGCTTGATCATGTGCTTGTCGTATCGTTTTAAAAAAGTTAAATATTATCTTTGTCGGCAGCACATGTCCCTGTGTAAACATGGAGACGCGCTGCCGACATGATAATATGTATGGGGACGAGTGATCGGAGTAACGACCGCTCGTCCCCATCCATAGCTCCGTGTGATAGGAACAAACAAACGCTGACCAACGATGACTCATTGATTTTTTGCTCGCTGCACCAGCCGAATATTCATATAACAATTCCTGTTCTGTAGAGATCACTTCTCAACAGTCATCTCATTATCATCACAGGCAGGATTACAATGAAAGGTACACCTCTATATAGATAACACAGGATCCACTATTAGCTATAGACTGACCCTTCCTGTTTTGTAGGGATCCCTTTTAAGCAGTCATTACATAATTATCACAGGGAGAATTACAATGAAAGGTAACACCTCTATATAGATGACACAGGATCCACTATTCATAATAGACTGACCCTTCCTGTTCTGTAGGGATCGCTTCTCAGCATTCATCTTAGTATCATCACAGGCAGGTTTAGGAGAGATAATACCTCTATTGTATAGCTGGAGGCAGATCTCACAGTATCCACCATTGCCAATAGGAGATGAACACAGCTCTGCTCCTCCCCCTCCTGTGGAATAACCCCTTTAAATAAAAACACTGACAAGTCAAAAACTGTATTATATGTTTACTCAGGTCCCTTTGTCCAAAATTACATTTTGAGATGAGAGTGTAAGATTCAGTGTGGCCAATAAGCAATAATAAAGTAAATATGGAAAGGCAAATTCTACTTTACATCACTGTAAATTACTCCTTACAAATTGTGTCGCATACACATTCCGCCCTTGCCCTTGAGAGATGATTGCTATGTTGGTCTGGTATCCAACAGAGGAACAGCAGCACCTGGGCCCAATCATGTGGGTGTGGGTTTCTCCAAGCACATATGATTGCTATTAAAGTTAATTTTGCAATAGTCAAGATTCAGACGTCATTGTTAGACCACAGCTTGTTTCTTATGTTTGGTTTCTGTTCCAGATGAACTCAAGTGGCTAACATGTGCTCTGAGGTTAGACTTTAGCTTCATGTTGGAAAACGAAGGTTGCAAATTGGAGAATTTCCATAAAAGTTGCAGTTCCATGGTTGATCAAGTTTCAGCAAGTATCTGATTTCATTAAAATAATAATTTATTTGGAATCTGAGATTTATTTTTTTAGTGTTAAAAAATTTGAATGCAATCTTATTAGAGAATTTCATCTTATATTTTTTAATTAAAGTATAAACAAAGTATATATTATATCGTAACAGAAATAATGATATCATGTCTATCATATGATTCATTTACTGTGACAGAAACGTATTCCCATGTTCCTGAGTTATATTTTACCTTTGGTAAATTGTATGCTTGTTAGTTTAAGGCTTCGTTCACATCTGCGCCAGGGCTCCGTTCAGGCTGTTTTTAGCCACAAACAAGAATTGTTATGCATTTATTAAAATAACAATCATTTATTTATTTATTTTTTAAATGTGCCAGGCGTCTGCTTTAAAAATATTATATAATTTTTTTTGCTTTATAATTCATGTTTTTTTGTGTATTTCACTGTGGCAGCATCTACAGAGGGCACTGTGGCAGCATCTACAGAGGGCACTGTGGCAGCATCTACAGAGGGCACTGTGGCAGCATCTACAGAGGACACTGTGGCAGCATCTACAGAGGACACTGTGGCAGCATCTACAGAGGGCACTGTGGCAGCATCTACAGAGGGCACTGTGGCAGCATCTACAGAGGGCACTGTGGCAGCATCTACAGAGGGCACTGTGGCAGCATCTACAGAGGACACTGTGGCAGCATCTACAGAGGACACTGTGGCAGCATCTACAGAGGACACTGTGGCAGCATCTACAGAGGACAATGTGACAGCATCTACAGAGGGCACGGTGGCAGCATCTACAGAGGGCACTGTGGCAGCATCTAAAGAGTGCACTGTGGCAGCATCTACAGAGGGCACTGTGGCATTATCTAGGGGCGTGTTGGATTATCTACAGAGGGCACTGTGGCATTATCTACAGAGGGCACTGTGGCATTATCTACAGAGGACTCTGTGGCAGCATCTACAGAGTGCACTGCGGTAGCATCCACAGTGGGCACTGCGGCAGCATCCACAGAGGGCACGGCGGCAACATCCACAGAGGGCACAGCGGCAGCATCCACAGAGGGCACAGCGACAGCATCCACAGAGGGCACAGCGGCAGCATCCACAGAGGGTACAGCGGCAGCATCCACAGAGGGCAATGCGGCAGCATCCACCGAGGGCACTGTGGCACTATCTAAAAAGGGGCTGCCCAATATTGACATGTGTGTCTGCCAAACGCTGCTAACTGAGCCGCCTGACTGCATTTAGCGACAATTAAACTGGCAAACTGGATTGTTGAAATAAGCACGTGGAGAATTCTCTCAAATTTTAAACCTAGCGGTATTATTATAGTAATGTAGTATTATTATAGTAATATAGTGTTATAGTAGTTCAAATAACTAATTGATTAACAATAATTTTGTATTGTATCAAATTTGAAAGTAATGCGGCCCGTCAACTTCCCATTTTTTCCATATGTGGCCCACTTACTCGGCTGAATTTGAGACCCCTGCTCTAAACTCTTCTCTTCCCATGGTCTTTTCCTCTCCTGCGTTGTAGCTGTCTGGATAGTGAAGGGGGCAGCATAGGTTTGTAAAGGCCAGCTAGGCAGCTTGATTATTAACTCCTGGGGCCCATCTAGTTTCCATTAGTTAAAACTACGGGGACCCCGGTCATTATCATAAATTTAGCAACGGACAGCAGCACAGAACTCCCGCAGCTGATTCATAAATTAGGACTCTGCCTTTTCCTGCTCCCCTCCCCACACTCGACTACGCAGTGCAGACACATTAGGTCGATGTGGAGGAGGAGAGTAGAAGAAGAGGCGGTCCGTCTGGGGCATCGGCAATGATACAACCAGCGGCAGTTTTTTCCTTGTACGGGCCCCGATGCTTTTACTTTGGTAGAAAGAATGGGAATTCGCAATGGGGTCCCGTTCTTCCTCCAAAGTGAAATGAAACCATGGGAGCCCATGGCCCTATTACGAAGGACCAATGCAGGGCCAGTTTTAGACAAAGTGTGGCCCTGAGCAAAGGTAAAAGTAGGGCCCTGTATCAATAATGCAGTCAATTCAGAAGGAGGTGTCGAGGGAACTGCATCACTGATTTGTAGCTTGTCCAGGAGTGTTGCAAGCCCCAAAGCATATGCCCCCCCCCCCTCTCACACAATTTTTTAAAATCTATTTACATATACAGTTATTAAATCCTACCACTATACCAGATTATATTACCTCAAACTGCATACTGTTACTGAACACAACTCACTATAAGAACAATATTACCAATAATAACACAATATAAGGTCCAAATAGTACCGTCACACCATAACCACATAGTGACTGAAAAATACCCCCATACTGTTACTGAATAATACCTCCACACCATAACCACATAGTGAATAATACTCCCATACTGTTACTGAATAACCACACCATAACCACATACTGAATACCCCCATACTGTTACTGAATAATACCGCCACATCATAACCACATAGTGACTGAATAATGCCCCCATACTGTTACTGAATAACCCGTCCTGCAAAAAACAAGCCCTTACACCGCTTTTTTGACTGAAAAATAAAAAAGTTACGGCTCTCAGAATACGGTGACACAAAAAAGAAATTATTTTATAAAGAAGTGATTTTATTGTGCAAACGCTGCAAAACATTAAAAAAACTATATACATATGGTATCACCGTAATCGTACCGACCAGCAGAATAAAGTAAAATTGTCATTTATAGCGCATTATGAACGCCGTAAGAAATAAAGAATTTAAAACGCCAAAATCACTGTTTTTGGCCACCAAAGCTCTAAATAAAAGTAATAAAAAGTGATAAAAAATTTGCATCTACCAAAAAATGGTACCAATAAAAACTACAGCTCGTCCTGCCAAAAATAAGCCCTCACACCGCTCAATTCATGGAAAAATAAAAAAGTTATGGCGTTTGGAAGGCGGGGAGTGAAAAACTAAAATGGAAAAGCAAAAAAGGATCAGTCCTGCAAAGGTTAATTAATTTCTATTAAAAAAATAAATTATTACCACATGTGGGATATTGTCGTACTCGGGAGAGATTGCGTTAAAAATTTAGGGCGACTTTTTCTCCTTTATCCCTTGTGAAAATGAAAAAATTCAACATTTTAGTGGACAAAAATGTTTATATTCATTTTCACGGCCTAATTCTACTAAATTCTGCAAAAGACCTGTGTGGTATAAATGCTTACTAAACCCCTAGAAAAATTCCAAAATGGGGTCACTTTTGGGGGGTTTCCACTATTTTGTTCCCTCCAGGGGGTTGCAATCGCGACAAGGCACTGAAAATCAATCCAGCAAAATCTGTGCTCCAAAATCCAAATGGCGCTCCCTCCCTTCTGAGCGCTGCCGTGGGTCCAAACATCAGTTTATTACCACATATGGGGTATTTCCGTAATCGGGAGAAGATGATTTACAAATGTTGGGGTGAATTTTCTTCTTTATTCCTTGTAAATATTAAAAATTTCTATGTTATTTCAGAAAAAAAGTAGATTTTCATTTTCACAGACTAACTCCAATAAATATAGCTAAATACCTGTGGGGTCAAAGTTCTAACTATACCCCTAGATAAATTCCTTGAGGGGTCTAGTTTCCAAAATGGGGTCACTTTTGGGGAGTTTCCACTGTTTTGGCCCCACAAGACCTCTTCAAAGTCGACATGGTGCCTAAAATATATTCTAAAAATAAGCAGGCCCCAAAATGCACTAGGTGCTCCTTTGCTTCTGAGGCCTGTGTTTCAGCCCATTAGCACACTAGGACCACATGTGGGATATTCTTAAAAACTGCAGGACCTGGGCAATAAATATTGAGTTGTATTTCTCTGGTAAAACCTTCTGTGTTACACAATTTTTTTTATTACAAATGAATTTTGGCAAAAAAAGGAGAAATTTGTAAATTTCCCCTCTACTTTGCTTTATTTCCTGTGAAACGCCTAAAGGGTTAAAATACTTTCTGAATGCTGTTTTGAATACCTTGAGGGGTGCAGTTTTTAAAATGGAGTAATTTATTGGGATATTCTAATATATAAGGCCCTCAAAACCACTTCAGAACTGAACTGGCCCCTGTAAAAATAGCCTTTTGAAATTTTCTTGAAAATTTGAGAAATCGCTGCTAAAGTTCTAAGCATTGTAACGTCCTAGAAAAATAAAAGGATGTTCAAAAAACAATGCAAATATAAAGTACACATATGGGAAATGGTAACTAGTGACTATTTTGTGTGGTATTACTATCGGTTTTACAAGCAGATACATTTAAATTTAGAAAAATGCAAATTTTTGCAAATTTTCTCTACATTTTGGTGCTTTTCACGAATAAATATTGAATTTATTGACCACATTTTTCCACTATCATTAAGTACAATATGTCACGAGAAAACAATCTCAGAATCGCTTGGATAGGTAAAAGCATTCCGGAGTTATTACCACATAAATTGACACATGTCAGATTTGAAAAAATCGGCTGTGCCACAAGGCCAAAACAGGCTGCGTTCTAAAGGGGTTAAACAAACTTATAATCCAAAGTGCCACAGATAGTAATAATGATCCCACAGTTCTCGACACAATAAAAGTGCCCCATCAGTAACAGTGCCCCCTTTGTGTCCCCACATAATAATGCCCACTTTGTGCCCCCTGTATATAGCACCACAGCTTTCCCAGTAGATAGCACCACACACACAGCGCCCTGTAGATATTACCACATAGCCCTCCTAGTAGATAGTGCCACACAGCCTCCTCCTTGTATATAGTGCCACACAGCCTCCTCCTTGTATATAGTGCCACACAGCCTCCTCCTTGTATATAGTGCCACACAGCCCCCTCCTTGTATATAGTGCCACACAGCCCCCCTTGTATATAGTGCCACACAGCCATCTGCCTTGTATATAGTGCCACACAGCCCCCCTTCCTTGTATATAGTGGCACACAGCCCCCCTTGTATATGGTGCCATACAGCTCCCCCTTGTATATAATGCCACACAGCTCCCCCTTGTATATAGTGCCAAACAGCTCTCCTCCCTTGTATAGTGCCACACAGCCCCCCTCCCCTTGTATAGTGCCATACAGCCCCCCCTCCTTGTATATAGTGCCACACAGCCAAGGGCGTAACTAGGAAATACTGGGCCTCATAGCCAACATTTGAATGGGCCCCCTCCCCTGGGTGCCACACAACCCCCCTTGTACATAATGCCCTCTGGTAGATTGTGCCATACAGTCCCCCTGTAGACAGTGCCATACAGCCCCCCTGTAGACAGTGCCATACAAGCCCCTGACTTGATTGTCCATATATGGACAGTGACTTCGTCAGTGGCTCCCTCTATAAGTGGAATCCCCGGCCAGGCGTCGGCAATGCTTCGGCCTGTTATTCCGCTACAGGAGGGGCCCCTTACATCACTGCCCTTATATGGACAGAGAAGTTATGGGCTACTCCTGGAGCACCTGAATCCATGGCCAAACCGTTGTGGACGCCCTGGCCGTGAATTTCGCTCATAGAGAGAGCCCTGATTTCACTGTCCATATAAGGGCAGTGATGTCAGTGGCACCTCCTTCTGCAGATTCCCCGAACAGGGCGTCGGCAACGCTTTGGCCAGGGCTTTCGCTCCAGGAGGAGTGAATGGCAGAGCAGGAAGCGTATAGTTTCCTGCTCTCCCATGGTAATCAATTGTATCTGCTTTCCAATTGCCCAGTTTGCCCCCCCCCCCCCAATGGGTCACCAATGCATAGAGCTTCATGCGGGCAGAGGCGGATGACAGCAGTTAGTGGCAACGAGCCCCTTATTTTTTTTGTTCATTTGGTCTGGGTCCCTGACGGCAGTACTACCCTGATGGCAGCCCTGCATGTAATACCAGATTTTTCCTGTGGCAACCGCTGCACCACAGCTTTCCTGGCACTAAACGTTGATTGAAGGAAGCTTAAGCTGCCGCATCCATTGCGATCAGCTGATTGCCAGTGTGTCCTTATTTTAAAGGCTATGGACACCTTTGGGGGAATTTTTTTTTAATAAATAGATTAGTCAGTGTGTTTAGTGCGACTTTTTAATCAGTCTTCATTAAAAAATCGGTTAACTTTTTTCACCTGTAATTGATCACATCTAAGTAATGAACTTAGATGTGATCGATTACAGGTGGATCCTGTGTGTCACAGACACACAGGACCTGCCATAACGGAGCCTGTCATATCCACGGGACTGATAGATTCAGTGTAAATAGAGTGATACAGCTGTTCTTTATAGAGAATACAGAACAGCTGTATCTCCAAAAGTAAAACGATTTTTTAATAAAGACTAATTACAAAGTTAGACTAAACACACTGACTAATCTAATTATTACAAAAATATATCTAAATATGCCCTCAAAGGTATACATAGCCTTTAAAAGCCGGTTGTCACAGTGGGACAACTCATTTAAGGCATTAATTTATGGAAATGCAAGGAAAAAAAGTCTTTAAAAAAGGTTTGACATCCCTACAGACAGATATTATACAGTTTCTCTTATTAGTTGTAGGTTGGAATATTAGACTTTGATTTATATATTGTAGACTACATGATATATACAAATAAAACATTTTTGTGTACTGAATACCTTACCAATATTTAATTGTTATATTTCAAATATACATTTCTAGACTGATATAAATACACAACCAGCACAAAACTATATGCAGATAAATCCCAAAATGATCACAATAATTGCCAATGTCTTGACTTGTGGACTAGAAGATTGGTTGGCAATTTACAATTCATCCATAACAAATGTACAAAACAGTGTTATGAGTAAAAAGAGAACATCAGCTTACCGCACTGCCTGACTTTGCTGTTGTTTCTTTCTGTACACTCTTTTCTTGTGTCTGTTTTTCCAAGTTCTGTTCGCTGTGCTGTATAGTTGAGCAACACTGTAACACAGATCTGCTATGAGTCAGGGGCCAAGTATGTTTCAGATTATCCAAATTTACAGGGAATACAATAAAAGCATAATGTGAGCAGTACATTCCAAAATAGACGACAACTAACCAATAGCTTAAAAAAAATCTAACAAAACCTAATGAGGAATATGTGACGTGGTGAGTAGATGTGGTGTTTCAGCATTAAAGTAATTATATACAATCGTAACATAATCTGTGAAATTCTAGATAGATGTATTTAAAGTGTGAGGTCTCACGGGGCAACTGCTGATGGACAGGGCTCTCCCCCAGAAGTACAACCAACATGTCAGTAAGATAATGGAAGTGGCATTTGTGAGTCCAGGACGATGTACTATGCTTGTTCTGCACTCCGGTTGTTTCAACTATTTTTGCCCATCTTATACATAAAGCTCCACTCTCTCAAGACAGCAGCCCTTTAAAGAGGATCTGTCACCCTTCTGTTATTTTGCGTATGATTTCTGTTTGTTTTTTTTTAGAAATGTAGTCATTTATACTGTTTGAAATACCAAAGACAGATTTCCTTTTATTACATTGATGAGTGGGTCTCTCAGTACAAGAGACTTGGCCAGCAACCCTTCTCACCTCAAGGCTTTAAAATGAGATTTTGGCTATCTTGTGTTATTCAAAGGGGTATGAGGAAATTAGGGTTAAGATGCCCATACACTAACAATAGTTTGGCCAACAATTATTCCTCCCGACTCCTCCATACACATGCATGCTCAGCTCGGGCGAACCTGCATATGTTTTCAATGGGGAGACTGGAATAGGCTACTGCCAGACACCTTAGGCAGCTTGTCTCCTGCGAAAAACAAAGGATCGAGCATGTTAAAATCCAACATGTGTGGTCTTTTTTTCCCCTGAACACTGCTGTTGCCGTTCCCACAAAAATTGGCAAGCTTTGCCAACTTTCACATAATGTTTATGGGCACCAGGGCCAGAAACAGTACTACTCTTGTCCATGGATTGTGTCTAGTATTGCAGCTCAGCCCTCTTCAGAAGTTACTGTCCTTCATTACGTATACGAATAAAAACTGAAAATACTAATGTGGAAAAATGAATATGTCTGTTCTAAGTAAATAGTTAATAAAAAAATATATACAACCTATTCCCTTTTATTTATTTTAGCTTTTCTAAGTGTAAGAGTATATATGACATCTAGTAAATTTGGTGCATCTTAGCCACGTCTTCAAAACAGTCAAAGCAGGTGCAAAAAGTGTCCAAAATGCATAATAAATTGGGGCACATGATGTGCGCCATTTTTTGGTGCAATTTCTGAAACTTAGCGCACACAGTACATACAAGTGGATAAACTGTGCATGCGACAAAAATCTACAACACATTGACAACAATGGGAAAAAGACACCAAATGATAATAAAAAAAATTGATGGTCTGAATAGTGAGGTTTAAAGTCTATGCCATCATTGAAATATGTTATTTTTGCAAAGATCAAAATGGCCAAATCATCAAGGGTGTAAATGCCATGAATTTTGTTATACCTCCTCATCTGCCTTCACTATTTTCATGAGGCAAGGCAAGTTTGTAGGATACTGAAAAATTATACTCAAAGAGAAAAAATAGAATAAAATTGATCATGTAAATGATATTAACATACTGACATGTTACGCTGTCTTGTAAGATGTGCTGATATAGTTATGTATCCAGTGTGGCGTTAGGATAAATACATCCTTGATCTTAGCTCTTTCCTGAGAAAAAAAATAACTGTAACAGATTCACCAAGTGATCTGCCTCTCCACTATATTATGGAGATATATTGGATAGTTGAAGCACTCAGGCATCCTGTTATGCAATATGTGCCTCATGCAGCCAAGACAGATAAAATAACAGGATCCAAGATTATTGAAACACTACTGAGAATTGAGGCCTCCTGGTGTTGTAAAACACGATCATAATGTGAATTGAGTCCATGTGTCCTAAAAAAGTGAGTAAGAATTTTCTGTGTTCCAGGTAGCGGTCCTTATAAGAAGTATTGGGGTATGTTCATACGTAGTCGTCCGATACGCCTGAAATTACGGAGCTGTTTTCAGGAGAAAAAAGCTCCGGAATTTCAGACGTAATGGCATGTGCAGGGGTTTTTCGCAGCGTCCATTACGGACGTAATTGGAGCTGCTTTTCCATGGAGTCAATGGAAAACGGCTCCAATTACGTTCCAAGAAGTGACAGGCACTTCTTTGACGCGGGCATCTTTTTTATGCGCCATCTCTTGACAGTGGCGCGTAAAAAAAATGACCGTCGGCTCAGAACATCGTAAAGCCCATTCAAATGAATGGGCAGATGTTTGCTGGCGCATTTGAGCCGTATTTTCGGGCGTAATTCGAGGTTAAAACGCCCGAATTACGTCCGCAAATAGGGTGTGTGAACCCAGCCTTAGAGGATTCGTACCGGAAAAACAAAGGATGTTCCGCAAATCTGCAGCGTATTGCAGTACCAGAAGTGTGGGTGACATTTCAACAAATCTCATCCTCATAAAGCGGGAAAAAAGTAGAAAAAAGCACATAAATTGACCTGCGGTGCGGTTTCCTCGCAGCTCTTCTGTTGCGGGTTTTCCCCATTTAATTCAATGGGGTGCTTAAATTAAGCCACAAAAATCGCAGGTAAGAAAAAAAAAAAAGTTATACTTACCCAGAGTCCATGCTTCTTTTCCAGTCCGGCCTCCTGGGATGACATTTCATCCCATGTGACCGCTGCAGCCAATCACAGGCTGCAGCAGTCACATGGCCTGCAACATCATCCCAGGAGGCCGGACTACACGCAGAGAAGAGGGAGGGGGTAATTATGCAGGTTTTTGTTTTTTTAAATAAATAAATCGGCACTGCTTTGCGCAGCGTAAATTTACACCACGCTGTGGTGCAATTTATTTTGGACGGCATTCCCCGCGGTGTTCAGTGCGGATACGCAGCGCAGCTTGATGCAGAGTCTCCGCCCTGAACATGCTGTGTGTGTTCGTACCCTAAGGGTATGTTCACACGCAAACTCAAAACTGTCTGAAAATACGGAGCTGTTTTCAAGGGAAAACAGCTTCTGATTTTCAGAAGTTTTTTAAGCCACTCTTGATTTTTACTTTTGACTTTTAATTTTTCAAAACGGCCGCGGAAAAAAACGGCCCGTCGGCGCGAAAACTGCTCCGCAATACTCGTCAAAAAACGGCCGAAAATGCCTGTCATTGATTTCAATGCGGAGGCATTTTTTTACAGCGAGCGGAAAAACCGCCTTGCGGTAAATAGAAGCGACATGACCTGTCTTGAGGCGGTTTCCGCCTCCAAAACGCCATTTAAAATCAGTGGGAGACGGAAAAAAAGCTTCGACGAGTGTTTTGACACGTTTTGTCTGTACAAAAAACGCCTGGAGCAGATTTTGCAGGAGGAATTTTCCTCCTGCAAAAAACTCAGTGTGAACATAGCCCTAACAGTCATACTAGTGATTTTGCTGATTGCTAATCTTGAATTTATTAAAAATAGCCTTTTTAATAAATTCAAGATTAGGAGTCAGCAAAATCACTAGTTTGACTGTTAGGCCTTATTTACACGAACGTGTCGCACGGACCTATGTAAGTCAATCACGCAGCCACGCACCAAACACTGATGACACACGGAACTGCAACGCTCAAATAACGCAGCATTTTTTGCGCGCACAAAACGCACACGTTCGTGTAACTAAGGCCTTAGGGTATGCTCACATGGCCTATTTTCGGCCGTTTTTCGGGCCGTAAACGCCCGAAAAACAGGCAAAAAATCAGAAGCAGAACGCCTCCAAACATCTGCCCATTGATTTCAATGGGAGAAACAGCGATCTGTTTTTTCAAAAAACGGTTGCAAAAAAGAAGTGCATGTCACTTCTTGAGCCATTTTTGGAGCCGTTTTTCATAGACTCTATAGAAAAACAACTCCACAAACGGCCGTTAAAAACGCAGCAAAAATCACGAGTTTGATTAAAAAACGTCTGAAAATCAGGAGCTGTTTTCACTTGAAAACAGCTCCGTAGTTTGAGACGTTTTTTTATTTTGTGTGTGCATATACCCTTAGGCCCCATGCACACGAACGTGCTTTTGCGGCCGCAATTCCCCCGAAAATCCACAGAATTGCGGCCCCATTCATTTCTAGGGGGCCATGCACATGACCGTAGTTTTTACGGTCCGTGCATGGCCCGGGAGCCCGCACCGCAGAAAGAACGAACCTGTCTTATTACGGCCGTCTTCTGCGGTCCGGGCTCATTGAAAATAATGGCCGCGGCCATGTGCATGTCCCGCGGTTTGCGGGCGGCTCGCGGCTGACAGTCCGCAGCTGGCCGACCCGAAAATCACGGCCATGCACATGGCTACGTTCGTGTGCATGAGGCCTTACACATAAGAAGACACTACTATTTTAAATGGCATGTGGCAGATGAGGGCCCTGTTACACATATTGCATTGGGGCCCACGAGCTTCAAGTTACGCCTCTGATCTTATTGATACGAATGTTTAGATATCATATTAGCTGTTAATCACCTTTCCCGATTCCAGCGCCATGTTCTGCTCAGCAACTGCAGCACTCTGCATCTGGTTTCTAGGCAATCTGATGACTCTTTCATTGCCGCTCTTCTCCCCACGGCCCTGCTGATTCCGCTCACAGTTCTCCTGCTCTGGGTGTTCAGCGGTGACCGATTGCTATGAGAACCGCCGCTCAAAGATTACATCAGCATACCTCCCAACCGTCCCGGATTCAGCGGGACAGTCCCGGTCTCCGGGCGGTATCCCGTTGTCCCAGGAGGCCAGTGGTATGTCCCAGTGTCAACCGTATCTGCGTCCTCAGGGGCTACTCATGGAATAGAATCCCCTGCCAGAGTGTTTGGCCTGGGATTCCTCTCCTGGAGCGGAATCCCTGGCCACAGAGTAGCCGATGCTCTGGCTGGAGATTCTGGTCCTAGAGGGAGACCCAATGGCGCTATCTACATGGGCACTGTGGCACTATATAGGGGCACTATCTACAGAGGACACTGTGGCGCTATCTACATGGGCACTGCGGCACTACCTAAGTGGGCACTGGCACTTCATATGTGGGCACTGGCACTAAGGGAAGCTAAGGGGGCATTATGCTGTAGGGGGGCAGCTAAGGCAGCTTATACTGTATGGGGCAGCTAAGGGGGCATTATACAGTATGGTGACAGCTAAGGGTGCATTATACCTTAAGTGGGCAGCTATGAGGACATTATAATGTATAGGGGAAGCTTTAGGGGCATTAAACTGTATGGGGCAGCTGTGGGGGCATTATACTGTATGGAGCAGCTGTGAGGGCATTATACTGCATGGGGGTAGCTAAGGGCATTATACTGTATAATGGCAGCTATGAGGACATTATACTGTATGGAGGCAACTATGGGGACATTATGCTGTGTGGGGGAATTAGTTTGGGCATTATCCTGCATGCGGGCATCTGTGTGGGCATTATACTGTGTGGAGGCATCTGTGTGGGTATTATACTGCATGGGGGCTTCTGTGTGGGCATTATGCTGTATGGGAGCATCTGTGTGGGCATTATATTGTGTGGGGGCATCTGTGTGGGCATTATACTGCATGGGGGCCTCTGTGTGGGCATTATACTGTATGGGGGCATCTGTGTGGGCATTATACTGTGTGGGTGCATCTAGGGGGCAGTATACTGTATGGTGGCAGCTAAGGGGGCATTATACTGTGGGGGGGGGGAGATATTTGGTATTATACTGTGTGGGAGGCACTAAGGGAGCATGATACGGTGTTGGCTGAACCGGGTCGCATCGGTTGTCCCTCTTTATGATACTTGACAGTTGGGAGGTATGTATCAGGCCTGGCGGCCTATTTAAAGACAAATCGTTCTGCTATGCAGTCCCTGGTGTTTTAGGTACATTCCTTTCCTTGTCCTTGTTCCTGTGCAGTGCTATTGAGTACAGTGTCTGATCTTGACCATGCTCATGCCTTGTACTTCGAATTGTCTGCCTGGTACATGTTGTTCTTCTTCTGGCTCTGACACTTGACTCAGTTCCTCACTACGCTGCTTCTGAATTAGCACTGAGACCATCAATGCATGACTATTCCCGGGATCTTCCCCAGCAAAATCTCCTGGCAGACATGGGAGATCCTTTTGACTCTGCACCCCAGTGTAGCCAGAATCCTCATATCTTGTACATGACTGTAACATTAGACAGCAGATTTATTCTGGACTGTTGAGTCTAAGTAAAGTGCTAACAGTTTAATACTATTAATTCAGTTTGGCTTAAAATTGGATATCTTAAGGTATGTTCACACGCTTAACAAAAAACGGCTGAAAATGCGGAGCTGTTTTCAAGGGAAAACAGCCCCTGATTTTCAGCTGTTTTTTAAGCAACTAGCGTTATTTGTGGCGGTTTTTACGGCCGTTTTTGGAGCTGTTTTTCTATTGAGTCAATGAAAAACGGCTCCAAAACGGCTCAAGAAGTGACATCCACTTCTTTTTACCGGGCGTCTTTTTACGCGCTGTTTTTTGAAAAAGAGGCGTAACAAAAAAACGCCCCGTGGGAACAATACACCGTATTTCCCATTGAAATCAATGGGCAGATGTTTGTAGGCGTTCTACTTCCGATTTTAGGTCGTGTGAACATATCTTTAGGGTACACTAAAGTATTCCAGTTACTGCATATAAGAAAACCTTACCTATTTTTTTTTTTACACAGGGCTACCCAGGCTGGGTGCTATACCCACACTTAATGCAGTCATGCTTTCAAGATTTAAACCCAGAACCTCCTGTGTTCCAGGAAGTAGCCCTTCTCATTGATACATTTGAAATGTTGCACAGCTCCATTGCTGAATCCCGGGGCGTAGCTAAAGGCTCATGGGCCCGATGAAAAATTTCCCCCCAAATTCTCTTCATGGCTGACGGCCTGCCAACTGTCCCGAATTTGCCGAGCCTGTCCCGAATTTACAGAGACGGTCCCGACAAATTACTGTCCCGGGACTTGTCCCGGGAACTGCTACATTCAATTTTATCTGCGTCCTCAGGAAACTATCCGCTTCCTGCTCCGCCATTCACTCCTCCTGGAGCGAAATCCCCGGCCAAAGTGTTGCCAATGCCCTGCCGGGGATTCCGCTGCAGGAGGTACCACTGACGTCACTGCCCTCATATGGACAGAGAAGTCAGGGCTCCCTCTATTAGCTGAATGCCCGGCAAGGGCGTGTCACGTTGGGTACGTGGACCCACTGGGCCGTATCGCCTTGATGGTATGGCAGCTGGCCAACAGGACACAGGTCACAGTATATAGTTCGTATAGTGTACCTGTTGTAGCTCAGAAAGTAGCAAGACAGGCTCGGCTGGGACTAGGCAGCAGGCAGGCGCCAGACGTGGAACACAGCACAGCATGACTTCAGCTCAACACGGCACTTGACCAGGATAGCACGGGATACAGGTTACAGGAAGCAGGAATGGGAAACACTCGGAACTTGGAAACACTAGGAGACCCTTTACTTAGACAAACTTAGGGCGGATTTACACGAGCGTGTGCGTTTTGCGCACGCAAAAAATGCGGCGTTTTGCGCGCACAAAAGGCACTTAACAGCTCCGTGTGTCATGATCATATGGTACACGGCTGCGTGCTTTTCGCCCAGCCGCCATCATTATGAGACTCTGTTTGGATGTTTGTAAACAGAAAAGTACGTGGTCCTTTTCTGTTTGCAATCATAGTTTGCCTGCTATTGCGCGAATCACGCACGTCCCACGGAGGTACCTCCGTGTGGCATGCGTGATTTTCACGCACCCATTGACTTCAATGGGTGCTTGATGCGCGAAAAACGCAGAAATATAGGACCTGTCATGAGTTTTACGCAGCGGACTCACGCTGCGCAAAAATCACTGACAGTCTGAACTGCCCCATAGACTAGCATAGGTCCGTTAGTGTAAATCCGCCCTTAAGGTAAGACAATGACGCTCAGGCAAGGCAGGAAGGGACTGGGCCCCTCTTATAGTCCAGGGTGCTCATGGGCTAATTTTGACTTTAACTCAGGTGCGCGCGCTGGCCCTTTAAGAGCGGGCACGAGCGTGCGCGCGCACCCTACAGGACCCGGCCGAGGTAAACGGAAGTGAGCGCTGGCGTCTCCTGAGGAGGAGGCTGGGACCAGCGCTCGCAGATCCACGGCTGCGGCCGTCAGGAGATGAGTGAGCATGGGCATGACAGGGTGTCAGCAACGCTTTGCCTAGGGATTCTGGCGCTCCAGGGGTAGCCCATGTTTTCACTGTCCATATAAGGGTAGGGTCGTCAGGGGCACCTGCTGCAGCGGAATCACCGGCAGAGCATTGCCGACACCTGGCCTGGGATTCCGCACATAGAGAGAGCCACTGACTACGTCACTGTCCATATATGGACAATGAAGTTGAGGCTCCTCCTGGAGCGCCGGAATCCCCGGCCAAAGCGTTGCCGATGCCTGGCTGGGGATTCCACTCATAGCGTGAACCCATGACTTCACTGTCCACATAAGGGCCGTGATGTCAGTTGCACCTCCTGCAGCGGAATCCCCGGCCAAAGCATTACCAACACTTGGCCAGGGATTCCGCTAATAGAGGGAGCCAAAGCGGCTCTATCTACAGGGAAGGGGAGTGTGGGGGCTATCTACAGGGTGAGTATGTGGCACTATCTACAGAGGGAGGATGTGGCACTATCTACAGGGAGGTGTGTGGCACTATCTACAAGGGGGCTGTGTGTGGCATCATCTACAGGGTGTCTGCGACATTATCTGCAGGGGGTCTGTGTGGCATCATCTACAGGGGGGCTGTATGGCATGATCTACAAGGGGGCTGTGTGGTATCATCTAGAGGGAGTGTGTGCGGCATCATCTACAGGTGGTGTGTGTGTGTGGCATCATCTACGGGGAGTTGGGGCATCATCTACAGGGGTCTGTGTGGCATGTACAGGGGGCTGCATGGCACTATCTACAGAGGGTACTGTGGCATCATCTACAGGGAGCAGTGTGTGCCAATATCTACAGGGAGCATTGTGGGGCAATATCTACAAGGGGCACTGAGTGGGACTCTATATACACTGTTTTTTACGCTACCAGTAGTGGTCAGCACATATCGCCTAGCCCTAGTGATAAATGGAGAGATTACCTGCCTGTAAACAACCAGATAATCAGAGACATACCGCCCACCATACTAGTTGTCAGCCAAACTAGTACAATAAGACACACCCACCAAAGACGCCACACCCTAAGGCTGGATTCACACGAGCATGTTCGGTCCGTAAAGGTCGGAACGTATTTTGGCCGCAAGTCCCGGACCGAACACACTGCAGGGAGCCGGGCTCCTAGCATCATAGTTTTGTACGACGCTAGGAGTCCCTGCCTCTCCGTGGAACTACTGTCCCGTACTGAAAACATGATTACAGTACGGGACAGTTGTCCCGCAGCGAGGCAGGGACTCCTAGCGTCGTACATAACTATGATGCTAGGAGCCCGGCTCCCTGCAGTGTGTTCGGTCCGGGACTTGCGGCCAAAATAAGTTCCGTCCTTTACGGACCGAACATGCTCGTGTGAATCCAGCCTAAGTGTCCCTGGAAATGTTTTTCAAATGTTGGCAACTGTGGTTTTACACACAGGGCGCAGCAGACAGTATCACACATGGTAGGCTTAGATAAATGTCCCAGCAGACAGGCTTAGATACAGGCATGGCCGTATTCAGAGTTAATGCTTCCCTAGGCACCTTGAGGGTATGTTCACACGGCAGCGTCCGAAAACAGCTCCGTAATTTCAGCCGTAATGGCATGTTGAGGCGCTTTTTCGCTGCGTCAATTATGGACGTAAATGGAGCTGTTTTTCCATGGAGTCAATGGAAAACTGCTCCATTTAACGTCTGAAGAAGTGACAGGCACTTCTTTGACGCGGGCGTCTATTTACGCCCTGCCTTTTGACAGCGGGGCGTAAAAAAAATGACTGTCGGAACAGAACATCGTAAGACCCATTCAAATGAATGGGCAGATGTTTGCCGACGCTATCGAGCCGCATTTTCGGACGTAAATCGAGGCGAAAACGCCCGAATTAAGTCCGTAAATAAGCCGTGTGAACATACCCTTAGTGCTGATGCCCCCTATAATGCCCAAAGTTATGGAAACAGCATAGCTCGCTGACATTGCGGCTCCAGCGCTGGACCCAGGAAAGGTAAGTATAATAATTGTTTTGCTTTTTATGTGTTATTAATTTATTTTTTTGTGTCTGTGTTTTTTTACAGGTTCGGTTGTGGGACTACTTCGGATTTGAGGACTACTTCGATGAGGGCAGTTTTTTTATTCTCAATAAAATGGATAATGAGAGTTGTGCTTTTTTTTTATTTCAATAAAATATTTTTTCTATGTCTGTATTTTTTTTAAACTTTATTTCTTCTACCTTAGTAATGGCCGCTGGCTGATTGACAGCATCCATTGCTAAGGCAGGGCTTAGTGTTAGCCAGTGAAAAGGCTAGCACTAACTCCCATTATTACCCCATACACACCACCACCAGGGGAGATGGGAAGAGCCGGGTACAATCCAGTACCCAACCATCTGTATTAATGGTCGGTCACTGGGGCAGCTGCAGGCTGGTATTACTAGGCTGGGAAAGCCCAAAAACAGTGGCCCTTCCCACCCTGGTAATGCTAGGCTGCTGCTGCGTTGTATCTGGCTGGTTATGAAAGGTGGATACTATAAGGGTATGTTCACACAAAGTTTTTTGGCGCTGTTTTTGATGCAGTAATAGCGCCAAAAAAACGAACGAAAACGCCTTTTTTTTTCCAGCGAGTGTAAAAAAACGCTCACAGGAAAAAGAAGTGACATGCTGTTTCTTGAGACGTTTCCGTCTCTGGCCCCCCATTGACATCAATGGGAGGCAGAGAAAGCAGTTTTCGCAGCGCTTTGTATCCGCAAAAAGCGCGGCAAAGAGAGTGCAGGCAGGTCGGAACTTGTCGGAATTTTGAGGCAGATTTTTCTGCCTGTAAAAAAACTCAGTGTGAACAGGGCCTTACTGTTATAGAGAAACCAAATGTATGTATATTACCATTGTTGTGTATACCTAACAAACTTTATCCAGTCAACAACTAGGTGTGTTCTTTTTTATGTTTATTAACATACTTATTTTACAGCCCTGAAGCCCGTGTTACTAGACATCTAGCACTTCCCTAAACCTTGAGAACGGCTCCATGCGTTGAACACTCCCTACGTCCAGGTGGCGCTACACTGCTGGGCTAAATTTTCTTGACACAGATCACATGACAGAGCGCTGAGTTTTCCCGCCGTCTCTTCCCTGTACGGCGCTTCTTTGGTTGCCGGGGTAACCGGCGTGTTTCCGTAACGCGTCAGCTTGCGAAAACTGATTTCCAACATGGCGGATTGCTAGTTGAGAGGAACGTCTGATAACGTAGAGTGGAGGAGGCCGAAGGACTGAGCACCCCTCGAAGGCTGCGCTAGGTGAGTGTGTCAGCAGCCAGGTAGCTGTGGAGATGTGATATAAGGAAGAGCTTGGCATGGGAGTCGTGTATATGTGGAGAGCTGTCGTCGAGTCCCCGGTACCTGAGCTCCGGGGGAGGAATAGACTGATAGGAGCTTCTTGTGCAGGCTCCCTAGTTGGGGGTTGTGTGCGTTTGATTACGTTTCGTTGTGAACTTGTATTCCCACAGTAGCTGGAGGGCCGCAGGTCTAGACCGCTGTTCTATCTCCGGCACTCGGGCTGCTGTGGAACTACAACTCCCAACATGCTTGTTTATCAAAAATGACTTCTGGGCATTGGGTAAAGCCCCTGAGGGAGGCTCTTGTTCCCTTGAATGTGTTCGGTTCTGTGTATCGGATTCTCTGTTAGGACTTGTGCACAAGTAACGGAATTGCCACGTATTTACTGTCCGTAATCGCAGATGGAAAATACGCCGTGGAATACAGTATCAGCCAAGTGAGTGTGATGTAACGAATATCATCCACGCTGCGGGAAAATTCAGTCTACAAATTCACCTGAGATGCGTAAATGTCCATTATCGCTGCGGAACGTGGACTGATTTGCTGCGTTTTTCTGATGTACGGTGTAATTTGCTGCAAAAATCGGCACGATTTTCCCCAGTAAGAAAATGCATGTAGTATTATGGATTTTTCGCAGTGGTTTGTCTATTAGTTGATGCGCAAATGTTGTGGAAGTTTTCTGCAGCAAATCCGTTCCATGTGGACAAGCCCTTAGGAGCTCCCTTCATATATACCGGGGAAAGTGCAGCTCTAGTTTTCCTGAACAAAAACGGACACCCAGGCGGAATCTGCCGTATTCCATTATAAGTAAAGCTGTGTTCACATCTGCATTAGGGATTTCCTTGTTCGGCTCTGTCATAGGTGCAGAACGACAAAAAACTGGAGCGGCCGGTTCCGGCGCATGACGGATCCCAACGACTGGTTATGGAACGCATTGACTTTAATGGGTTCCGTCAGGCATTCGGCACGGTGTCGATTGTTTTCCTGGACAGAATACGCTATTTTGCCTGTGAAAATCGTTGGAATCTGCGACGGAGGCTCCTAGCGTAGCTTCTGATGCAGTTTGTGAACAGAGCCTTAACTGGGTCCTCACCGCTGGTGTATGTCATAACATTGGAGCTTCCATTATAAACTGGAGCCACAACACAGATGTCATAGCGGTTCTCCTCTTTGGACAATCTCTACTTGTTAGGGGATGTTCACACGCCTTATTATTGGAAGCAGAACGCCTCCAAACATCTGCCCATTGATTTCAATGGGAAAAACGGCGTTCTGTTACTACGGGGCGTTTTTTTTATGTGCCCGTTTTGAAAAACTGCCTTGTAAAAAAACGCTCGCAAAAAAGAGTACATGTCACTTATTGAGCTATTTTTCATTGACTATAGAAAAACCGCTGCAAAAATGGCCGTGAAAAACGCGAGTTGCTTAAAAAACTTCTGAAAGCAGCTCCGTATTTTCAGACGTTTTTTAGTTAGTGTGTGCACATGCCCTTAGGGCTCATTCAGACGAACGTGAAAAACGTGTGCCTGTGCAATCAGGAGTGGGGCAATGGCTGTATTACACAGCCGCAGCCCCGATCTAACAACAGAACCAAGAAACCTCTCATTTCAACTGTTATCACCTAAAAGAGGCTCTGTCACCAGATTTTGCAACCCCTATCTCCTATTGCAGCAGATCGGCGCTGCAATGTAGATTACAGTAACGTTTTTATTTTTTTTAAACGAGCATTTTTGGCCAAGTTATGACCATTTTTGTATTTATGCAAATGAGGCTTGCAAAAGTCCAACTGGGCGTGTTTAAAGTAAAAGTCCAACTGGGCGTGTATTGTGTATGTACATCTGGGCGTTTCTACTTCTTTTACTAGCTGGGCGTTAGGAATGGGAGTGTATGATGCTGACGAATCAGCATCATCCACTTCTGTTCGTTAACGCCCAGCTTCTGGCAGTGCAGAGACACAGCGTGTTCTCGAGAGATCACGCTGTGACGTCACTCACTTCCTGCCCCAGGTCCTGCATCGTGTCGGCACCAGAGGCTACAGTTGATTCTGCAGCAGCATCAGCGTTTGCAGGTAAGTAGCTACATCGACTTACCTGCAAACGCCGATGCTGCTGCAGAATCAACTGTAGCCCCTGGTGCCGATGTGTCCTCGCTCGTCCGACACGATGCAGGACCTGGGGCAGGAAGTGAGTGACGACACAGCGTGATCTCTCGAGAACACGCTGTGTCTGCACTGCCAGAAGCTGGGCGTTGTGAAGAGAAGTGGATGATACTTCTCGTCAGAACGCCCAGCTAGTAAAAGAAGTAAACACGCCCCGATGTACGCACACAATACACGCCCACTTGGACTTTTACTGTAAACACGCCCAGTTGTACTTTCGAAAGCCTCATTTGCATAAATATAAAAATGGCCATAACTTGGCCAAAAATGCTCGTTAAAAAAAACAAAACGTTACTCTTAACTCCATTGCAGCGCCGATCTGCTGCAATAGGAGATAGGGGTTGCAAAATCTGGTAACAGAGCCTCTTTAAAGAGGCTCTGTCACCACATTATAAGTGCCCTATTTCCTACTTAAGGAGATCGGCGCTATAATGTAGATGACAGCAGTGCTTTTTATTTAGAAAAACTATCTATTTTTACCACGTCAGGAGTGATTTTTAGTTTGATGTTAATTAGTTTCTTAATGCCCAAGTGGGTGTGTTTTTACTTTAGACCAAGTGGGTGTTGTACAGGGGAGTGTATGACGCTGACCAATCAGCGTCATGCACTTCTCTCCATTCATTTACACAGCAGCAACAAACACTAAGGCCCCATGCACACGACCGTAAAAACGCCCGTAATTACGGCACGTTTTTACGGGCCCATGGACTTCTATTGGCCACGGGTACCTCCCCGTATGCTTACGGGAAGGTGCCCGTGCCGTTGAAAAATATAGAACATGTCCTATTTCAGTCCGTAACGGCAGGCCCATAGAAGTCTATGGGGCTCCCGTAATTACGGGTGACTACGTGTGTGCACCCGTAATTACGGGAGTGTTGCTAGGCGATGCCAGTGTATAGTCACTGTCCAGGGTGCTGAAAGAGTTAAACGATCGGCAGTAACTCTTTCAGCACCAGGGACAGTGACTACCGATCACAATATAGATAAAGCTAAAAAAAAAAAAAGACGTTCATACTTACCCAGAACTCACTGCTTCTTCCTCCAGTCCGGCCTCCTGGGATGACGTTACAGCCCATGTGACCGCTGCAGCCAATCACAGGCCAATCACTGGCTGCAGCGGTCACATGGACTGCCGCATTATCCAGGGAGGTCGGACTGGATGTCAAGAGAGGGACGCGTCACCAAGACAACGGCCGGGTAAGTATGAATTTCTTTTACTTTTATTACGGAAAGGGCTGCCCCTTCTCTCTATCCTGCACTGATAGAGAGAAGGGCTGCCGATTTAGTGCAGTGTAATTTTGCAGAGAAAATGTGCCCGTAAATATGGGTGTAATACGGGTGACACCGGACCCGTATTTACGGGCACGGGTCCGTTAATACTGGTGCAATACGGGTCGAATACGTGTGACCACCCGTATTTACGGGCACGTTTTCGCTGCAAAATTGTAGGCACTTTCTGCAGCGGACAGGGGTCAGCACAGGCACTCTGACCGTTCTGCAGCTACAATGCCCCAAACTCAAGCTGCAACACACTGCGTGGTCATAACAACCCCCCTCCACTAGTGACCAGAGCCTGTCAACGCACTAGTGTCACTATACCAGAATTTGGACTTTGATACCAATAAGTTGTGTGGTATTGGGTTACTTTGCCAACAATAAAAAAATAAAAGGTCCTTTCATTTTTTGATGTGAGGCATATGGCGTTATGAATTCTGAAACTCCATGTGCCTTACATTAATAATAATGTGCCTACAATTAGCATGTGAGCATAAAAACTGGACCATGGAAGAAGGTGCTCTGGTCTGATGAATTATAGTTTCTATTACATCATGGCTGGCTGTGTGTGCATTTCTTACCTGGGGAGGAGATGGCACCAGAATGCACCATGGGACAAGCCTGTGGAGACAGTGCTGTGAAACCCTGGGTCCTGGCATTCATGTGGATATTACTTTGATACATACAAAAAAAGTTCTTCCTTTTTCTGATGTGAGGCGCGAGGTGTGATGAATTTTGAATGTGCCTCATATTAATAGTAATTAACCATATCATGTTTCTCATAGTGTATCCCTAGTTGTAACTCATAAGTGTTAACTGGTTCCCGACCGTTGGCTGTATTTTTACGGCCCGCGCTCAGGGTCCTTAAAACCCGAGCCATAGACTTTTTACGGCTCGGGTTTTAACTTGCTGCCCGCGCGATCGGGCAGCTGAATGTCGGGTCTCCGGCTGTCAGTGACTGCCGGGGATCCTGAGGAGAGGATAGAAGCTGCTTCTGTCTTCTCCGATCTCACAGCGCTCAATGAACGCTGTGTATATGAATAGAGACAGCAGCAGCGGCGCTGTCTCTATTCCTCCCGGTGATCATGTGACTGGTCACATGATCGCCGGGTGCCGTTACTGACAGACTGCTGCTGGGTCTTACTAGACCCAGCACAGTCTTATTCGTGACAATCGTCACTATGAGAGGGCTGATTTCCCTGCTATGCAGCCCCAGTTACAGGGGAAAAACATGGTGTAAAAGAAAGAAAAAATATATATAAAGGTCCCCAAAGGTCTTTTTTGACCTTTGAGGGACAGACCATAGTAATAAAAAAATAGTAGTCAAGTGCAAAAAAAAATTAAATAATAAAATACCCACCCCAAAAAAAAAACGTCCCCCCCCCCTCCAATCATTGTTGTAACACTAGCGAAGTGCTTCCGTGTGCCGTGTGCGATTTCAATGGGTGCGTGATGCGCGAAAAATGGCTAAGTATAGGACATGTCTTGAGTTTTACGCAGCGGACATAAGCTGCGTGAAAATCACGGACTGTCTGAACGGCCCCATTCACTAATATAGGTCCGTGCGACGCGCGTATCCCGGACGTTAAACACATTCGTGTGAATAAGGCTTTAGGCAGGTGGTTTTTAAAGAGACACTCCAGTGTTTTTTTTTATAGTAGCCCATGTTTGTAACGTACACCCAGTAAAAGGTAGGGCAGGTCATCCTCTTACCGGGTTCTATTTGCACAAATATCCTGGCCGCAATTATGTCACGTGACCGGCCGATTCCTACAGCGTCTGCTGTGTGGACCAGAAGTCTCTTTCACAATGCGCTTCTATGAAAAGTCCAGAAGTCTCTTTCACGATGCATTTCTATGGGAGCTCTCAGGAATACATAGTGAAAGGGACTTCTGGTCCACACAGCAGATTCTGTAGGAATCGGCCGATCACAGTGCGGTCACATGACATAATTGAAGCCAGGATATTTCTGCAACAAAGCACCCAGTAAGAGGATGACCTACCCGACCTTTAACCGGGTGTATTTTACCAACGGGGGTCACATTAAAAAGAACACTGGAATGTCTCTCTAATGTTATTGCTGAACTGTGTATATATCCACGCAACGTCCTAGTGATCACAAAGGCACAACAGATGGCAAAAATCCCCACACAAGGGCAGCTGTGATTGACGGCCATACTCCTGCAACAGCCAGCAATCCAGAAGCCTCTATTCTCTGTCTTTAGATATTGTGATCAATGCCGATTGTGGCGTCTGAGGAGTGTAAACATAGTGACGGGGCTCTCTTTGGTACCTCACCTCATTTACGTAACAGGGTTCCTCTTTTTAATATGGCAGCCCAAGACCTTATTCTTGCCCCCATGGTTGTCCTGTGATAATACCTTTTTGGGCACCACTTTAAGCAGATCGGTCATAAAAATATTTAACCCCTTGTCGCCACAGCCATTTTTTAATTTTTTTTAATTTGTTTTTTTCCTTCCTGCCTTCTGAAAGCCTTAACTTTTTAATTTTTATGTAGAGCAGCGGGGATGGGGCTTGTTATGGGGTGAGTTCTCTTTTTTTGATTGCACCGTTTAACCACTTCGCACACCCGGACGTTCTATTGCGTCCGGGTGCGGGGGGTGATGTTTGGAGCACGCTGGGTGTGCTCCATATGTTGCGGGTGACGGCTGTATTTTACAGCGGACTGCTGGGACTAACAGCCGGGAGCAGCGACTGCGCTGTTCCTGACTGTTTAACCCCTCAAATGCTGCGGTCAATCACGACCGCAGCATTTGAGCCTTTGGAAAAGAGGGGGGAGGCGCGCTCCAACAGCTCATCGCCCACCCCGCAGTGAGACCGGTGGGTGACGACGGTTGTTATGGCAGCCCAGGGGCCTAATGAAGGCCCCCAGGGCTTCCTTCACTCTTCCCCTGTTAAGCCCTGCCTATAGCAGCCTGTAAAAAGGATGATATACTGCAATACATTAGTGTTACAGTATATTGTACCAGCGATCTAACGATCGCTGGTTCTAGTCCACTAGGGAGGCTAATAAAGTGTGTAAAAATAGTGGTAAAAAGTTTTTAGTAGTGGGGAAAAAAAATATATATATAAGTTAAAAAAAAAACTTTTCCCTTTGTGCCCCTAAAGTAATGTAAAAAATAAAAAAAGTAAACAAAATTGGTATCTCTGCGTCTGTAAAAGTGTGAACTATTACAATATAGCGTTATTTAACGCACACAGAGAACGCCGTAAAAAAATATTAAACGCCATAATCACTGTTTTATGGGTCAACTTAGCTCTTCAAAGAATTTAATAAAAAGTGATCAAAAAGTTCTATGTACCAAAAAATGGTACAGATAAAATCTACAGCTCGTTCCACAAAAAATGAGCCCTCGCATCGCTCAATCGGGGAAAAGATAAAAAAAGTTATGGCTCTCATTTTTTTTTTTTAACAAAAAGTTTATTATCAATAAAAGCAGTAAAATATATATAACAAAAAAACCTATATAAATAAAGATAAGTTGTCGTCGTTTTTGCCGTACGGTGAAAGCCGTAAAAACTAAACCCAAAAAAACAATTGAGGAATCGCAGTTTTTTCAAACTTCAGCCCGCACATAATTTTTTTTTCATTTTCCCAGCACATTATATGGAACTGTAAATGGTACCAAAATAAACTAGAACAAAAAAAGTTATTTGTTTTTTTTCTCGCCATTTTCTGAGAGCCACTTCTTGTGGGAGTTGTGCATTTTATTGCTACCATTTTTGGGTACATACGACTTTATGATCACTTTTTGTTTAATTTTTGAAGGGCTAAGGTGACCAAAAATAGCAATCCTGTTGTTATTTCAATTTTTTTTTATATCACTTACAATGCGGGTTAAATAATGTTATATTGTAATAGTTTGGACTTCTATGGATGCAGCAATACCAATTATTATGTTTAGTATACTCCACCCATACCGGACATGATGCACAGTTCAGGAAGGGATTATTACAGGGGCATTTTCAGAATGGACAATTATTAATGGTGATAATTGTCTGATTTCTGGGGGCCCCACAGCTGGGACCCCCGATCGATCGAAAGAACGGGTGTCCGTAACTCACTGTTCCTCCTCACTATTCGATAGCACTGAGGAGGACATTGAATGTGCTATGATACCCCAAAAAATAGTGCTGTTTTATTAATAGGTGGTAAAACAAAATAACCATAAGTCTGATGTATTCATGAGAAGAGCGCATCCAACCTTCTCCTGCCCCCCTCACCAATGATGGCCTCTGATGTGCGCATGCAAATACATTTGTGGTTTTCATTCATGTATGTAAAGTACAGGAGAAGCCAGAGGCGGATTAAAGGAAGGGTGTGGCGAAAACATTTTTTTTTAGATCAATTTGCTTTTAGTGTTTTATTAAAAAATGTTTTATTTATTTGTGTGTTTGTGTTTTACTTTTTTTTATTTTTGAACTTTTTCTTGTCCATGTGGGCTGCCATTTTTTTTTTCATCTCTGTATGTGTCGATTAACGACACATACAGACATGGAATACGGCACATACAGCCCCATAGTGAATGCGAACGGGGCCCGTTCCATCCACTATGCTTTACGCCGTCTGTGTGGGAACGGCACATGCGCCGATCCCACACAGTCCAAATGGAAGGTCTTCGGCTGAGCGACGTCCGGCGCCATTTTCTTGTGGACGGAAGCCGCGGCTGGACAGTAAGATTACTACTTCCGGTCGCGGCTTCCGGACTTGTGTTCTAATGCAAGCACTTGGAGCGGAGGGAGCGGCGGCGGCAGGAGCAGGTAAGTTATTTCTGTGTATGTACGTGTTTTAGTGTGTGATTACTACTGTATGTAAACCTACTACACTGTGTGTTAGCTCAAAAAATGGTGACACCGTGTAGGAGGTTTGAACGTTCATTCCCCTCCTTTCTCATGGCACTAGCCAGGATAAGGGAGGGGGGATTCTGTGAGCTCACTAGAGCGAGTGTGTCTTCTCAAATTTTGCAGCATAAAGCAATGTGGTTGCTTTACCACATGCCAATGCTACAATTTTGGGAATTGCTCCATCTAGTGACCAGCACTGGGAAATATTATAAATTAGAATCTAATTTATAATATTTCCTGACTCGTAAAAAAATTAGAACAATGTTTAATCATTTATACACTAACTGTTTAACTAAAAAAAACAAAAAAACTCTGAAGTCGCTGAACTTTATATATTTGCAGATTTCTGTTTAGGCGGCCACAGGTCTGGCACGGTTTTACATTTGCTGTAAAAGCTGAATGAGCCATACAGAAGAGGGAAAGCAGAACACAGACACTAAAGAGGTCAGGAGCTTTAAATTGTTAGTGGCTTCCAGGAAAAAAAAAATCTACTGTATGTGAATATAACCTAACCCCTTAAGGTCCGAGCAATTTTTTGATTTTTCATTTCTCACCTCCCGCATTCCAAGAGCCATAACGTCTTTATTTTTCCGTCAATAGAGTGGTGTGAGGGCTTATAGTTTGCAGGAGGAGTTGTACTTTCTATTGGTAGCATTTGAAGTACCATATAATGTACTCGGAAACTAAAAAAAAAATATTTGCGGGCTGAAATTGGGAAAAACTGCGATTACTCAATTATTTTTTGGGTTCCGTTTTTACATCTTTCACCGTGCGGTAAAAACAAGAACTTTATTCTGTGGCTCAATATGATTACGGTGATATCAAATTTATATAGATTTTTTTTATATTTTACTACTTTAAAAAAACAAAAAACTTTTTGTTAAAAAAATAATCGTTTTGTTTTACCACATTCTGAGAGCTGTAACTCTTTTATTTTTCCGTGCATTGAGCGGTGAGAGGGCTTATTTTTTGCGGGACGAGCTGTAGTTTTTATTGGCATCATTTGTTGGTACATATGACTTTTTGGTACCGGAAGCCTCCTGGGCCCCGCCGACGACGGGGCATAGGAGGATTCCGTTACTGGCGGACCGGGAGGGTAAGTATTAGCCCTCGGATCGCCTTTGCAGCCACCGGCAACCCAGCGATCACGTTGCTGGGGTGCCGGTGGCTATAAACTCCTCAGATGCTGCGATCTCTATTGAACGCAGCATCTGAGGGGTTAATCTGCCGGATCGGATGCTAGCTCCGGTCCTGGCCGATACCTCAGGGTGACAGCTGTAACATACAGATGTCGCTGGCTCAGCTCCTGAGCCAACTCCATCTGTTTCACGTAGTTACGTGAAAAGGCGTTAAGCCACCAGTTTTAATCACATAACTGTACGTGATTTGGCGGGAAGGGGTTAAAGTACCATATAATGGGTGAATTGGAGAAAACTGAGATTCCTCCATGGTTTTTTGGGGTTTAGTTTTTACTGTATATATATTTAACTTCTCTTAAGGTAAAAGTACACTTAACATCTACTTTTACCTTAAAGAGGCTCTGTCACCACATTATAAGTGGCCCTATATTGTACGTGATGTGATCGGCGCTGTAATGTAGATTACAAAAGTGTTTTTTATTTAGAAAAACAATCATTTAGCTTTATGCTAATGAGTTTCTTAATGAACAACTGGGCGTGTTTTACTTTTTGGCCAAGTGGGCGTTGTACAGAGGAGTGTATGACGCTGACCGATCAGTGACCCATCAGCGTCATACACTTCTCTCCATTCATTTACACTGCAGATAGCGATATAGCTATATCGCTATGTGCAGCCACATACACAAACACTAACATTACTTCTGTGTCCTGACAATGAATATACATTACCTCCAGCCAGGACGTGATGTGTATTCAGAATCCTGACCACTTCGCTAATACAATCCCGACAGTACAGCACAGCAAGCGTAATCTCGCGAGATTACGCTGTAAACTGTCATTTCAAACAACAAACATTTGTCATTTTTTGCTGGTTTTTACTTCTTTTATTGAACTTGATGGGGAAAATCTGCAGCACATACACAACCATTCCACAGCATAAAGTAGTCTCCCAGCGATGGCATGTTCCAATTTCAACTGTATCTGCATCCTTAGGACGCAGATATGGTTGTATACATAGCTGGAGCAGGGAGCTGATGTTTTCTTGCTCCAGCATTCACTATGTAATGCCAGCTGTGAGCGGCTTGACGTAAACAGGCGTGATGTGACGTCATCGCGCCTGTCTGCGCAGAGCCACACGCTGCACAAAGCGGTGGAGTAGAGGGATCTCTTCCACTCGTCGTGGGAACGGGGTTAGGTAAATATTTATTTTATTTTTTTATTAGGCATTATACTGTCTGGTGGCAGCTAAGGGGGCATTATAGTGGGTATGGGGGACGCATTGGGGAAATATGCTCTATGGGGCATTATACTGTATGCTGCAGCTATGGGGGCATTATATTGTATGCTGCAGCTATGGGGGCATTATATTGTATGCTGCAGCTATGGGGGCATTATATTGTATGCTGCAGCTATGGGGGCATTATACTATATGGGGTCATACTGTATGGGGGCAGCTATGGGGATATTATCCGGTATATGGGGCAGCTATAGGGGTAAATATACTGTGTGGGGGGCACGAAGGGGTAAATATACTGTGTGGGGGGCACTAATGGGTTATTATACTGTGTTGGGGCAGCTGTGGGAGCATTATACTGTGTGGAGGCCGCTATATGGGCGTTATCCTATGGGGGCAGCTGTGAGGGCATTATGCTGTGCGGGGGCCGCTATATGGGTGTTATGCTATGAGGGGGCAGCTGTGAGGGCATTATGCTGTGCGGGGGCCGCTATATGGGCGTTATCCTATGGGGGGCAGCTGTGAGGGCATTATGCTGTGCGGGGGCCGCTATATGGGCGTTATCCTATGGGGGGCAACTGTAAGGGCATTATGCTGTGCGGGGGCCGCTATATGGGCGTTATCCTATGGGGGGCAACTGTAAGGGCATTATGCTGTGCGGGGGCCGCTATATGGGCGTTATCCTATGGGGGGCAGCTGTGAGGGCATTATTCTGTGCGGGGGCCATTATACTATGTGGGGGACCCAATCAGATGTGTTTCGTTCCCCCTGTGCTAAACTCCTAGCTACGCCTCTGGTTACTATAGTCTTATTTCTGTACTCCCGTGGCAATAAGTGCTGCACGCCTCATTCCAGACTCCTTCCCCATACATAGTTCTACATTTGGAGATGAAGTGCTTTTACTAATCACCAAACTGTGACCATTAGAGCTGCTGGTGCAGGCTGGCTGAATCCTTGGTAGGTTGTAGTCTGTATCCCACTCACAGATGTCAGATGGCCGAGTGTGTGCAGCGCTGTGGATCGGTTTGTTGTCACCGGAAAATAACGATTTCGGATGCAGTTCATTGCAGTGCGCATGCTCGGTGTGTGCAGTACACGATGTAGTGATGGTATGGCTGTAGATGGCCCTTTGTTTACATGGGTTGCACTGAGGAACGGCTTGTGCCGTGGCCATTGCATTACCTCTGTCATTTCCTATAGCGCCTGGGGTTGTCATTGATCGTCATAACAACTGGCCACATGATGTGTGCGCATTACGGCAGGTGCCGCTGTTTGCACTGTACTCCGTTCTCCTGAGTTTGCCGCCAGTTTGAGGCGGGTTTTGTGTGTGTTTAGCGCGGCCTCTCCTGTGTATGGCGCGGCTCCTTGCAGTCCTGCCCCCGTGTCTGAGGTACCGCCTCACATCTCTGTATAACGTGCATTCCTGTAGAGCTCGTCCATGTTACTGCAGGAGCGGCTGCCCTCTGGTGAGTGCGGGCCGCCACGGTGGTCTACTGTATATATTCTACACATTCTGCTCATATGTTGTCGGCAGGGTCGCGGCTTCAGTACTATACATTGTATCATTCATATTGTGCGGCTGTATGGAGCTTCTCCTAATAACAGCTATTGTTGCTGTGGAGACTGTAAACATTTCATAGGTCTACACTGGGGAGGCGGGGCCGGTGACAACGGAAAATAATACTGGAAGAAGTTTCTGTATTTCACCTGTGTGTAAAATGTTCCTATTAGATGTAATAATTGACCTGTGTGTAAGGTTTCATGCACACAGGCGTATTCAGGTTCCATATCGCACAGAAGGTGTTTTAAAAAAAATAAAATAATAATTTGTATCATGCTTGATCAGATGTTGTGAAAAGGCTACTTGTAGTCTGTAGATGTTATTGGAGTGACACTTAGGCTATGTTCACACTGAGTATTTTGCAGGAGGAATATCTGCCTCAAAATTCAGTTTGGAACTTTGAGGCAGATTTTCCTCTCCCTGCACGGCGATTTTCGCGCCGTTTTTTGCCCGCAGCCATTGAGCGCCGCGGGCATAAAACACTGAAATAAGCTTTCTCTGCCTCCCATTGAAGTCAATGGGAGGTCAGAGGCGTAAACGCCCGAAGATAGGGCATGTCGCTTCTTTTTCCCGCGAGGCAGTTTACTGCTCGCGGGAAAAAGACACCGACGCCTCCCATTGAAATCAATGGGAGGCGTTTTCTGGCCGTTTTTGCCGAGTTTTGCGACGCGGTTTCCGCGTCAAAAAACTCGGTAAAATACTCCGTGTGAACATAGCCTAATAAAAGGTTTTTGTCTCCAGTATTGTAAAGGACATTATATTGAAGCATTTATTTTACTGTAGCCACCAAATTCCAGGACTTTTTTTTTTTTTCTTTTTTAGCTGTAACTGCTACCAGTTTATACACAGTAATGTGGCAGAACCTTTCCTATCCCCATTCCCGTGTTCTGATGTGAGCTTATTGTTGACAGAAGCATGGCGGATGTTCACGTAGATGAACGCTGACTGCCCATTCACATTCACTCGTTTTTTACTGACATCTGTATTTTCCAACCCAGATTGGATGAGCTTACATGTTAATTTAAATAGGAAAATGGAGAAGAGCGACTGCAATGTACCATAGGAGTTGCTTATCTCAAATGGGAATAAATTCAAACTCCATGATCCGTTTTCCCTACTCTAAGCCCTTATTCACACGACAGGGTTTCCTGGCCGGGTGACGGCCGTTCATAAATCTGCCGTCACCCGGCTGCATTAGGAACAATAGACCCCTAATGGGGCTATTCACACGACCGATTTTTTGACGGGCCGGGAAACCTGGCCGTCAAAAAATGGGACATGCCCTATTTTCAGCCATTTGCCCGGCTCCCATAGAAGTCTATGGGGCCGGGTAATACACGGCCATCACCGGAATGTGTCCCGAGTGATGGCCATGTATTCCGTCGCTCGCGCTCTCTCTCTCCTCCTCACAGTGCAGAGTGCATGTGAGGAGGAGGAGGGTCTTTTTACGCTCCCTGAAGAAGTCGGAATCTCCAATCCCCGGCCGGGGATTCCGCTACAGGAGAAGTGAGTAACTACACTGTCCATATATGGACACAGCGACGTCACTCACTTCTGAAGCGGAATCCCCGACACCTTGGCCGGGGATTCCGCTACAGGAGAAGTCAGTGACTAAACTGTCCATATATGGACATAGAAGTCAGTGACTTCTCTTGGAAGGGGGGGGGGGGGGGGATGGGGTGCAACCTACAGGGGGCTATGTGACATTACCTACAGGAGGCTATGTGACATTGCCTACAGGGGGCCGGGTGGCATTGCCTACAGGGGGCCGGGTGGCATTGCCTACAGGGGGCCGGGTGGCATTGCCTACAGGGGGCCGGGTGGCATTGCCTACAGGGGGCCGGGTGGCATTGCCTACAGGGGGCCGGGTGGCATTGCCTACAGGGGGCCGGGTGGCATTGCCTACAGGGGGCCGGGTGGCATTGCCTACAGGGGGCCGGGTGGCATTGCCTACAGGGGGCCGGGTGGCATGATCTACAGAGGGCTGTGTGGCAACAAATTTAAATGAAATGCATCCGATTTTAAAACGGACAGGGGAAAAAACGGATGCAAAACGGGTCAAAATCGGCCGTTAAAAACGGCAACACGGCCCGGAACGTATGCAAAACGGCCCATTTTATCGGCCGACCCTCGGACAGTGTCGTGTGAATGAGGCGTAAGGCTCTATTCACACGACAGGGTCAGAGTTTTGGCCAATAAAATCGGCCGTTTTTAAAAACGGATGAATTTAATTTGTAAATTTTTTTGCCACACACAGCCCCCCCCCGTGGGTAGTGCCACACAGCCCCCCCGTGGGTAGTGCCACACAGCCCCCCCCCGTGGGTAGTGCCACACAGCCCCCCCCGTGGGTAGTGCCACACAGCCCCCCCCCGTGGGTAGTGCCACACAGCCCCCCCCCCGTGGGTAGTGCCACACAGCCCCCCCCCGTGGGTAGTGCCACACAGCCCCCCCCCGTGGGTAGTGCCACACAGCCCCCCCGTGGGTAGTGCCACGCAGCCCCCCCTCGTGGGTAGTGCCACGCAGCCCCCCCCCGTGGGTAGTGCCACACAGCCCCCCCCCGTGGGTAGTGCCACACAGCCCCCCCCCGTGGGTAGTGCCACACAGCCCCCCCCGTGGGTAGTGCCACACAGCCCCCCCCGTGGGTAGTGCCACACAGCCCCCCCGTGGGTAGTGCCACACAGCCCCCCCCGTGGGTAGTGCCACACAGCCCCCCCGTGGGTAGTGCCACACAGCCCCCCCCCCGTGGGTAGTGCCACACAGCCCCCCCCCGTGGGTAGTGCCACACAGCCCCCCCCCCCCCCGTGGGTAGTGCCACACAGCCCCCCCCCCCGTGGGTAGTGCCACACAGCCCCCCCCCGTGGGTAGTGCCACACAGCCCCCCCCCCCTGGGTAGTGCCACACAGCCCCCCCCCCCCGTGGGTAGTGCCACACAGCCCCCCCCCGTGGGTAGTGCCACACAGCCCCCCTCCCCGTGGGTAGTGCCACACAGCCCCCCTCCCCGTGGGTAGTGCCACACAGCCCCCCTCCCCGTGGGTAGTGCCACACAGCCCCCCTCCCCGTGGGTAGTGCCACACAGCCCCCCTCCCCGTGGGTAGTGCCACACAGCCCCCCTCCCCGTGGGTAGTGCCACACAGCCCCCCTCCCCGTGGGTAGTGCCACACAGCCCCCCTCCCCGTGGGTAGTGCCACACAGCCCCCCTCCCCGTGGGTAGTGCCACACAGCCCCCCTCCCCGTGGGTAGTGCCACACAGCCCCCCTCCCCGTGGGTAGTGCCACACAGCCCCCCTCCCCGTGGGTAGTGCCACACAGCCCCCCTCCCCGTGGGTAGTGCCACACAGCCCCCCTCCCCGTGGGTAGTGCCACACAGCCCCCCTCCCCGTGGGTAGTGCCACACAGCCCCCCTCCCCGTGGGTAGTGCCACACAGCCCCCTCCCCGTGGGTAGTGCCACACAGCCCCCCTCCCCGTGGGTAGTGCCACACAGCCCCCCCTCCCCGTGGGTAGTGCCACACAGCCCCCCTCCCCGTGGGTAGTGCCACACAGCCCCCCTCCCCCCCGTGGGTAGTGCCACACAGCCCCCCTCCCCCCCGTGGGTAGTGCCACACAGCCCCCCTCCCCCCCGTGGGTAGTGCCACACAGCCCCCCTCCCCCCCGTGGGTAGTGCCACACAGCCCCCCTCCCCCCCGTGGGTAGTGCCACACAGCCCCCCCCCCCGTGGGTAGTGCCACACAGCCCCCCCCCCCGTGGGTAGTGCCACACAGCCCCCCCCCGTGGGTAGTGCCACACAGCCCCCCCCGTGGGTAGTGCCACACAGCCCCCCCCCCCCCCGTGGGTAGTGCCACACAGCCCCCCCCCCGTGGGTAGTGCCACACAGCCCCTCTGTAGATAATGCCGTTTCCTGCCCCCCTCTGTAGGTGGTGCCACACAGCCCCCCTGTAGGTAATGCCACACAGCACCACCCCATAGATGGCACCCCCCAACCTTTCTGTGGATAGCGCCATCGTTCCAGGAAAAGTCCCTGACTTCAATGTCCATATGTGGACAGTGGAGTCAAGGACTTCTCCTGGAGCGGAATCCCCAATCCCCGGCCACAGTGTTGCCGAAGGATTGCGGATTCCGCTCCTACAGGGTGCAAAAAAATACCCTCCTCCTCACATGCACTATGCACTGTAAGGCCGGATTCACACGAACGTGTGCGTACTGCACGCGCGAAAAGCGCGGTGTTTTGCGCACGCAAAAGGTCCATAAAATCTCCGTGTGTCAGCAGCATATGATGCGCGGCTGCGTCATTTTCGCGCAGCCGCCATCATTATGACTCTATTTTTATGTTTGTAAACAAAAAAGCACGTGGTTTTCATTCATAGTTTTGACTACTGTAGCGCGCATCACGTCTGTGTGCCGTGCACGGTTTTCACGCACCCATTGACTTCAATGGGTGCGTGATGCGCGAAAAACGGGCAAATATAGGACAAGTCGTGAGTTTTACGCAGTTTTATGTCCGCTGCGTGAAAATCACTGACAGTCTGAACGGCCCCATTGACTAACAGGTCCGTGCGACACGCGCGTTGCACGGACGTATTATACGTTTGTCTGAATAAGCCCTAAGGAGGAGGAGGATAGAGGGAGCGACGGAAGACACGGCCGTCACTCGGAACACATTCGAGTGATAGCCGTGTATTACCCGGCCGGTAAAAAATTGGTCGTGTGAATAGCCCCATTTGTTCCTACTGCGGCCGTGTGATGGCCGTTTTTTGAATGGCCGTCACACGGCCTGGAAACCCTGTCGTGTGAATAGGGCCTAAGATTTTGGAGGACTATTTGTCTATGTTCACAATGTATAGATTTGCCTTAGCCAAATCCGCCATGGCTTTTATATATAACTCGTGGTGAAAATCAGCAGCTGAAACTTTTATCTGCTGCGGATTAGCTAGCAGATACATACGCAGATGAGCCCAATATACAATAGCGCTAACAGTAGTTATTCAGTGCAGAATCCGCTGCAGTAATGAACATGCTCTGGACTTTAATATTCACAGCGCATTCGTTATTCCGTGCAGATTTTGTCCTAAGCATGTGAATGGCGTTTAAAATGTAAACCGGGATGATAGCAGATTCTGTCAGGATTTAGACGCGTCAGCCGCAATAAATCCTGACAGAGTCTAGAAAGTGTGAACATGGCCTTAGGATGCACGCCTGCACCTATAAGATCTAATGTTTATGGCCAGCCCTTCGGACTAGGATCCTATTTTATGTTACGTTTAGCATGTAGAACAAATATATATATATTTATTATTATTATTTTTGTCGGTTAATTAAAAGGGATAATCCCATCTTAGACAGTTATGTCATATCCACGCAATCTGCCACATATTTTCTAACACATCCGATACCAATTGATAGAGGTGGGACCCGCATCTATCGGACATTTATGACGTATCCTGTGGATAGATCATAAATGTCTTTGATGAAAAAGCCCCTTTTAGTCACCTGACCTCACTTAGAGTAAGTAGAGCGCGCGAACGGAGCCAAAGAGGGAATGACACGGCGGCCAGAAAGAGGTCGGGGTGTGCTGTAACAGGAGTGGACTAGTCCAGTCACCTGACGTGAGGTCAGGTGACTAGCTACGCCCCCTCAGCCTGGCACAGTCAAAAGGCTCATGGGCCCTGGTGCAAGAATTCAGATTAGGCCTCCTCCCCAACACCACCAAACCCCTGCGCACGCCTATGCCCAGCTGCCTTGCCTGACAGACCCCATGAATGCCCCCACAGTATAACGCCCCCATGGCTGCCCCCTACACAGTAGACTGCCGCTTAGGATGAGGTCAGGTCAGGATGAGGTCGGTCCGGACCGAATGATCCCGCGGGCCTTATACGGCTCGCGGGACGAACGTTCCCCACCCCTGATATAAGGTTATATAATAAACAAAATCACTATGCAGCACAGAATATATTTTTTTAAAATTCGTTTTATTTAAAATGTTGCAGACAGGATGAAGGGCAAATAAGTGCACCAAGAAAATAAATTATGTTACATCACATGGGATACAGAAAGGAAAAAAAATAGGGAAGGGGTAATCTGCAACGTTCAAAAACTTTTTTATAGTTTGTCAATAATAACACTTAAACAACAATAAAACCTGTTGTCTATGCCGTGAAAATATCACAAATATATGAGTGTGTTCAATAGGCAAAGCAATAACCGAATAAGTTAGGGACATACACCATGAGACAGAAGTCAATGTTCCTCTACATCAAAAGTCTCTGGAGTATCTAACCAGGGACCCCAGACCTTGAAGAATTCCTCCGGACATCCTCTATGTTGATATACTAATCGCTCATGTTATCACTGTATTAACAAGACCTCTCCATTGAGCAACCGAGGGTGTGTTATCAGCCATCCAGCGGATAGCTATGGCCTTCCTAGCTAAAAACAGGGTTTCTTTCAAGAAAATTCACATGTAGTGTGGCCAAATCTCTTCATTTAAGAAACCAAATAAAGGCACCTTGGGGGAAATGGGCACAGGGGACGGTAAAAGGGAGGATAAGAGGTTAAATATTTGTGCCCAAAAATCAGAAATATATGGACAGTTCGACATAAGATGCCAGAAATCTGCATTCAAACAATGGCATCTGTGACACTCCGTTGTGGGTATTCTACCCATTTTATGCAATCTAATAGGGGTCAAATAGGATTGGTATACAATATACAACTGTATCAATTTATTATTTATCGCTGGGGAAACGGACATATGAGAGCTAAACACGGCATCTTTATCTTCTGATGTAAGATCAGGAATCTGCCCCAACCATCTATCAAATACAGGCAACGCCACCGAAGTGAGGTTAGAAGAGAGTAGATGGGTGTACCGTGCTGATATGAGGCCATTAGGTCCCTGTGATTTAAAGATTCCAATAAGGGGATAGTCCGATATAACACTAATGTGTGGCGGAAACTGGGAGTGAACAGCATGGCGAAGCTGAAAGTATCTAGACCACTGTACGTGAGGGAAGTCACTGTCAGACACTTCCATTCACAACGCCCAGTTGGTAAAAAGTAAAAACACGCCCAGTTGTCTATTGAAGGGAATGTGTCGCTAGAAAAATGTTTCTTTTTTTTTTAGTTAAACTGTTAGTATATAAGTGATTACACATTGTTCTAATTTTTTAAATTTTTTCACAAGGCAGGAAATATTATAAATTAGATTCTAATTTATAACATTTCCATGTGCTGGTCACTAGAGGGAGCAATTCCCATAATTGCAGCATTGGCATGTGGTAAAAAACCTCATTGCTTAATGCTGCAAAATTGGAGAAGACAAACTCGCTCTAGTGTGCTCAAACAATCCCCCCTCCTATATCCTGGCTAGTGCCAGGAGAAAGGAGGGGGTTGAATGTTCAAACCTCCTACACGGCGTGCCGCTATTTTTTGAGCAAATGCACAGTGTAGGAGGATTAGATACAGTGGTAATCACACAGTATAACACAAACATAACTTACCTGCTCCTGCCGCTGTCTCCGCTCCCTCCGCTCCTAGTCCTTGCTTCTGAACATATGGACGGAAGCCGCGACCGGAAGTAGTCCTCTTACTGTCCAGCCGCGGCTTCCGGTCCACATGAAAATGGCGCCGGATGTCCGGCCGAAGACCTTCCTTTTGGACTGCGCTGTTCCCACACAGACGGCGTACGCTATAGTGAATGGAACGGCTCCCGTTCGCATTTACTATGGGGATGTATGTGCCGTATTCCATCTCTGTATGTGTCGTTAATCGACACATACAGAGATGAAAAAAAAAATGCCAGCCCCCATAGTGAAGTAAAAGTTAGAAAAAAGAAAAAAGTAAAACACAAATAAATAAAATTTCTTTTAATAACAAATTTTTTTTTTTCGTGACACCTTCCCTTTAAGAAAGTCATTAGCCTAAATCTAAAATTGCTCAGAACTCAGATCGTTTTTCAAAATAAAAACCACTGTTAACTACATTACAGCGCTGATCAGATTATGTAGGAGACATGGCACTTATAATCTGGTGACCGACCCTCTTTAAAGGAAGGGTGTCGCGAAAATTTTTTTTTTTATATCAATTTGCTTTTAGTGTTTTATTAAAATAAATTTTATTTATTTGTTTGTTTTTTATTTATTTTTTTTCTAACTTTTTCTTCTCTATGGGGGCTGCCATTTTTATTTTCATCTCTGTATGTGTCGTTAATCGATTAACGACACATACAGAGATGGAATACGGCACATACATCCCCATAGAGGATGCGAACGGGAGCCGTTCCATTCACTATGGTGTGCGCCGTCTGTGTGGGAACGGCGCATGCGCCGCTCCCACGCATACCATATGGAAGGTCTTCGGCCGAGCGACATCCGGCGCCATTTTCTTGTGGACCGAAAAGCCACGGCCGGACAGTAAGATGAATACTTCCGGTCGCGGCTTCTGGACATGTGATTAGAAGCAAGCACTAAGAGCGAACGGACCGGAGGGAGCAGCGGTGGCGGCAATAGCAGGTAAGTTATGTCTGTGTATGTTTGTGTTTTAGTGTGTGATTACCACTGTATGTAAGCTTACTACACTGCATCCGCTCAAAAAATGGTGGCACACAGTGTAGGAGGTTTGCACATTCAATCCCCTCCTTTCTCCTGGCACTAGGCAGGATAAGGGAGGGGGGATTCTGTGACCTCACTAGAGCGTGTGTGTTTACACCAAATTTGCAGCATAAAGCAATGTGGTTGCTTTACCACATGCCAATGCTTCAATTTTGGGAATTGCTCCCTCTAGTGACCAGCACAGGGAAATGTTATAAATTAGAATCTAATTTATAATATTTCCTGACTTGTGAAAAATTTTTTTACAAATTAGAACATTGTCTAATCATGTATATAATAACGGTTTAACTAAAAAAAAAAATTTTTTTCTAGCGACACATTCCCTTTAAATTAAACCTTTTTTTTTTTTTAAGTGTCGTTACTTATTTCTATTATCTTTTTTAAGTTTTTTGCTGTATTTTTTATTTTTTTTCCATATGGTGGAAAGTATTAAAAATTAAATAATAATTTGACATGTTTTCCAATGTTGGCCACCAGGGGGAGCACTTCCCAGAATTACAGCAAGGTGAATAAGGCAAAGCAACCTGACTCACAGCTGCTGTAAATGTGGGAGCGAACCTCACCCCCCCCCCCCCCCCCTCTCACAAGCCAGGAAAAGGTGTCTTCAAATTGCTAAGCAGTGTCCGGCAGCCATATTGGGTGTGATTCTGCAGCTGGAAGAAGTTATAGGACACACCAAAAGGCTAAGTGTATGTTCACACGCTTACTAAACAAAGGGAAAACCGCTCCTGATTTTCAGCCATTTTTTAATCAAACTCGCGTTTTTTAACGGCCGTTTTTGGAGCTGGTTTTCTATAAAATCAATGAAAAACTGCTCCAAAAACGTCCCAAGAAGTGATGTGCACTTCATTTTGGTCGGGCGTCTTTTTACGTGCCGTTTTTGGAAAACGACCACGTAAAAAACGCCCTGTCGCAACAGAACGCCGTATTTCCCATTGAAACCAATGGGCAGATGCTTGTAGGCGTTCTCCTTCCGATTTTTCAGCTGAAAACATTGTGCTTGAACATACCCTTAGGGTATGTGCACACGCTAACTGCATTTACGTCTGAAATGATGGAGCTGTTTTCAGGAGAAAACAGCTCCGTCATTTCAGACGTAATTGCTCGTACTCGCGTTTTGCGAGGCGTCAATTACGGCCGTAATTTGGAGCTGTTCTTCATTGAATTCAATGAAAAACGGCTCAAATTACGTCCCAAGAAGTGTCCTGCACTTCTTTGCCGAGGCTGTTATTTTACGCGCCGTCTTTAGACAGCGACGCGTAAAATTACAGGTCGTCGGCTCAGTACGTCGGCAAACCCATTCAAATGAATGGGCAGATGTTTGCCGACGTATTGGAGCCGTCTTTTCAGGCGTAAATCGAGGCGTAAAACGCCTCGTTTACGCCTGAAAATAGGTCGTGTGAACCCAGCCTTAGAATGATGAAAGTGAAGTGAATGACTTTTCAGTTGACCGGTTCACACGCCGTGTATTTGACATGTTTTTTTTTTTGCACATTTTACGTGCAAAAAAACACATAAAAAAAACGCTTGATTACACTTGATTTTGTGTGTTTGGGGGATTTGTGTGTATGTGGGGGGGGGGGGGTGCTCGCCGCTGATTCTTCAAAGCAGCTGATAAGCGGATATGAAGTATCAGCGGCGCCCGTGCACACTCCGCTCTGCTACACACACATACACACACACACGGGAAAAGTCTTAAAGGGGTCGTCCAGGAAAACATGGCACCGCACCTGTCCTCAGGTCGTGAGGTGAACTGCAATACCAGACACAACCTGAGGACAGGTGCGGCGCTGTCTCCAATCCGGACACCCCTTCTATCCCGAGATAACCCGACGGGGGAGGCGGGTGTCAGAGCCACCCACCGCCATCACTGCAGACAGAACCACGCAACTACGGCATGAGGGCAGGGCTTGTCCTGAGTGCACTGTCTCTTGTTATGGACAGATTTATAGTCTGATGAACCGGTAACCAAGGTCCGATCACATGACAGAGGGGTATCACCAAAAACCCTGTGCACCCTCAGCCCGTCCATCCAGCCCTTTCCTGGTTATATCTGCGTCTGGGAAAACTGGTTGACCACCATTACCCCTCCTACTGGAGTGTTTAGGGATGTGACTAATGAACCTCTCACACTCGAGTGGGAGGGGGTAATGGTGGTCACCCAGCTTTCCCAGACCCCTGAACGGTAAATCTCTCTAGTTGCACTGAGACGGTTTGGGGATGTGACTAATGAACGTCTCCGTCTCAGCACAACTAGAGATTTATCGTTCAGGGGTCTGGGAAAGCTGGGTGACCACCATTACCACTCCTACTGGAGTGTGTTGGGGGATGTGACTAATGAACCTCTCATACTCCAGTAGGAGGGGTAATGGTGGTCACCCAGCTTTCCCAGACCCCTGAACGGTAAATCTCTGTAGTTGTGCTGAGACTGAGAGGTTCATTAGTCACATCCCCAAACAGTCTCGGCACAACTAGAGATTTATCGTTCAGGGCTTTCCCAGTACAGATGCATCATGTGTCCTTCAGACTAGGGGGGGGGGGGTCCGTCGGGTGGGGGGGGCCCGTTGGTGGTCACGAGAGCGGGGGTCTGTGAGGTAGAGTGGGACATGCAGAGACACAGACCTTACCTGCAGTGCAGCTGGTCTTCATGATGGCGCCTGCTCTCTCCCTGCAAACAGCTGCTCTGTGTGACTGACCTGCGTCTGCGCAGTACAGAGCCAGAGAGCAAAGTCAATGGAACGGCTCCCGTTCGTTGACTCCTATGCACTGTAGCTGCCGTATTGCATCTCTGTATGTGTCGTTAATCGACACATACAGAGATGAAAAACAAAATGGCAGCCCCCATAGAGAAGTAAAAGTAAGAAAAAAGTAAAACACAAATAAATAAAATGTATTTGAATAACATACTAAAAGCAATATTATATAAAAAAAAAAATTTTCGCGACACCCGTCCTTTAACTACAGGAATGTAACAAAGGAACCCTCAGCAAAAACGTCTCCAACCTTCCCAACACCTAAGGGTATGTTCACACGCAAACTCAAAATACGTCTGAAATTATGGAGCGGTTTTCAGGCGAAAACGGCTCCTGAATTTCAGACGTTTTTGCAAGTGCTCACGTTTTTCGCGGCGTCTTTTACGGACGTAATTGGAGCTGGTTTTCATTGGAGTCGATGAAAAACTGCTCCAATAACGTCCCAAGAAGTGTCCTGCACTTCTTTGACGCGGGCGTATTTTTACGCGCCGCCTTTTGACAGCGACGCGTAAAATTACAACTAGTCTGAACAGAACATTGTAAAACCCATTGCAAGCAATGGGCAGATGTTTGCAGACGTATTGGAGCCGTCTTTTCAGGCGTAATTCGAGGCGTAAAATTACGTCTGAAAATAGGTCGTGTGCACATACCCTTAGTCCACGAGTCTGGTATGCTAAATAATGAAGGCAGGGTAGGATTATTCCATAAATGACAGTTCCGGGAGAACATCAGTATAATGTGTTTTTTGCAGCGCACCATATTTTTAAAGCCATTCTATGTAAGGGGAGCAACTCTGCAGGTCGCGTAAAATGGGGGTATTCTAGGTAACTGATAAGAGTGCTACCCGCCAACAGAGAGGCCATATATGTAGTCGAGTCTAAGGGTATGTGCACACGACCTATTTTCAGACGTAATGGAGGTCGTTTTACGCTCCAATACGCCGGCAAACATCTGCCCATTGCTTTCAATGGGTCCTACGATGTTTTGTGCAGACGAGCTGTCATTTTACGCGTCGCTGTCAAAAGACGGTGCGTAAAATTACGGCCACGTCAAAGAAGTGCAGGAGACTTCTTGGGACATAATTGGAGCCGTTTTTCATTGACTCCAGTGAAGAACAGCTCCAATTACATCTTTAAAGAGGCTCTGTCACCAGATTTTGCAACCCCTATCTGCTATTGCAGCAGATCGGCGCTGCAATGGAGATTACAGTAACGTTTTTATTTTTAAAAAACGAGCATTTTTGGCCAAGTTATGACCATTTTCGTATTTATGCAAATGAGGCTTGCAAAAGTACAACTGGGCGTGTTGAAAAGTAAAAGTACAACTGGGCGTGTATTATGTGCGTACATCGGGGCGTTTTTACTACTTTTACTAGCTGGCCGTTCTGATGAGAAGTATCATCCACTTCTCTTCAGAACGCCCAGCTTCTGGCAGTGCAGACACAGCGTGTTCTCGAGAGATCACGCTGTGACGTCACTCACAGGTCCTGCATCGTGTCAGACGAGCGAGGACACATCGGCACCAGAGGCTACAGATGATTCTGCAGCAGCATCGGCGTTTGCAGGTAAGTCGATGTAGCTACTTACCTGCAAACGCTGATGCTGCTGCAGAATCAACTGTAGCCTCTGGTGCCGACACGATGCAGGACCTGTGAGTGACGTCACAGATCTGCACTGCCAGAAGCTGGGCGTTCTGAAGAGAAGTGGATGATACTTCTCTTCAGAACGCCCAGCTAGTAAAAGTAGTAAACACGCCCCGATGTACGCACATAATACACGCCCAGTTGTACTTTTACTTTTCAACACGCCCAGTTGTACTTTTGCAAGCCTCATTTGCATAAATACGAAAATGGTCATAACTTGGCCAAAAATGCTCGTTTTTTAAAAATAAAAACGTTACTGTAATCTACATTGCAGCGCCGATCTGCTGCAATAGCAGATAGGGGTTGCAAAATCTGGTGACAGAGCCTCTTTAAAAGACGCAGCGGAAAACGCGAGTACATGCAAAAACGTCTGAAATTCAGGAGCTGTTTTCGCCTGAAAACAGCTCTGTAATTTCAGACGTATTTTGTGTTGCCGTGTGAACATACCCTAACAGAGGTTCATCTAGGAACCAATGCCTCGCAACTGGCCAGCTAAATAATAAATGTGCAGGTCAGACAGTGCCATTCCCCCCTCGCAGCACAGAATATTTAAGGGGTTGTCTCACCAATAAATATTCATTGTATAGATGTATTACATTCTGTGAAAAATTAAATATATCCAGTTATGACCTATACTTAGTATGGCGCCACCTAGTGTACAACGAATATAGCAATGTGCTCGTCCACCTAATGAGCTGAGTGCTGGTGGACACTCATGCTCTGTCCGTCCTCCCATAGCGAAGTCTCTGCATAGTGATCCTCTGTTCACTGTGGAGTAGCCAATAGAATGGCTTTCTGCCCTGCTTGTCAGGGAAGGAGCAGATCCAATAAGATAGCAGTATAGCTGGGAAGTCTCCTTCTCAGCTTGTTAGGACTGTAAAGCTAGGCACCCTGACAGAAGATAAAAAAAACAAAATCCCTGCACATGCCCACAGTGTCTTTGTCTTTTTTTTTATTATTATTGGTTTCTAAGGGAGTGCACACTGTGGATGTCACGCAGTATACGTCTTCAGTACTCTAGATCCCATGTTCTCATTCTACTGGAAAAGCAAGAAGGGGCTATATTGTCAGCTGCCAGAATGGGAAAGAAACTGATCCCGCTCAGAAGATCTCCCCAGCAGCATAGATTAGCAGCAATATGAAGGGGCACACAGGGACCCCCAAAAAAGTTTAACCATATTTTTATATTCTAGGAACACTGCAAATTTAAAAAACGCTTTTAATAGCATTTCTGGACTTTTGAAATTAAAATGATTAATGGGTTTACCCCTTTAAGGAAATTAAAGAGGCTCTGTCACCAGATTTTGCAACCCCTATCTGCTATTGCAGCAGATCGGCGCTGCAATGTAGATTACAGTAACGTTTTTATTTTAAAAAAACGAGCATTTTTGGCCAAGTTATGACCATTTTTGTAGTTATGCAAATGAGGCTTGCTATAGTCCAAGTGGGCGTGTTGAAAAGTAAAAGTACAACTGGGCGTGTATTATGTGCGTACATCGGGCGTTTTTACTACTTTTACTAGCTGGGCGCTCTGATGAGAAGTATCATCCACTTCTCTTCAGAACGCCCAGCTTCTGGCAGTGCAGACACAGCCGTGTTCTCGAGAGATCACGCTGTGACGTCACTTCCCCAGGTCCTGCATCGTATCAGACGAGCGAGGACACATCGGCACCAGAGGCTACAGTTGATTCTGCAGCAGCATCGGCGTTTGCAGGTAAATCGATGTAGCTACTTACCTGCAAACGCTGATGCTGCTGCAGAATCAACTGTAGCCTCTGGTGCCGATGTGGCCGACACGATGCAGGACCTGTGAGTGACGTCACAGATCTGCACTGCCAGAAGCTGGCTAATAAAGGCCCCCAGGTCTGCCTGTAGTGAATGTTTTAAACGGACAGGCGGTAATAACAGAAATACAAAAGTATTGCAGTGTATTATAATAGCGATCGGAGGATCGCATATTAAAGTCCCCTAGTGGGACTAGTAAAAAAAAAGTGATGAAAAACCCACTTTTTCCCCATCTACTCCAAAATGGTACCAATAAAAACTACAAGTCGTCCCGCAAAAGAAAAGCCCGCAAAAGTTACCGTGTTATTTATACCACACGGTAACCATCGTAAATTTAGGACGCAAGAAAAGAGTGGTGAAATTTCATTTTTTTTTCTATTCCCCCCCCCCCCATAAAAGTTAATCAATAAATATGTACCCCAAAATGGTGCTATTAAAAAATACAACTTGTGCCGCAAATAATAAGACCTTATATAGCTATGTCGACGCAAAAATAAAAACTTTATAGCTCTTGGAATGCGACGATGGAAAAACTTTAAAAATAGCTTGGTCATTAAAGAGGCTCTGTCACCAGATTATTAAATCCCTATCTCCTATTGAATGTGATCGGCGCTGCAATGTAGATAACAGCGAAAAAAAAAATAAATTATTTTTTTTTTTTTAAAACTATCATTTTTGCCCAAGTTATGAGCAATTTTATATTTATGAAAAAGAGCTTTTCTATGGTCAACTGGGCGTGTTTTCTCGTTTTTCCAACTGGGCGTGTATTGTGTTTTTACCAACTGGGCGTTGTGAATAGAAGAGTATGACGCTGACTAATCAGCATCATGCACTTCTCATCGTTCCCACCCAGCTTCTTTCACAGCAGACACAGCGTGACGTCACCCACAGGTCCTTCAACATTGTCGTCGGACAAAGCAGATACATCGGCTCCAGGCGTCCAAAAGGTTAATATGCTCGTCTCTAGGGAGTTTGCTATGCTTACCTGCACTGTTCCCTCTGACGCCTGGAGGTGATGTGTCTTCTCTCTTCCGATGCCAAGGTTGAAGGACCTGTGGGTGACGTTACGCTGTGTGTCAGCAGTGAAAGAAGCTGGCTGGGAATGATGACGTCACCCACAGGACCTTGGCGTCGGAAGAGAGAAGACACATCAGCTCCAGGCATCAGAGGGTACAGTGCAGGTAAGCATAGAAAACTCCCTAGAGACGACCATATTAACCTTTTGGACGCCAGGAGCCGATGTATCTTCTTTGTCCGACGACAATGTTGAAGGACCTGCGGGTGACGTCACGCTGTGTGTCTGCAGTGAAAGAAGCTGGGTGGGAACGATGAGAAGTGTATGACGCTGATTCGTCAGCGTCATACACTTCTATTCACAACGCCCAGTTGGTAAAACGAGAAAACACGCCCAGTTGCCCAATGAAAATCTCATTTGCATAAATATAAAATTGCTCATAACTTGGGCAAAAATGATCGTTTTTAAAAAAACTAAAAACTTTGTTATCTACATTGCAGTGCCGATCACATGCAATAGGAGATAGGGATTTGATCTGGTGACAGAGCCTCTTTAAGGTTTAAAATAGGCTGGTCATTAAGGGGTTAAATAGTGAAGTAAACTTTTTATGATGTCATCACGCTAAAGCGCAGGCAGCTAAAGTACTGAATTCAACAGGAAACAATGACAAGTAGGTTATGTTATCACATCTGAAAAAGAGAGAGAAAATACAACCTAGGTCAGATGTGAACAAATAAGACAGAATTATTTTTACAAACCGGAATTATACTCACAGCCTCAGTCTAACAATTCGGGTTCTAATTAATAAAGGATTTGAATCCAGTAAGATTTATGTATTTTAAGTTGTTTTATACGATTAATACCTCAATGAGGAATTGGGACTTATGGTTCATGCCCATGAGCGTGTTCGGTCTGTGATATACGGACCACGTGTCAGCCGCTCCTAGCATCATTGTTATGTATGGGGCTGTGAGTCACCGCCTCCCAGCAGGAATACTGTTCCGTACTGAAACATGTTTCAGTACGGAACAGTATTCCCGCGGTGAGGCATTGACATCTAGCGTCATACATAACTATGATGTTAGGAGCCCGGCTCCCTGAACTGTGTTCGGTCCGGGAAATGCTGCCAATTTACGGGCCGTATATCACAGACCGAACCTGGTCGTGTGTGTGAGGCCTTATTCCAAAACTTGTCATTACTCCATGGCTGCTTCCTTTTTCATCTTTTCTCAGTCAGACACATGGACAATCGGGTAAGTCGTTTTTTTCAGCTAAATTCTTGGTTACGCCACCATTCTGCTTACTGCAGTCCCCAAAGAATCTCTGGTATTTTATACATCTGATATTGAACAATTATTATTATGTTCTTTGATAATTTATGCTGTATAGTTATTTTGTTGATTATGTAATTTACGTGTTAGTCATGTTTGTTTACTTTTTGAGGGTACAAAAAACTGATCATAATGTCATTATTTTGTTATTTGTACAGACGATCTTTCTTTTGTCTGGATTGCCAGGTTTCTGAATTGAAATGTATAATTCTCAGTGTGTGCATAGTTTTCAATACATTATTTTCCATTAGTGTTAGTTTTTTGCAGGAGAAAAATCTGCCTCAAAATTCTGTTTGGAGTTTTGTGGCAGATTTTGCTCTGCCTGCACGTCGTGTGAACTCCCCCTTACGTCCATATTTTTAGGTGCATAATATTTACAAAATGTCCGTTATTAAATTCTATAAAGTGCTCAAAATACAAATGCATAGATCTGTTATCCGTATGCCATCAGTATTGCACCCATTTGCAAAGGGGCTGCCCCATGCACACGAACGTGCTTTTGCGGTGGCAATTCCCACGAAAATCCACGTGAGAATTGCGGCCCCATTCATTCCTATGGGGCCATGCACACGACCGTGGTTTCCACGGTCTGTGCATGGCCCAGGAGCCTGGACCGCAGAAAAAACGGGCATGTCTTATTATGTCCATGTTCTGCGGTCCAGGCTCATAGGAAATAATGGACGCGCCATGTGCATGGCCCGCGGCTTTTGGGTGACACTGCGCCCCTGGCCGACCCTGAAAATCACGGCGGTGCACCTGGCTACGGTCGTGTGCATGAGGCCTAATTCAATTTCCTCTGTGAAAACAGCCCATCAGTATTGTATGTCTGTTATAGTAATGACATACTGATGCAGTATGATCCGTAACATAGATGTATTGTGGATCCGCATTACGCATGTTTACAAATATGCACGTGTGAAACTGGCGTACTTCACAACGGCTGAGTCTTCGTGATCCGGAGCTCGTCTTTTCCTAATATAAGGTGTCAACAGTTTCTGGAGGCCGACTACCACATCCGCCTATAACATATGGAGGAGCACTAGTCTGACATCTGTTGCCACGACTTCTACTATAATTGCACTAGATTTCTGCCACTATTGTGTATTTCACAGGAATAAAATGTTGGTTTAATACAACTATTTAGCTCTAGAAAAGTGACTCTTGGACAAGTGGAGTGAGCGTTTATGTCCTTGGTTTATTGATTATTTAAAGGGTGTTTCCAGAGTGGGTCGGGATTCAATTTGCTTTATGTTAATTTTTCTTAGAATCATTAACTTTTTTTTTTTCTCCTTAATCCTCAGCACAGGTTTTTAATTTAATCTTCTGAGCAGAGATTATGGCTACTGGAGGAGGTACGCCTGAAGAAGCCATTGCTGATCAGGATCTGCCCAACTGGAGCCATGAATCGCTTGAGGATAGACTGAACAATATGGTAATTTGTTTCTTATTTAGCCCTATGTATCAAAGAGGTATTTAATGTGTGTAAAATGATATGGGTTAGAACAACTGCCCCTAAAAGTAAAGTGCTTGTGTAGGAACAGCATCTTAAGGTTAAGTTTACATCTAGTTTTTACTGTACATCCAAAGTGCACGTTTTGACGTGAAAAAACAGTGTCAAAACGTGTACCACAGCGTGCACATTGATTTCTATGGTCAGGACTGATGCCCTAATGGTGTCGTTTGTGCATACATTGTTTTCTTACGTCTATCCTTTTTGTTTCCTTGTCCTGAAAAGCGTAGTATACTACGCTTTTTAGTACTTTTCCAAAATGTATACCACACAGATATATTTTTATTTGTAAGTCAATGGCGACGTATGGACGACGTATGCAATCTTAACCCCTTCAGGACTGAGCCTGTTCTGGCCTTGAGGACAGAGCCGTTTTTGTTTTTTTTTTAAATCTGACGTGTCACTTTATGTGGTAATAACTTGGGAATGATTTTACTTATCCAAGTGATTCTGAGATTGTTTTCTCGTGACATACTGCACTTTGTTAGTAAAATTTGGTCGATAAAATGCAATTTTTTATGTGTGAAAAACGCCAAAATTTTGACCGAATTTGCAAAAATTATAATTTTTCGAAATTGAAATTTATCTGCTTGGAAGACAGATAGTAATACCACACAAAATAGATAGTATTTCATATATCCAATATGTGTACTTTATGTTTGCATTGTTTTTTGAACATTTTATTTTTCTAGGACGTTACAAGGCTTAGAACTTTAGCAGCAATTTCTCGTATTTTCAAGAAAATTTCAAAAGGCTATTTTTTCAGGGACCAGTACAGTTCTGAAGTGGCTTTGAGGGCCTTATATATTAGAGGGTCACCATAAATCAGCCATTTTGAAAACTGCACCCCTCAATGTATCCAAAACCGTATTCAGAAAGTGTTTTAACCCTTTAGGCATTTCTCAGAAATGAAAGCAAAGTAGAGGTGACATTACCAAATGTAAAAAATTTTTTTTTGCCAAAATTCATTTGTAATAGTTTTTTCTGTAGCACAAGGTTTTACCCGAGAAATGCAACTTAAAATTTATTGTCCATACTCAGCAGTTTTTAGAAATATATCCCACATGTGGCTCTAGTATGCTAATAGACTGAATCACAGGCCTCAGAAGCAGAGGAGCACCTAGTGGGACCTATTTTTTTTTAAGAATATATTTTAGGCACCATGTCAGGTTTGAAGAGGTCTTGTGGTGCCAAAACAGTAAACCCCCCTTCCCCCCCAAAAGTGACCCCATTTTGGAAACTACACCCCTCAAGGAATTTTTCTAGGGGCATGGTTAGCATTTTGACCCCACTATTTTATTGCTGAATTCATTGGAGTTAGTCTGAAGATGAAAATCTACTTTCTTTTCTGAAATAAAACAGAAATTTTTAGTTTCAAAAGAATTTTTTGAATTACAACATAATTCGGATATACAATAAGCGGTTTGCAAACAATAAATCAGGACTTCATGCAGAAAGTCAAGTAAACGATATCCAGCAGGGTATGTTCTTTAACCCCTTAACGCACCTTGACGTAACTGTACGTCAAGGTGAGCAGTAAGTTTGCGCACCTTGACGTGCAGTTACGTCTGTGCTTTGACAGTCGAACCGCCGCGCGGCGGTTAACTGTGCAGGGTGTCTGCCCTGCATTCCCCGTTGCCAATCAGCGGCCCATCGCCGCTGATTTCGGCAGTTAACCTCTTAATTGCGGCGTTCGATTTTGAACGCCACAATTAAGGTATTTAGCGCTGATCGGCAGCCCCCATGTGAAATCACGGGGGCTGGCGATGGTACCCATGGCAACCGGACGCCGGACAATGGCTTCCGGGCTGCCATGTACAGAAGCCTATGAGGACCAGCCGGAGGGTGGTCGTTGTAGGCTTCCTGTCAGTATGACTGTGATCTCACAATGACAGTTGGAATGCATTACACTACGTGTGTAGTGTAATGTATTCCAGCAGCGATCAGAGCTGCAAGTCTAAGTGTCCCCTAGTGGGACAAGTGAAAAAAGTAAAAAAAAGAATAAAAATGTTTTAAAAAAAGTGTAAAAATCAAAGTTATAAGTGATATAAACAAGAACTGCTTTTTTTTCCTATAATAAGTTTTTTATTATAGGAAAAAAATGAACATTTAAAAAAAAAGTACACATATTTGGTATCACCGCGTTCGTAACGACCCCAACTATAAAACTAAAACTATAATATTATTTTTCCCGCATGGTGAACACCGCAAAAAAAAAAACGAAAAACAATGCCAGAATCACTTTTTTGGTCACCACCCCTCACAAAATGTACAATAAAAAGTGATCAAAAAGTCGCACGTACGCCAAAATAGTACCGATACAAACTACAACCCGTCCCGCAAAAAACAAGCCCTTACACAGCTTTTTTGACTGAAAAATAAAGTTACGGCTCTCAGAATATGGTGACACAGAAAATACATTATTTTCTAAATAAGTTATTTTATTGCGCAAGCGCTGCAAAACATAAAAAAAACTATATACATCTGGTATCGCCGTAATCGTACCGACCCGCAGAATAAAGTATAATAGTCATTTATAGCCCAGGGTAAACGCCGTCAAAAATAAATAAAAATCATTGTCAGAATTGATGGTTTTTGGTCACCTGGCTTGCCGAAAAATGGCATAAAAAGTGATCAACAAAATCGCATGTACCCCAAAATGGTACCAATGAAAATTACAGATTGTCCCGCAACAAATAAGCCCTCACACAGCTCCAGTGGTGAAAAAATAAAAAAAAGTTCCGGCTCCCAGATTATGGCGATGCAAAATGTGCAGAGCGTTCCAAAAGCGGATAGGATCGGGTGCAATTTATAAGTGCGACACTGGCCACACATCTGTGGATTATTATTTATTTACCCCCATTATTATGCCCTGATGTACTCTGCCCAGCCTACATATACCCCCACATTATAAACTGAAATACCAGCAAAACTCCAGAGCTACTACCAAGCAAAATATGCGCTCCAAAAGCCAAATGGCGTCCCTCCCTTCTAGCCCTACAGCGTGCCCAAACAGCCGTTTACGTCCACTGATATGGCATCGCCATACCCGGGAGAACCCGGTTAATATTTTATGTGGTATTTGTGGCACAAACTGGGCACAGCATATAGTGCACTGAAATGGCACATCAGTGAAAAATTGTAATTTTCACTCTGCACCATCCGCTGCGCATTAAACCCTTCGCGCACCATGACTTAATAGCATGTCGTAGTGTGGGGGGTGATATATGAAGCGTCTCACGCGCTGAGCCAGCGCCATACGCTGCGGTTGTCAGCTGTGTATTACAGCCGATACCCGGGACTAACGGACAGAAGCAGCGATCACGCTGTTACAGGAGCCTGTAAAAATGACAATATACTGCAATACATTATTCTACCAGTGATCTAACGATTGCTGGTTCAAGTCTCCTATGGGGACTAATAAAATATGTAAAAACAAAAGTAAATAGTTGTTATTAGTGGAAATTTTTTTATAAATATTTAAAGTCCAAAAATAAACGCTTTTCACATTTTTTCTCTAAAGTAATGTAAAAAAAATACACAAAATTGGTATCTCTGCGTCCGTAAAAGTCCAAACTATTACAATATACCATTATTTAACTCACATGGTGAAGGCCGTTAAAAAGAAAGACTTTTAAACGGCAAAATCTCAGTTGTTTGGTCACCTTGGCTCTACCAAAAAATGTAATAAAAAGTGCTCAAAAAGTCTTATGTACCAAAAAATGGTACCAATAAAAACTACAGCTCGTCCCGCAAAAAATAAGCCCTGACACCACTCTATTGACGGAAAAATAAAAAAGTTGTGGCTCTCGGAAAGCGGGGAGGAAAAACGAAAAAGAAAAAAGCAAAACATGGATCAGTTCGGAAAGGGTTAATTACTTTCTAATGAAAAACCATTTATGACCACATATGGGGTATTGCCGTACTCGGGAGAAATTGCTTTACAAATGTTGGGGTGCATTTTCTCCTTTATCCTTTTGTGAAATTGAAAAAATTCAACATTTTAGTGGAAATAATGTTGATATTAATTTTCACAGCCTAATTCTAATAAATTCTGCAAAAGACCTGTGGGGCCTAAATGCTCACTATACCCCTAGATAGATTCCTTAAGTGGTGTAGTTTCCCAAATGGGGTTACTTTTGGGGGGCTTCCACTGTTTTCGTACCTCAGGGGCTTTTTCAAATTCGACATGACACCCAAAAACGATTCCAGCTAAATTTGTGCTCCAAAAGCCAAATAGCGCTCCTTCCCTTCTAAGCCCCGGTGTGGGTCCAAACAGCAGTTTATTACCACATGTGGGGTATTTACGTAATCAGGAGAAATAGTTTTACAAATGTTGTGGTGCTTTTTCTCCTTTATTCCTTGTAAAAATGAAAAATTTCTAAGTTCTTACAGAAAAAAAGTCGATATTTACCTTTACAGACTAATTCCAATGAATTCAGCAAAACAACTGTGGGGTCAAAATGCTAACTTTAACCCTAGAAAAATTCCTTGAGGGGTGTAGTTTCCAAAATGGGGTCACTATTGGGGGGTTTCTACAGTTTTCATCCCTCCAGTGCATTGCAACCGCGACACGGCACTGAAAACTTCCAGCAAAATCAGAAATCCAACATTCAAATGGTGCTTCTTCTCTTCTGAGGCCTGCTGTGGGTCCAAACAGCAGTTTATTACCACATATGGGGTATTGCTATAATCGGAAGAAATTGCTTTACATATGTTGGGGTGTTTTCTACTTTATTCCTAGTAAAAATTTAAAATTTCTAAAGTTTTTTCACAAAAAAAGTAGATTTTCATCTTCATATACTAATTCAAATAAATTTAGCAAAAAACCTGTGCTTCAAAATGCTAACTATTCCTTGAGGGGTGTAGTTTCCAAAATGGGGACACTTTTGGGGGGTCTTTACTGTTTTGGTACCACAAGACCTATTCAAACCTGACATGGTGCCTAAAATATATTCTAAAAAAAGGAGGCCCCAAAATCCACTAGGTGCTCCTTTGCTTCGGAGGCCGGTGTTTCATTCCATTACCGCACTAGGACCACATGTGGGATATTTCTAAAAACTGCAGAATCTGGGCAATAAATATTGAGCTGCATTTCTTGGGTAAAACCTTCTGTGGTACAGTAAAAAATGTATTACAAATGAATTTTCGAAGAAAAAAAATGAAATTTGTAAATTTCACCTCTACTTTGCTTTAATTCCTGTGAAACGCCTAAAGGGTTAAAATACTTTCTGAATGCTGTTTTGAATACTTTGATGGGTGCAGTTTTCAAAATGAGGTGACTTCTGGGGACTTTCTAATGTATAGGGCCCTCAAAGCCACCTCAGAACTAAACTGGTCCCTGAAAATTTTCTTGAAAATGTGAGAAATTGCTGCTAAAGTTCTAAGCCTTGTAACGTCCTAGAAAAATAAAAGCACATTCAAAAAACGATGCCAACATAAAGTAGACATATGGGAAATGTTAACTAGTAAATATTTTGTGTGGTATTACTATCTGTTTTACAAGCAGATACATTACAATTTAGAAAAATGCAGATTTTTGCAAATTTTCTCTAAATTTTGGTGTTTTTGACAAATATTGAATTTAACGACGGCATTTTTTTCAGTATCATAAAGTACAATATGTCACGAGAAAACAATCTCAGAATCGCTTGGATAGGTAAAAGCATAAAGTGACACATGTCAGATTTGCAAAAATCGGCTGGGTCCACAAGGCCAAAACTGGCTTAGACACTAAGGGGTTAAAGGAACAAGATAAAATTAAACATTATGAACATGGTGTCCGTGAAGCAAAAAGCATGCAGGAAACACAATAAAAAAAAAAAACAACCATATGTCTGAAAACTCAGCGAGTCATATGGGCAAGAAAAAGGACAGGGGCCCGAGCTCTCCTCCACCACACATAGAGAACATCACATTGCCAAATAATAAGAAAGGCTTGGGACTGCCATAGTTTGCAGCCATGGGGACCAAATCTTATCAAATTATGCTACAGTATCTTGTCTTACGGCATTACATTTTTCGTAAACCCAAATTTTTTTCATGCGATTTCATTTCTTTTTTTTACTGCTATAATTGAAAGTGATGGCTTTCTCCAACTTTGAGCAATATGTATATGAGCTGACATCCTAAGGAGTTGAAGCAATTTAAAGGAAGGGTAAGAAAGACAGTCTGGTTTCACCCCTAGTAAGCAAACCTCAGGGGTTAGCTCTATGTGCGTGTTCAGATAGGTGCCGGGGTCCACACACCCACCCTCTAAAACATGTGTCAGGAATATCAGGGTACATGGTGTGTATTCTGGTCGGTACCATATATACTCTGCAACAATTTAAGAGAGGTCTCCATCAGGGTGACTTGTAAACTCCCCCTACTAGCAGAAGTTCAAATGAAACTCAAAACATAAATTTTTATAAGGAATAAAGGAGAAAAAGCACCCCAACATTTGTAACGCAATTTCTCCCGATTATGGCAATATGCCATATGTGGTAATCAACAGCTGTTTGGAGCCACAGCGGGGCTTAGAAGAGAATGAGCTCTGTTTGGCTTTTTGGGTGTCATGTCGGATTTGCATAGCACCTGAGGTACCAAAACAGTCGAAGCACCCCAGAAGCAACCCCATTTGGGAAACTAAATCCCTTAAGGTATCCTTCTAGGGGTACAGTGAGCATTTAGACCCCACGAAAATGAACATTAACGTTATTTCCACTAAAATGTTGCATGGTTTTCTTTTTCACGAAGACTAAAGGAGGAACAAGCACCCCAACATTTGTAAAGCAATTTCTACCGAATACGGCAATACACCACATGTGGTCAGAAGCGTTTTTTTATTTTATTTAGGCTTCCTGTCAGTGTGACTCCACCTCCCATTGGAATCAATGGGAGGCATTTTCGGGCAGTTTTTGACGAGTTTTGCGACGCGGTTTCCGCGTCAAAAAAATTGTCAAACTGTGTGTGAACATAGCCTAAATGATTCAGGTTATTATGGTTGTTTAGATACATAATACGTACACAAAGTAGAGCTGGACAATTATGACCTAAATCAAAATCACGATTATTTGAACGCCCGTTTCTTTTTCCCGCGAGACGGTTTTTCCGCTCGCGGGGAAAAAAAACGCCTCTTGCTTCCATTGAAATCAATGGGAGGTATTTTCGGATGATTTTTGGCGCGTTTTCCGATGCAGTCTCCACGTCAAACGCGTAAAAGAACTCTGTGTGAACTGGCCCTAAGACTGCACGCAGACTTATTCAACACACAAATGATGCGGGCTGACTATGGTCCATTGGAAGAAGTCTGCAGAGCAACAGACTGACACAATTCCTCCACTACCTCTTCTTAGCAATTGGCGGGGGTCACATCGGTCGGACCCTTGCTAATCTAACGTTATAATCATATCCTAGCAATATACCACCAATGTCTATACAGAGAGGTTGTCTCACTTTGATAGCCCCTTTTTCAAATGAGGCCAGCCAGCTTCAGAAACTCGACAGTCAGCTACTATTTCCGGGGGAAGCTGCAGCCAGCCAAACATTTCCAATTGCACCATAATACATAGTTACACAGTTAGTACGATTGAAAAAAGACACGTGTCCATCGAGTTCTACCAAGGGATGGGAAAAGTGAAGGGAAAAATTTCTACACATTGACATAGGAGCTGATATTTTTCCGTTCTAGGACAATATCTAAGCCTTTTTTAAAGCCATCTACTCTCCCTGCTGTGACGGCTCCTGTGGTAGGTTACTCCACAGTTCTCACAGTAAAGAAGGCTTGTCGCCTCTGCAGAATGAACCTTTTTTTTTTTTTCCCAGACGGAGGGAGTGCCCCCTTTTGTTTTTTGAGTGGGTTTTAAATTGTACAGGATTTTTTGTATGTGCCATTCATATGTTTATATAAATTAAAGAGGCTTTGTCACCAGATTATAAGTGCCCTATCTCCTACATAATCTGTTCGGCGCTGTAATGTAGATAAGTCGTTTTTATTTTGAAAAACGATCATTTTTGAGCAAGTTGAGCAATTTTAGATTTATGCTAATTCGTTTCTGAATAGACAACTGGGCGTTTTTTACCTTTTGACCAAGTGGGCTTTGTAAAGCGAAATGTATGACGCTGACCAATCAGCGTCATACACTTCTCTCCATTCATGTCCATTTGTACTCAGGACAGCGTGATCTTGCGAGATCACGCTGTGCTGCCACATACACCCACATTAACTTTGAAGTGTCTTGAGAGTGAATAGACATCACCTCCAGCGAGGACGCGATGTCTATTCACACACCCGACAATTCGGTAAAGTTTTGAATGACAGCACAGTGCTGTTTGACTAAATTCCACAGAAACTTTACAGAATTGTCGGGTGTGTGAATAGACATAGCGTCCTCGCTGGAGGTGATGTCTATTCACTCCCAAGACACTTCAGTAAAGTTAATGTGGGTGTATGTGACAGCGAGATCACGCTGTGCTGAGTACAAATGGAGAGAAGTGTATGACGCTGATCGGTCAGCGTCATACACTCTTTACAACGCCCACTTTGTCAAAAGTTAAAAATACGCCTTTTTGTCTATTAAGAAGCTAATTGGCATAAATCGGAAATTGCTCAAAAATTATCGTTTTTCAAAAAACAAACATTGTTATCTACATCACAGCACCTATCAGATTATGTAGAAGTTAGGGCACTTATAATGTGTTGACAGAGCCTCTTTCAAGGGAATGTCTCGCTAGAAATTTATTTTTATTTTTTTAGTTAAACAATTATTATTTGAGTGATTTAACAATGTTTTAATTTTTTCACAAGTCAGGAAATATTATAAATTAGATTCTAATTTATAACATTTCCATGTGCTGGTCACTAGAGGGAGCAATTCCCAAAATTGCAGCATTGGCATGTGGTAAAGCAACCACATTGCTTTATGCTGCAAAATTTGAGAAGACAAACTCGCTCTAGTGTGCTCAATTAATCCCCCTCCTTTAGGCTGGCTAGTGCCAGGAGAAAAGAGGGGGTTGAATGTTCAAACCTCCTACAGTGTGTGCCGCCATTTTTTGAGCGAATGCACAGTGTAGTAGGCTTACATACAGTGGTAATCACACACAAAAACATGAACATACACACATAACTTACCTGCTCCTGCCGCCGCCGCTCCCTCCTGTCCGTCCGCTCCAAGTGCTTGCTTCTGAACACATTTCCGGAAGCCGCGACAGGAGGTAGTCATCTTACTGTCTGGCTGCGGCTTCCAGTCCACATGAAAATGGCGCCGGATGTCGCTCAGCCGAAGACCTTCCTTTTGGACTGTGAGCATGAGCCGTTCCCACACACACGGCGTACACCATAGTGAATGGAACGGCTCCCGTTCGCTTTCTCTATGGGGATGTAAGTGCCGTATGACATCTCTGTATGTGTCGTTAATCGACACATACAGAGATGAAAAAAAAATGGCAGCCCCCATAGAGAAGTAATAGTTAGAGAAAAAAAAAAGTTCAACACAAACACACAAATAAATAAAATTTATTTTAATAAAACACTTAAAGAAAATTTATATAAAAATATTTTTTCCCGCGACACCTGTCCTTTAGGAACTCTTGGGCTTTACCCATCTGGTCCCGTGGCCATGTGCACATTTATTTGATTTAACTTACTTTGGACCATATCTACATTCATCCAATTCAGTATATTAACCCCTTCAGGACCCAGCCTGTTTTGGCCTTCAGAACCCAGCCAATTTTTTCAAATCTGACGTGTTACTTTATGTGGTAATAACGTTGGAATGCTTTTACCTATCCAAGCGATTCTGAGATTGTTTTCTCGTGACATGTTGTACTTTATGTTAGTGAAAACATTTTGTCGATAATTTTGGTATTTATTTCTGAAAAACACCACAATTTAGAAAAAATTTGCAAAAATAGAATTTTTCTAAATTTAAACGTATCTGCTTGTAAAACAGATAGTAATACCACACAAAATAGTTACTAGTTAACATTTTCCATATGTCTGCTTTATGTTTGCATCGTTTTTTGAACGTTCTTTTATTTTTCTAGGACGTTACAAGGCTTAGAACTTTAGCAGCAATTTCTCATATTTTAAAGAAAATTTCAAAAGGCTATTTTTTCAGGGACCAGTTCAGTCTGAGGTGGCTTTGAGGGCCTTATATATTAGAAAATACCCAGAAGTTACCCCATTTTGAAAACTGCACCCCTCAAGGTATTCGAATCAGCATTCACAAAGTGTTTTAACCCTTTAGGCGTTTCACAGGAATTAAAGCAAAGTAGAGGTGAAATTTACAAATTTTATTTTTTTTGCCGAAATTCATTTCTAATACATTTTTTTTTGTAACACAGAAGGTTTTACCAGAGAATTTCAACTCAATATTTATTTCCCAGATTCTGCAGTTTTTATAAATATCTCACATGTGGCCTTAGTGTGATAATGGACTGAAGCACCGGCCTCCGAAGCAAAGGAGCACCCAATGGATATTGGGCCTCCTTTTTTTTAGAATATATTTTAGGCACCTTGTTAGGTTTGAAGAGGTCTTGTGGTGCCAAAACAGTGGAAACACCCCAAAAGTTACCCCATTTTGGAAACTACACCCCTCAAGGAATTTATCTAGGTGTATAGTTAGCAATTTGACCGCACAGGTTTTTCGCTAAATTTATCACAATTAGTCTGTAAAAATGAAAATCTACTATTTTCTGAAAAAACATCGACATTTTTAATATTTACAAGAGATAATAAAGAAAATGCACCCCAACATATGTAAAGCAATGTCTCCCGATTACGGTAATATTCCATATGTTGTAATAAACTGCTGATTGGACCCACAGCAAGGCTCAGAAGGGAAGGAGCGCCATTTAGATTTTGGAGCACGGATTTTGCTGGATTGGTTTTCGCTTCCATGTCGCGTTTGCAACACCCTGGAGGGACCAAAACAGGGGAAACCCTCCAAAAGTGGCCCCATTTTGGAAACTACACCTATCAAGGAATTTATCTAGGGGTATAGTTAGCATTTTGACCACACAGGTTTTTCGCTAAATTTATCAGAATTAGGCCCCATGCACACGACCGTAAAAAAACCTCAGTTTTTGCGGTCCGCAAAAATGGAGCCATTCACTTTCATTGAACGCTGACACCTTTCCGTAGCACTACGGAAGGGTGTCCGTGCTGTGGAAATGTTCCGGGTATTATGGAACATGTCCGTTCTTTTGCATTTTGCGGGCCGTGCTCCCATTGCGGGCCGTAATTGCGGGCACGGTCGTGTGCATGGGGCCTAAGTCTGTAAAAATAAAAATCAACTTTTTTCTGAAGAAACATAGAAATTTTAAATGTTTACAAGGAATAAAGGAAAAAAGAACCACAACATTTGTAAAGCATTTTCTCCTGATTACGGCAATACCCCATATGTGGTGATAAACTGCTGATTGGACCAATGGCAGCGCTCAGAAGGGAAGTAACGCCATTTGGATTTTGGAGCACGGATTTTGCTGGATTGTTTTTCGGTGCCATGCCGCCTTTGCAACGCCCTGGAGGGACCAAAAGAGTGGAAGCCCCCAAGTTACCCCATTTTGTAAACACCCCTCAAGGAATTTTTCTAGGGGTATATTGAGCATTTAGACTCCACGGGTCTTTTGCAGAATTTATTAGAATTAGGCGGAGAAAATGAATATCACAATTTTTTCCACTAAAATGTTGAATTTTCACAAGGGATAAAGGAGAAATAAACAACCAATTTTTGTAAAGCGGTTTCTCCCGGGTACGGGAATACCCCACATGTGGTCATACATTTTTTTCATTAGAAATGAATTAACCTTTTTAGGACTGATCCATTTTTTGCTTTCTTTTTGTTTTTCACTGACCGCCTTCCAAGAGCAATAACTTTTTTCTTTTTCCGTCAGAGTGATGTGAGGGCTTATTTCTTGCGGGAGGAATTATAGTTTCTATTGATACCATTTAAAGTGCCATAAAAAGTACTGGGAAACTGACAAAAATATAGGAAAATATAGTAATATAGGAAAAAAATCTGATTCCATTTTTGGGGGTTTTCGTTTTTACAGCTTTCGCCGTGCGGTGAAAACTACAGCGATTTTGGCAGTTTAAATTATTTAAGTTTTTTACGGTGTTCACCGTGCGAGTTAAATAATGGTATATTGTAATTGTTCGGCCTTTTACGGACGTAGCGATATCAATTCTGTTTTATTTTTTTACATTACTTTTGAAGAAAAATGGGAAAAGGGTTGTTTTTTTTTTAACTTTAAACTTTTTTCTTTCTCACTTCTAATAACTTTAATTCTTCTACACATTTTATTAGTCCCCTTAGGGGACTTGTACCAGCGATCATTGGATCGCGGGTACAATATTCTGCGATACTAATGTATTGCAGTATATTTTTATTTTTACAAACTCCTGTAACAGCGCGATCGCTGTACCTGTCCGTTAGTCCCGGGTGTCAGCTGTAATACACAGCTGACACCCGCAGCGTATGGAGCGGGCTCAGCACGTGAGCCCGCTCCATACATCACCCCCGCACCATGACGTGCTATTAGTTTTTTTAGTTTATTTTTTGCGGCGTTCACCGTGCACTATAAATGACCATTATATTTTATTCTGCGGGTCGATACGATTACGGCGATCCCAGATATATATATGTTTATGTTTTGCAACATTTGCGCAATAAAATCACTTTTTTATAAAATAATTTATTTTCTGTCTCACCATATTCTTAGAGCCGTAACTTTTTTATTTTTCAGTCCAAAAAGCTGTGTAAGAGCTTGTTTTTATCGGTATTATTTTCGGGTACATGTGACTTTTTGATCACTTTTTATTCTCTATTTTGGGAGGGGTGGTGACCAAAAAATAGCGATTCTGGTGTAATTTTTTATTGTTTTTTTTTTATTTTTTTATTTTTTTGGGGTGTTGATCGTGCGGGAAAAATAACATTATAGTTTTATAGTTGGGGTCGTTACGAACGCAGTGATACCAGATATGTGTACTTTTTTTAACGTGTTAATTTTTTCCCTATAATGAAAGACTTATAGGAAAAAAATGCAGTGTTTGTTTTATTTTTACACTTTTTTTTTAAAACCTTTTTTTTATTTTTTACTTTTTCACTTGTCCCACTAGGGGACATTTAAACTTGCAGCTTTGATCGCTGCTAGAGTACATTACACTACACACGTAGTGTAATGTACTCTAACTACTCTAACTGTCATTGTGACGTGACAGTCACACTGACAGGAAGCCTCGGAGAACCGGCCGGAGGCTGCTCCTCCGAGGCTTCCGTACATGGCAACCCGGAGGTCATTGTCTGACCTCCGATTGCCGTGACAAGCATCGGTAGCCCCCACGATCACTTCATGGGGGCTGCCGATGTGCTTCAAACCACTTAAATGCGCGACGGCAATCTGTCGCCGCATTTATGGGGTTAATTGCCGAAATCAGCGGCGATTAATTGATTAACAGCACTGGCATCGGCTATATCAACTGCTCTTTCTTCCATTGTATATACAGAGCTACAGAATACATTTAATATCTCAGCCTTCTCTTGATCCCCTGTGACCAACTTCCCATTACCACTATCTAGGGGTCCTACATGTTCAGACCTGGGCTTTTTTGCATTTACATCCTTAAAGAATTTTTGAGGATTTGTTTTACTATCCTTGGCCACCTACCTTTTTTTAATTTTGTATTTTTTCTGATTTTATTACTTTGTTGCAGATTTTATTAAGCTCTTTATAATTTACAAAGGCTACAGATGTACCCTCGGATTTGTGTTTTTCAAATGCCCTTTTTTTGTCATGTATTGCCCCTTTCACAGAAGATGTAAGCCATGTGGGGTTTAATTTGAGTCGTTTATACTTGTTACCTATAGGAATACGTTTTGCACTATAATTACCCAAAGTAGATTTGAAAATCTCCCATTTATCATTTGTTCCATTATTTGACATTAGTTCTTCCCAGTCCATATCCTGAATTGCAGCCCTCATCCTGGGGAAATGGGCCTTCTTAAAATTAAATGTTTTTGCCCTCCCAGCCGGTGTTTGTTCTTTACAGTATAGGTAAAATGTAACTATATTGTGATCACTGTTACCGAGGTTTTCACGAACATTGACATTCCCAACAAGCTCTGCATTATTAGAAATGACCAGATCCAACAGAGCTTCACCTCTAGTCGGGTCTTCCACAAACTGGCCCATAAAATTTTCCTGCAACTGGTTGAGGACATTTCTCCCCTTCGCCGTTGTAACTGAACCATGACACCAATTAATATCCCGGTAATTAAAATCTCCCATTATCACTACAGTAATCAGTCATCTTTTTGGGAAAACTGATATACCCTTTGACAGTATTAAGAAATCTGCCGCCTTAATAGAAGTTATGGAAAATACATTTCCACCACATATAAACAGAATTTTAGTTTGAATTAAACTGTACCGGTTCTCTTCTCCTTTTCTTTTTTTTTTTTTTTTTTCTGTATAGCCTTGCTTTTTCGTGCTCTTCATAAATCTTTTTTCCCCTTTGCTTTTGATAAGGACTGGAGTGGACAAAAGAAAGCAAACAGATCGTCAGAAAAAAACAAGAAAAAGTTTAGCATGGACTGTGAGACCCGTCTTACAAATGACATCTCTCCTGGGTCCTCTCCTGGAGTTGGTCGTAGGAGGACTCGGACACCACATACCTATCCACATACCAGATATGTGTCTCAAATGTCTGTCCCAGAACAAGCAGAACTAGAGAGATTAAAGCAGAAAATACAATTTGGGGATTTGGATCAGGTGACTTATATTTTTCTCTCTGTTTACAAACTTCATACCCACCATCCCCCAAAACTATTGCTTTTAACTTCATTGCATGTCTTTTTTTAAATGTTTTTCCTTCATTTTTAGAGAAGCATTGGGAGTGATTCCCAAGGAAGAGCAACAGCAGCAAACAATAAGCGGCAGCTTTCGGAGAACAGAAAACCTTTCAACTTTCTACCACTACAGTTGAACACTAACAAAGATAAAGCTGCTTCTTCAAGCCCTCCAAAGCGAGAAACTAGTGTCTCTTCATCAACCAAGGACTTTTTGGCTTCTCCTCTCTCTAAAGAACTCCTGCAAAACTATCAGGCTTCTTTGGATGAAGATGGTTGTGGAGAACCAGCTTTTGACAGTAGTCAGGTAACATGTAGTTTTCTTCAATTATTTATAATATGTAAATTATTTCTTTTGCTTACATTGCGCCATCACATACCGCTGTTCTGCACAGATATTATCATTACTCATTCTATTCCCTGAACCTACAATCTTAAAGGCTATAGATACCTTTGAGGATATAATTACAGTGAAGGAAATAAGTATTTGATCCCTTGCTGATTTTGTAAGTTTGCCCACTGTCAAAGACATTAACAGTCTAGAATTTTTAGGCTAGATTAATTTTTACCAGTGAGAGATGGATTATATAAAAAAAAATAAAAAGAAAATCACAATCAAAATTATATATATTTATTTACATTGTGCACAGAGAAATAAGTATTTGATCCCTTTGCCAAACAAGACTTAATACTTGGTGGCAAAACCCTTGTTGGCAAGCACAGCAGTCAGATGTTTTTTGTAGTTGATGATGAGGTTTGCACACATGTTAGATGGAATTTTGGCCCACTCCTCTTTGCAGATTATCTGTAAATCATTAAGATTTCGAGGCTGTCGCTTGGCAACTTGGATCTTCAGCTCCCTCCATAAGTTTTCGATGGGATTAAGGTCTGGAGACTGGCTAGGCCACTCCATGACCTTAATGTGCTTCTTTTTGAGCCACTCCTTTGTTGCCTTGGCTGTATGTTTCGGGTCATTGTCGTGCTGGAAGACCCAGCCACGAGCCATTTTTAATGTCCTGGTGGAGGGAAGGAGGTTGTCACTCAGGATTTGACGGTACATGGCTCCATCCATTCTCCCATTGATGCGGTGAAGTAGTCCTGTGTCCCTAGCAGAGAAACACCCCCAAAACATAATGTTTCCACCTCCATGCTTGACAGTGGGGACGGTGTTCTTTGGGTCATAGGCAGCATTTCTCTTCCTCCAAACACGGCGAGTTGAGTTAATGCCAAAGAGCTCAATTTTAGTCATCTGACCACAGCACCTTCTCCCAATCACTCTCAGAATCATCCAGATGTTAATTTGCAAACTTCAGACAGGCCTGTACATGTGCCTTCTTGAGCAGGGGGACCTTGCGGGCACTGCAGGATTTTAATCCATTACGGCGTAATGTGTTACCAATGGTTTTCTTGGTGACTGTGGTCCCAGCTGCCTTGAGATCATTAACACGTTCCCCCGTGTAGTTTTCGGCTGAGCTCTCACCTTCCTCAGGATCAAGGATACCCCATGAGGTGAGATTTTGCATGGAGCCCCAGATCGATGTTGATTGACAGTCATTTTGTATGTCTTCCATTTTCTTACTATTGCACCAACAGTTGTCTCCTTCTCACCCAGCGTCTTACTTATGGTTTTGTAGCCCATTCCAGCCTGGTGCAGGTCTATGATCTTGTCCCTGACATCCTTAGAAAGCTCTTTGGTCTTGCCCATGTTGTAGAGGTTAGAGTCAGACTGATTAATTGAGTCTGTGGACAGCAGTCTTTTATACAGGTGACCATGTAAGACAGCTGTCTTTAATGCAGGCACCGAGTTGATTTGGAGCGTGTAACTGGTCTGGAGGAGGCTGAACTCTTAATGGTTGGTAGGGGATCAAATACTTATTTCTCTGTGCTCAATGCAAATAAATATATATAATTTTGACTATGTGATTTTCTGTTTTTTTTTTAAATATAATCTATCTCTCACTGGTAAAATGAACCTAGCCAAAAAATTCTAGACTGTTCATGTCTTTGACAGTGGGCAAACTTACAAAATCAGCAAGGGATCAAATATTTATTTCCTTCACTGTGTGTGTATATATATATATATATATATATATATATGTATGTGTGTATCTATATGTACACTACCGTTCAAAAGTTTGAGGTCACCCAGACAATTTTGTGTTTTCCATGAAAACTCACACTTTATCAAATGAGTTGCAAAATGACTTGCTTTCGTCAAAGAATGTTCCATTTGCAGCAATTACAGCATTGCAGACCTTTGGCATTCTAACTATTAATTTGCTGAGGTAATCGGGAGAAATTTCACCCCATGCTTCCAGAAGCCCCTCCCACAAGTTGGATTGGCTTGATGGGCACTTCTTGCGTACCATACGGTCAAGCTGCTCCCACAAGAGCTCTATGGGGTTGAGATCTGGTGACTGCGCTGGCTACTCCATTACAGATAGAATACCAGCTGCCTGCTTCTTCCCAAAATAGTTCTTGCATAATTTGGAGGTGTGCTTTGGGTCATTGTCCTGTTGTAGGATGAAATTGGCTCCAATCAAGCGCTGTCCACAGAGTATGGCATGGCGTTGCAAAATGGCGTGATAGCCTTCCTTATTCAAAATCCCTTTTACCTTGTACAAATCTCCCACTTTTCCAGCACCAAAGCAACCCCAGACCATCACATTACCTCCACCATGCTTGACAGATGGCGTCAGGCACTCTTCCAGCATCTTTTCAGTTGTTCTGCGTCTCACAAATGTTCTTCTGTGTGATCCAAACACCTCAAACTTCGATTCGTCTGTCCAGAACACTTTTTTCCAATCTTCCTCTGTCCAATGTCGTGCTTTTGCCCATATTAATCTTTTCCTTTTATTAGCCAGTCTCAGATATGGCTTTTTCTTTGCCACTCTGCCCTGAAGGCCAGCATCTCGGAGTCGCCTCTTCACTGTAGACATTGACACTGGCGTTTTGCGGGTACTATTTAATTAAGCTGCCAGTTGAGGACCTGTAAGGCATCTATTTCTCAAACTAGAGACTCTAATGTACTTGTCTTGATGCTCAGTTGTGCAGCGGGGCCTCCCACTTCTCTTTCTACTCTGGTTAGAGCCTGTTTGTGCTGTCCTCTGAAGGGAGTAGTACACACTGTTGTAGGAAATCTTCCGTTTCTTGGCAATTTCTCGCGTGGAATAGCCCTAATTTCTAAGAACAAGAATAGACTGTTGAGTTTCACATGAAAGCTCTCTTTTTCTAGCCATTTTGAGAGTTTAATCGAACCCACAAATGTAATGCTCCAGATTCTCAACTAGCTCAAAGGAAGGTCAGTTTTATAGCTCCTCTAAACAGCAAAACTGTTTACAACGGTGCTAACATAATTGCACAAGTGTTTTCTAATCATCCATTAGCCTTCTAACACAGTTAGCAAACACAATGTACCATTAGAACACTGGAGTGATGGTTGCTGGAAATGGGCCTCTATACACCTATGTAGATATTGCATTAAAAAACAGACGTTTGTAGCTAGAATAGTCATTTAGCACATTAACAATGTATAGAGTGTATTTCTGATTAATTTAATGTTATCTTCATTGAAAAAAACTATGCTTTTCTTGCAAAAATAAGGAAATTTCTAAGTGACCCTAAACTTTTGAACGGTAGTGTGTGTATATAATGTGTTTGTGTATTAGAGATGCATCGAAACGTCGATACTGTTTCGATACCGTGCATCCTCAAACGGTTTGATACCGTTATTTAATGTATTTTCGATACTTTGCTGTTCAGCCACACAACTTAGTATAGTAACACATGAATGTATGAGAGCGGGGCTGCGGACTGTGTAATAGTCATTGCCCGCTCCTGAGTACTGACAAGTGCGCGCTTGTCAGGATGATGCGACGCGGCCAGCGCTGCACTAATGATTGCCGTCAATGAAGACACAACATGGAGGGTGCACTGCAAAACACACCCATGTTCTGTCCTCCGTGCCTCCGCTCATTAGCTCAGCGCCATCCACATCACCTCATGCTGCATGCGCAGGCACTTAATGTCAGGAGCGGGGCAATGGCTGTATTGCACAGCCGCAACCCCGCTCTATAACGGCAGGGATCAGAGAAACCTCAACTCCGCCGCTGTTCTCCAGAATGCTGCGATCAAAGCTGACTGCTGCATTCAAGAGGAAAGTGAGAAGGGGAGATGCCCCTTGGATCGCATCACAGGAATAACTGTGACGCGACTGAGGGACATACCATATATGGGCAGACAGCTCAGGGTCCATTGAGGGACCCCAGGGCTTTCTTACCAGATTTCCTGTTGTTAGGGCTTACTTAGGTATGTCCTAACAACTGCCTGTGTACTATCTGTACACAGGCTAATGTACTATAATATAGATATATGCCAGTACATTAAAGTTTAAAAATAAAGTAATATTAAATTTAAAAAAAATACACATACAACTTTTTTACAATAAACATTAAAATAAGTCTCAATACATAAAATATACACATTCGGTGTTGGTGCGGCCGTAATAACCTGCACAGCAATTTTTTTTGTATCATTTATGATGTGTACGCTGTAAAAAAAATAAAATAAAAACTGGTTTCTTTCACTTATTGTGGGGCACGAGATGTGATTTAATTTAACCTCCATGTGCCTCACATTAATAGTAATTAACCCCATCATGTACCTTACATATTATTAACACATTATGACTGAGAAACATGATGGGGTTAATTACTATTAATGTGAGGCACATTCAAAATTCATCACACCTCGCGCCTCACATCAGAAAACGGAAGAACTTTTTTTTTTTTTTTTTTCTATTACTGTTGAGAGTATCGTTTTGGTATCGAAATCGCAATACTACACGAAGTATCGGTATCAGTCCAAATTCTGGTATCGTGACATCCCTAGTTCGTGTGTATGTACGTACGTACGTACGTACGGTATGTGCGTGTGTGTGTGTGTGTGTATATATGTATATAACACCTCTCTTTACAATATACAATACTTTTAGGCTTACAGATTTCAGTATTTGACTAAATTCTAGACCATGGATTCATTTATTAGTACTTTCATTTTTCATTTTAAGAATTCTACTTTGTGTATTCCAAATCTCGCGCTTACAAGTAAAGATTATGTGGTCAAGAAAGTAAAATTCTAAGCCATTTGCTAATCAGAAATGTTTCTTGGATAATTTTACCGTCAATATTTCAGATATTATTTTTTATGTGTGGTCAAGGTTTTTGTGTTTCCATAAAGAGGATGTTTACAAAGCACAAGTAACCGCTTATTTTGGTTCTTGTATGGTTAGAGCTACACGACAAATCATATTGAATATGACATTTATTCTCTCTGTGTGGATGTCTGCATGCGGGTCTGTGACTATTTCTGCAAGTCACAAGGCTGCGTGCAACTTTTCTCCCCATAGGGAATTAGTAGCTTGTGATTTTAAGATGCCATGTAGACCCATGGAGTAATTACTTGGGACAAAGTTATGTTTTCTTCATTTCTTTATTGAAGGTTTCCTTTATACAACAAAAAATCCAAGTATCCATTGGCCAATTAATATTAATTCTATGTATCCTGCAGTTCTAATGCATATAGTTCTAGTTATATATTTAGCAACCTCACATTTTTGGATGTATGTTTTCCTAATGAAGAACTAATTTTGTCCAGTATAAGATTTCTGAGAGTCTCATTTTTGTAAAACTTTACATATCTTCTAATGAATTGCTTTTTTTTGCCTTTAGGCACTAGATCCTCAGCAGGAGGCAAAGGAAGAACTTAAAAATATGAAGAAGCAGCATGCACTACTGACAAGGATGTTGCAGCAACAAGAGCAACTCCGGGCCTTGAAGGGAAGGCAGGCGGCTCTCCTCGCTTTACAGCACAAGGCTGAACAAGCTATTGCCGTTATGGATGAATCTGGTAAATGGCTAGGGTAAATAAGGGGTAATCCAGTTTCAGCAAATAAAACGTATTCATTATATAATGAATAGCTATAACATTTTGTAATATAATTCCTCGTAGGTCTGTTTGTGTTAATGTGAACCTTCATCGTTTATCTCGTGAAAATGAAAATCTGTCCTGGTTAAGTGACAATCACAGATATGCAATACAGATAAGAGCCATGGAACTGCATCACATGACCAGGACAAGTTTTCATCCTCTGAAAGGTTCCCATTAAATGTCTGCAAGCCAAGATCTAAAAAAAATCGTGAGGAATTGATACACAAAGTAAATTAGAAAAGTCTTCATTACATAATAAATAAGTCTTATTTGCTTTAACTGGAATACCTATTAAAGTTTTCAATGTGTATCCACTTTCACCCTTTCACTGCCAAAGACATTTGTAATGCTTTATGACTTTAAACGCGGGCCTCGACTAGCATATACGGACTACAGCTTTAGATCTTGGGTATCTTATTAACTCCTGAAATGTTTCTTTGTTATACACCCAATTACCTTACCAATCAATAAAAGATATATGCCCCCTGATGTAATAAACTGTGACTTCTGTATTTACTGGCGTCTGGATGGAAGAGCTGTTTGGGCTATTCTGTTCTGGTGATTATATAAAGATACATGTGCACATCTTAAACTTTTTATTTTTAGAAGGTGTTGTTCATCTTGGCTCAGCTTGGGTCAGAATTTTAGCCACAATCCGGACTTTTTATGTATTTTTTCACGCACGGTTATTCTTTTGATGCAAATTTGCATGAAGTCATCCATGAGTTGAATCAAATGGTAGAGCAGGGAACCGGGATACTGTCAAGGGCAGTTACGGGGGATTTTTTACTGCGTGGAGGGCAGTTATGGGTGGTATTATACTGGGTCGAGGGCAGTTATGGGTGGTATTATACTGGGTCGAGGGCAGTTATGGGTGGTATTATACTGGGTCGAGGGCAGTTATGGGTGGTATTATACTGGGTCGAGGGCAGTTATGGGTGGTATTATACTGGGTCGAGGGCAGTTATGGGGGATTTTTTACTGCGTTGAGGGCAGTTATGGGTGGTGGTATACTGTGTGGAGGAAAGTTATGTGGGGCATTATATTGTGTGGGACAGCTATGGGGGCATTATACTCTGGGAGAGCTATGGGGACATTATACTGTGTGGGGGCCGCTATGGGGGCATTATACTGTGTGGGGGCAGCTATGGGGGCATTATACGGTGTGGGGGCCGCAATGGGGGCATTATACTGTGTGGGGGCCGCTATGGGGGCATTATACTGTGTGGGGGCCGCTATGGGGGCATTATACTGTATGGGGGCATTATACGGTGTGGGGGCTGCTATGGGGGCATTATATGGTGTGGGGGCTGCTATGGGGGCATTATATGGTGTGGGGGCAGCTTTTGGGGCATTATATGGTGTGGGGGCATTATATGGTGTGGGGGCATTATATGGTGTGGGGGCATTATATGGTGTGGGGGCTGCTATGGGGGCATTATACGGTGTGGGGGCCGCTATAGGGGCATTATGCGGTGTGGGGGCCGCTATGGGGGCATTATACGGTGTGGGGGCCGCTATGGGGGCATTATACGGTGTGGGGGCCGCTATGGGGGCATTATACGGTGTGGGGGCCGCTATGGGGGCATTATACGGTGTGGGGGCCGCTATGGGGGCATTATACCGTGTGGGGGCCGCTATGGGGGCATTATACGGTGTGGGGGCCGCTATGGGGGCATTATACGGTGTATGGGCAGCTATGGGGCATTATAATGTATGAGGAGCACTATGTGGCGATATACTGTAAGGGGGCAGTGTCTGGGGGGTATATTATATACTCATAGAGCAGGCTCGGGATAAATATTCAATGGTGTAGCATGTAAAAGGGGTGTAGCCTAAATAGTTCATTAATTGTAATCGAGGTTAAATGTTCAATTAGCACTAGTATGGGGTATATATGGGGGCATTTTAGAATTCGGGTTTCGTTCGTGTATATCAAGTGTGAAACTTGTCACAGCAGCAAAAGGGTTAAATAAACTTTATTCAGCTTGTATTTAATCATAATAATATATAATATAATTTTTTTGGTCTCAGTTGTCACAGAAACTACAGGAAGTATGTCTGGATTGAGTTTAACATCGGAGCTAAATGAGGAGCTAAATGACCTGATTCAGCGCTTTCACAACCAGCTGCACGATGTCCAGGTAATGCATTTTGGTGCTTTATCTTTGCCCTTTTAAATTAATTTTTTATCACCCTATCTAATTGTTGTTTGAAAAGTATGAATATTTAATTCATATCTTCACACTCGGACGTTCACTGCAACAGTATGGCATAAACTGGCGTAAGAAAGCATATTGAGCAAATGTAGTATAAGATGTCTAAGGCCGCGATTGTGGGCACGGCCGCCCACAGACAGCTGCCTGCATTTTCGGCCTGTCCTCCCGTACAAATTATAGGAGCACGGCCTGTAAAAAGCAAAAGAGAGGACATGTCCCATGTTTTGCACTTCTACGGCCCGGACATCTTCCTGTAAATAAACGGGAAGGTGTCCATGGACAATAGAAGTGAGTGGGTCCGTAATTACGGACGATTTTTATAGTCGCGTGCATGTGGCCTTAGAATTTTCTGTAATATTTTACAAATGTAACTTGCTAAACATAAAACTCTGCAATCCTAATATTGTTAAAATGGCAGCAGCCTATTTTTCCTGTCATTGCATGTAAACATTTACAGTATCAGAGATACCGCCTTAATATTCTTGCCTGGTACTTTTACTCCTATTCTGTTAATTTTATATTGTACTATTACTTTTAGAGTCCACCAGTTCCAGATAACCGGCGACAGGCAGAAAGCCTGTCACTTACCAGAGCGGTTTCTCAAAGTTTAAACTCCTCCATGTCAGAACCTGCTTCTGAGGAGAGGGGTCCACGTTTCAGTAAAGTGGGAGTGTTAGAAAAGAAGCAAAAAATGGACTCCATACTAGGAGAACTCCACACACTACAAGATCACCATTTGAATAATACTGCATGTAAGTAAATAAAAACTGTTGATTTATCTTAATAAAGTGTGTGGCCACATTTTGAGCGCCATTTCACAGATTAGACATAATTATTCCGTACAAGTTTTTATCAATACATTGTTAGGAATCCTTAGGTACAGCTTGCATTATTGTGGAGTTGACGCTCAATTCTTTCTACTGTACGCTTGCTCTGGTGTTTTGCATTCTGGGAAGATTTCTCTTTACACTAGTCACTGTAGCATAATCTTATGTAGAAAAAAGTGCATTTCACATGTGTACAATTTCTGCAGCACAAATCCATTCCATACATCTGAATGGTGTTATTTCTGCAGCAAGTGCTTTGAATATTTACATACCCCATTCAGTTGAATGGGAAAATTTTCTGAGATAGAAATTTGCCACGTGTGAACACTATAGTAAGATCTCATCTAAGCTGTTAAGGCTATTTCTGACCGCAGGCTTGTCTCCTCCGGATTATAAGGCCCCTTTCACACTGCGTTTCACCTGCACGTTTGATGTATTCATCGGGAATGCTCCCAACATATACCTCATGCCATAGGCTCCCAATACACCAATGGAGGACAGTCGTTTCCTTTTTGGCCTCCATCAGGCGTTATATGTCAGGGATACCGCTTTTTTGCTGGATAGAATAGCGTAGTTGACTACACTATTCTATCCAGGGGCATCCATTAAAACCACATATACCGCACAGTATACTACTTTTTTTTTTAACATGGGAGCTTAGGGTTTACCGATGCCACTGTATTGCATCCATCACAGACATCTGCTTAACGGATCCCATAAAAGTCTATGGGTGACTGATGCCACTGTTGAGCTATATATGCAAAAACAATAAAAAAAACACAATGAGATGCACAAGGTGCATCAACCAGTTTAAAAATATAAAAGTAAATTATCAGTTGCTCAGCGCAAATCAACCAAGATAATGTGCGATCTTGGTTGTTTTGTGCTCCAAATTAGTTTTGCATCCTGGGTTCCGATCTGTGCTACTAGTGTCCAGTAACAGATCAACGGTAGAAAAATCGGATTGTTCCCTGGCGCTGCCTACTATCCAAAATTACTCGTATGCAGAGTCTTTCAGACAACTAGTAGTTTCAAACTGATCTATTGTGCGTGAAAGCGATTATTTTTTTTTTTCTCAATACATATGTTTGAAACTACAAGTTGTCTGAAAGACTCTGCATACAAGTAATTTTGGATAGCTGGCATAGTCAGGGGAACGACTTGTGTTTTATTTATTTTTTAAACCGTTGATCTGATGAAACTGTTGTGCATCTGTCACAGCCTCCATTTAACATATACTTCGGGACCCAGCATAAAAACGAAGACCATAAAAGCAGTGTGAAAAGGGCCTAATACCTAGTAACTCTGCATCGGTGCAAAAGAAGTATCGTAAAGTATCTAACCCTAAAGTAAACTTAAATGTAAGACAAAATCTATGAAATAGCCTCCGGGCTTAAAGGGTGACTAAACTTTTTTAATAAACTTCTGATATGTCAAAAGTCTTTTAAAAGTTTAGTTACTTTTTCATTTAACATAGTAATGTTAAATAGTCTTTTCCGTATTTCTCTTATTGATCTATCTTCCTTTCAGTTGCTGCTTCTTCATGCTCTCCACAAAGGGTTATGGATCAAAGGAGTTTGGCTTCCACTTCCTCCGCTCCCCAGGGCTCTGATAAAAGAACGTCAAACAGTCCAGCCGGAGCAGCAGCGTGTTCTTCAGCTTCCATGAATGGCAGTGAAGACGAGGAAAACCAAAACCCTGCAGAGAAGCTTAGGTATGTACCGTGCCTTTGCCTTCACGTGATAAAGTAACCAAATACCTGTTACTGCCTTCAAAGATCAGTAACCACAACAGACTATTAACTTACGCCTTCATATTACTACTTGTTCAGTTTTTTTTTGTACAGTGCATTTCAGGAAAGCAACATTATGCTTCTATATTATATTCAATCTAATATATTTTAGTATAATGAACAAAGATTAATATGAAATAGTGTATAAATCTGAGTAGAAACTGGAATAATAGGAGAAAAGAACAGAATGTGTATTGCTACTTCTCTTTTGACTTTAGAACTATTGTTAATATGATATGAATAGGGTTCAGACTGAAAGGAAGAAAAAAAAATCCATCTTAAAACAAAAATAAGGTGGCTAGTATGGAAAGTATAGGAGATTTTGTGATTTAGTACAGTTTATGTATTAAAATAAGAAGTCTCTGTGTAACAAACAGCTATGACTCCTTCTCATGACATACAGTACAGCAGATCCTGTGTCTGACAGGACATGGAGACGTGTCTTAAAGGACATGTTCATGGGGGTGTTGAATGTCAAGGCTTATTGGAAGCTGATCAGAAAATGCAGAATACTAAATACCTTTGCTTAAACCTATGTTTGCTTAAAGGCAAAATCTTCCTTGAACAATATAGCTCCAAAAAGGCCTCATAAACACAAGCATTTATAAGCTAAGCTTACACTTGATATCCTAGTGTTGGCAAACATTCTATCCTCCAATGCAAAGTCCAGAGTCTTAGTGCATGCTATATTGGCATGTTTGTGCATTAGATAGACCTTTTATAGTTGGTTTGATACATTAAAGAGGCTCTGTCACCAGATTATCAAACCCCTATCTCCTATTGCATGTGATCGGCGCTGCAATGTAGATAACAGTAACGTTTTTGTTTTTTTTGAAAAACGATTTTTGGCCAAGTTATGAGCAATTTTAGATTTATGCAAATTAGCCTTTCTAATGGACAACTGGGCGTTTTCTCTTATTTCCAACTGAGCATGTCTTGTGTTTTTACCAACTGAGCGTGTCTTGTGTTTTTACCAACTGAGCGTGTCTTGTGTTTTTACCAACTGAGCGTGTCTTGTGTTTTTACCAACTGAGCGTGTCTTGTGTTTTTACCAACTGAGCGTGTATTGTGTTTTTACCAACTGAGCGTGTATTGTGTTTTTACCAACTGGACGTGTATTGTGTTTGTAACATCTGAGCGTTTTTACTTGTTTTACTAGCTGGGCGTTGTGAATAGAAGTGTTTGTCAGCATCATATATCAGCATCATACACTTCTATTCACAACGCCCAGCTAGTAAAACAAGTAAACACGCTCAGATGTTACAAACACAATACACGCCCAGTTGTCCATTAGAAAGGCTCATTTGCATAAATATAAAATTGCTCATAACTTGGCCAAAAATGATCGTTTTTTTTAAAAAAAAAACAACAAAAAAACGTTACTGTTCTCTACATTGCAGCGCCGATCACATGCAATAGGAGATAGGGATTTGATAATCTGGTGACAGAGCCTCTTTAAAGCGTATCTAACTTTTCAGGTGACTTTTCAGAATATCCTGTCATATGTGTGTACGTGAGGAATAACTATTTCTGGCAATTTTCTGGCTTGTATGCTGCATTATTTAGTAGTTTTCCCCCTCTGCAGGCTGCATTTCTAATTCTCCGTTATCTCTGAGCTAGTGGGTGGAACCTAACAGCTATCATGTCTTCTATACCACATACAGAATAGAGGAGAATCCTGCTCTCCTATCTCTATCACATATATTGAAGCTGCAGCAGCATGGAAGAGATTACACCGCAATAATGAACGGTGTAGCTGAGAATCAGCACTGGGGGAGACGTAACACTTACCAGAAAGCTGCAGCGCGTATGTCTGTATCTTTCTCATTGATAAAACAACTAAATTTTAATAGTAAGAACATTACAAAGTTGATCTATATCAGTTATACTATTAGTTTCAGAGCGACTGCACAGTGTAGAAGGATTAGAACCAGGGCTCAGCAGACAGTATCACACGAACATACACTAACATAATACACACATCATACACGAACATAAATTACCTGCTCCTGCCGCCGCCGCCTCTGGTGGTTTACGCTCCTCTTCCTTGCGCCTTCGCTTCGTTGAACATATGGCCGGAAGTCGTCCTCTTACGGTCTGGCAGCGGCTTCCGGTCCACATGAAAATGGCACCGGATTTCGCTTCTCGACCGAGCTTCGTATTGGTCTGTGTGGGAGGGCGCATGCGCCGTTCCCACACAGACGGCGCACACAACTGAGAATGGAAAGGCTCCCGTTCGCATTCTCTATGGGGTTGTATGTGCCGTATATCATCTCTGTATGTGTCGTTAATCGACGCATACAGAGATGAAAAAAAATAAATGGCAGCACCCATAGAGAAGTATAAGTAAGAATACATTAAAAAGTAAAAAATGAGAACACAAATAAATAAAATTTTTGTTAGTATTATATTAAAAGCAATACAATAAAAAAAAAAAAAATCATGACACCTTCCCTTTAATATCAATGAGAGGCAGAAAAAACCTGCAGCGTTGTCCCCCCCCCCCCCCTCCGTTTTTGCATTCGCTTTAGTAGGCTGTATAAAACCGCGGTAAAAAAAAAACCTTTAGAAAAACGCTTGTTTTTTTTTTCGGCCTGACGAAAAACAGTGTGAACTCCCCCTTAGATTAGCATCATTTGAAAATCATTGTGCCACTAACCAGTATAATTTTAGTTAAGTAGGATAAAATCACTTACCTAAATATCAACCATTGTACAGTATTTCCACCCCCATGTACTCATGTTTTACCTATTTATACAATAAATAATCATTTTGTTCTGTTTATGTAGGAAGTTGAAAGAAGTTCGCAAGCGGCTTAATGAACTACGGGATTTGGTTCGGTATTATGAGCAGACATCCGATATGATGACTGATGCTGTAAATGAGAACACTAAAGATGAGGAAGAAGAAACTGAGGATTCATGGATTGAATCTGATCAGGAAGGGAATCAGCCAGTTACTAACATCAGGTAAAATTCCTCTAAGAACTCCGTTTTAATAGCAGAACTTTTGATACATGTGCAGTGACAAGATTTAGCAGCTGTGTAGGTGTTTGAGAGCTTGTTTTTTGGGTTGGGGTTTTATGGCACCATTTTGGGTCCATAACTTATTGATTGATTGACTTTTATTAACTCTTTTGTGGGCTGGGGGTGGGAAAACTTTAACAGCAGTTTCTGTCATTTGTTTTCTTTTTTGCGATTTGAAATTTACGCCATTCACATTCGACATATATAATGTGCTACCTTTAATCTATATGTTGGTATGATTGCTGTGATACCAAATATGTATTTTTTTTGTTTGTTTTACTACTTTTGCACAATTATGGCATTTTTCATGTAAATTTTTTTTTGCCCTCAGTAATGTCATTGGGGACACAGCACCATGGATGTAGGCTCTTGCCACTGGGAGGCTGAGATTGGATAGGAAAAAGGGTATTGGCTCCCACAAACCATACTCTTCCCACAGACACTAAGCTAATCAGTTTTCGCCTACTTTCCGTAGGAGGTGGACACTACCTTGTTTTCAAGTCTGCTGCATTTTTTTTCATTTTAGCTTTTTAGCATTTTATGCTAGCCTTTTCATTTTCTTTTTCTTATCAGGGTGGTTGTCTCCATGGGCTTTTACACTAGTCATACGCACTGAGGATGTTAGGAAACCAGGCAGCCGACTGCTCTGCCCTTCCTTCCCTGCAGTCACCCATTCCCCCAAAGGGGGAACCTGCATACATCCGACGATTGGTCTATTCCTTCATTTTGCTGCCTGGCATCCACCCATTCTGCCACCCCAGCAGTGTTCTATGCGTCCCTTCATCCAGTGGCGGGGAAATGCGTGTCTGTGGAGCTCTCCTAACACGGTTAGGTCCCATATATTGAGGAAACTTAACTGAATAGCCTGCTGGAGTGCTGGTGCTCGTAGTCTTGTTAATAGCAGGGCAGGGCACTTCTTTTGGCGGGCTGGCCGCAACTTTTCAGTGCCCCCCTGCTCACATGAGCATCTCTTCTGAGCACTGCTTGTATTTTCTTCAGCGGGCTGCATCTTCCTGCCCAATGTCTTTTATGCATGTTTTTCCTAGGGCATTCCTCAGGAAATCCAGCGCCTGTTTTACTGGCAGAGACTCTGCTTCAGATGGGTGAAAGAAGCCTGACATTGCATCAAAAAGTCCTCTGCAGTAGTCCTCAGAGCCTCCTTACCTCCTCGACACCAGAACTTCAGTATGGTTGCTTATATTATTCCCATGACCCAGGCAGCCAACAACCTTTTTTTGTCCCTCAAAGGTACGAATTGTATCTTTATGTGCTACGTGGTATTTTTTTTTTTTTTATACAGGGTCGTAAAAAGACATTCTATTTCCTCTGACGTGTCCTAGAAAGCGGACCCGTGTTTCTGGACGAGGTTCTCAACCCAAGCCCTGGGGTTGGAATATCTGCCATTTCAATTAGCTGCCTAAGGGTATGTGCACACGTAGTGACCAAAAACGTCTGAAAATACAGAGCTGTTTTCAAGGGAAAACAGCCCCTGTTTTTCAGACGTTTTTTGAGCAACTCGCATTTTTCGCGCCATTTTCGCGGCGTTTTTTACTTCCGTTTTTGGAGCTGTTTTCATTGGATTCTATGAGAAAAAAGCTCCAAAAACGTCCAAAGAAGTGTCCTGCACTTCTTTTTACGAGGCGTAATTGCCGTACGACGCGTAAAATTACGCGTCGTGGGAACAATACAGCGTTATACCCATAGAAAGTAATGGGCAGATGTTTGACAACGTATTTGAGACGTATTTTCAGATGTAAAACGAGGCAAAAAACGCTTCGTATACGTCTGAAAATAGGTCGTGTGAACCCAGCCTTACTCTATCTCTCAGAATCGCTTTTAGGTGTAGCGCAACCCTTACCCCGTGGCTGTGCTCGCGAGAGGCCCATAAGTGCTAGGGACAAATCCTGCTCTTTAGGTTTTTCCCCTTTTCGGACGATCGCTGCAGAAACTACAGGAGCAGTCTAGTTTCTCTGGGGAAACCTCCGACTCAGAACAAGACCCTAAAATTCTACCACTATGCAGGAATTGGTAGGTCCTGTCAGGGACAACTTACATATTAAGGATGACTCCCCCTCTCAGGAAGAGGTGTCTTTCTTCCATCACTGGTGCGAAACCACAGCGAGTTTGAGGTCATCCTCTCTAAAGAATAGAAGCACCACAACAGGTTCTTGGCCACCTCCAAGAGAACAGTCATGCTTTTGACCCTTTCGGGAGGATTTGACTTCCAAGTGGGCTGTCTCATCTGTAGTGGATCTGCCTGTGTCGAGACTGTCAAAGAGCACCAGGGGGAAAAGTTCTTTACCACCGTCTGATGCAGCGCCTCTTAGAGAATCTAATCTCTTGGCAAGTGAATCACTATCTTAAACTGCTTTGTGACGACAGGTTCTACCTTGTGCCCAGCATTTGCCAGCTCCTGGGTCATCGACGGAATAATTTGGTGGCGATGCACCACTCAGTTTGGTATATCTCCTAGGTGCCGGACCCTGCCTCTAAGAAGGTTCTCACTGGTCTTCTGTTTACCATTGGTAGACTTTTTGACAAGCGTCTGGGTAATATTGTCTCTGAGGCCACTTGCGGAAAAAGCTCCCTTCTACTGCAGTACCATCCTCAACGCCAACAGCCTTTTTAACTTTCTCAGAAGTTACCTTTCTTTCCTAACTTCCCCTCTCGGAGGTCAGAAAAGAGGACCAGCCATCCCACAGTCTCAGAACGTCCTTCCTTCAAGCCTAAGCCCTCCTCGCATTGACTGCTCTAGCCCCCAGAAACCCTCCACTTCCAAGACCTCTTCAGTCTGAATGTGTCTCGAGTCTTCTTTTCGAGCGTGGGAACGACTCTATTTTTTTTTTTGGCATGTGATATAGCTGGCCCACGTGGACGATGCCTCGGTTTGACAGGATTCTTTGCACTTTCCCCAGGTCGGTTCTTCCTGTCAACCCTGCCTCGGCATCAGCCCAGTGCTTCTGCCTTTTTTCAGGATGTTCGCTCTCTTCCCTTTTAGGAAGTGATCGTCCCTGTTCCACAGCTAACTTTTTTTTTCCAAGGGTTCTATTTGAATCTCTTCACAGTCCCAAAAAGGGCAGTTAATTTCTTAGTTCTGCTTGTATGCACTCAAAGGTTCCATATGGAGTCACTGCGGACAATGATTTCTTCTTTAGTACAAGGCGACACCCGCGATTCCTACTTCCACATATCTAACGCAATGGCCCACCAGTGTTTTCATCCCTTCGCCGTTGGTTCTTAAAGGCAATGTGTTGCCAGAAAAACATGTTTTTTTTTTTAAATTAAACATTTAGTGTGTGGGTGATTAAATTTACATTGTTCAAATTTTTTTTATTTTTTTCACGAGTCAGGAAATATTATAAATTAATTCAAAATTTATAATACTACCCATTTTTGGTCACTAGATGGAGCTATTCCCAAAATTGCAGCATTGCAACATTGGGTTAAAAGCCCTCGCTCTAGTGAGCTCTCAGCATCCCCCCCTCCTTTATCCTGGCTAGTGCCGGGATAAACGAGGGGTTTGAACGGTGTAACCTCCTACACTGTGTGTCGCCATTTTTTGAGCTAACACACAGTGTAGTAGGTTTACATACAGTAGTAAACACACACAAACACGAACATACATTGAAATCTCTTACCTGCTCCTGCCGCCGCGGCTCCCTCCGGCCCGTCCGCTCCGTTTGCTGCCGCTGGTCCAAGTGCACAAATCCGGAAGCCGCGACCGGAAGTAGTAATATTACTGTCCGGCCGCGACTTCCGGTCCACAGGAAAATGGCGCCGGACAGCGCCAATTTCGAATTGGACTGTGTGGGAGCGGCGCATGCGCAGTTCCCACACAGACGCCGTACACTGAAGTCAATGGGACGGGAGCCGTTCGCAGTCCCTATGGGACTGTGCTGCCGTATTCCATGTCTGTATGTGTCGTTAATCGACACAGACAGAAATGGAACAAAAAATGGCAGCCCCCATAGGGAAGAAAAAGTGTAAAAATAAGAAAAAGTAAAACACAAACACACAAATGAATATAAACGTTTTTAATAAAGCACTAACATCTTTAACATATAAAAAAATAATTTGTGATGACACTGTTCCTTTAACGTTTGCAGTTTGCCGCCCTCCCTTTTGGGCCAGCTACTGATAATAGTATTTTCTCCAAGGGGAGCCGCAGTTATTCCTTACCTGGATAACTTCTTGGTGAAGGCCTCCTCCAGAGAGGACAAACATTCCAGTCTCGGGATTTACATGGACACCTTGAAGAGATTCATATAGATAATCACCACAAAGAAGTTGTCTCTGGTGCCAGCCCAGCGAATGGATTTCTTGGGTATGAGTTTTGACTCCAGGTTGGCCAGTAACCACTTTCCGGTGGGCGAGATCAGTGCCATCCAGGCCGGGATTGCTCTCTTTATACTGGATGCTCCCGTTCCTGTTCTCTAAAGCATGCAATGTTCCTGGGCAAAATGGTGTCGGCCTTTAAGGCCATCTCGTGCCCAATTTCTCACAAGGCTTCTCCAGAGGGCGATCCTCGCATGCTGGAAATCCTGTGCTTTGGGCTTCATGAGAAAGTTATTCTGGTGGGAGACCTCCCCAGCCATTTTTCTGGGCCAGACCTCCCGCTCTTGAAGTGGCTGTTCATCTCGACGGAATTCCAGCCTCTCCTACTGGGGGTGGTGTTCGGCCTTCCAACTGTTCAGGAGACATGGTCAAAGAAAAAAGTGCTGCTGCAGATCAATCTTAAGGATTTGAGGGATATGTTCCTGGCCTTCTGCCATGAAACACCAGTTCTCTAAGGTAGTCTGATCAGATTCCAGACTGACAACTCTACGGCGGTTGTCTATCTGAACCTTCGGAATGGCACCAGAAGCAGAGCGACAATGTGAGAGTCCTTTCGGATACTACACTGGGTATAAAATCACGTCCTAGCTTTGTCATCGTGTGAGCAACTTGGATGCAGACTTCCTCATTTGGGAAAAGCTGGATCCAGGGGCATGGTTACTTCATCTGGAGATTTTCCTCCAAACCTTCTGGAAGTGGGGCACTCTAGGTGTCAACCTCTTTACGTCTCTCCTCAACCATAACGTTCAAACCTACATGGCCAGGGCTATCGCAGTTAATACCCAGGGCTCAGGAACCCAGTGCTTGGGATTTTAGGGCTCTCGTCTGGTAACTCCTTGTGAAGGGTACACTATTCTGCATCTCTTCCCTCCCCTTCCACTATTGCCAAGTAGGTCAAGGCTGATGGCATTACGTCCAATCCTGGTGGTCCCAGACTGTCCTTGCAGGGCCCGGTACGCCAACCTCCTCAATCTATTCATTGACGCCAGGTAGCATTTTCCGTTGCGACTTGACCTCCTTACCCAAGGTACGCTGTTCTACCCACTTTACCTCACATTTGTTTAATGCCATGGTTGTTGAAGTCTGTACTGGGATTTAGTGGACTTTCAGAACATGTCATCCAGACGATGTTGTAGGCTCGGAAGCCTAAATCGACCAAATGAAAATACCGTAATGTATTTTCCATCTCTTTGTGTGTTCCACCCCTAAGGTTCTGTCCTTTTTTGCAGTCTGGTCCAGACGAGGGGCTTGGCTTCTCTTAATGTTAGTCCAATTATAAACTCGAACGATGCGCTTGAACTAACTTTGGGTATGTAGCGACGCTCCTGCACGCTGGGCAGTACTGTTGCAACCGCACGACGTCCTAGATAGTATATGGGGTCCAATTCTAATTATTTGGGGGATTTCTAGGCCTCCCACTTCGAGCCATTACTGGATGTATCACTACATTTTCTCTCATGGAAGGTTGCTTTCCTTGTGGCTATTACTTTGGAACTGTTGGCGCTATCCCATAAGATTCCCCTAGTGATCCACAGGGATAAGGTAATGTTCTGACCCGTCCCATACTTTTTTCCTAAGGTGGTCTCTTCCTTTCACATCAATGAAGACTTTGTTCTCCATTCCATCTGCCCCTTCTGGTCACACCCGCGAGCGCACTTCATTGTCTTAGAGCGGTTTGAATCTTTCTTGTGGCGACTGAATCCTTCAGATACACTCACTTTTCTCTTTGTGATCTTTAAAGGACCACACGAGCGTTTTGCGGCTACCAAGACTACCATTGCTCATTGGATTAGGTCTGTAATCTTCCAATCTTATTGGTCCATAGACAAGATTCCTCCCTTTCACGCGCTGCCAGTGCATCCTGGATGGAGCAACCTCAAGGTTCGGTTGCTCAGGTTTGCAAGGCTGCTACCTGCGTCTCAGTGCATACCTTCACAAAGTTAATGCTTAATAATGGCTTCCTCTGATGCCAGCATGGGTAGCCAGGTACTCCAAGCTGCTGTGCGTTAAGCGGGTTGCACTCTCTTGGACTGCTTTATGTTCCATGGTTCTGTGTCCACCAATGATATTAATGAGAAAATTAGGTTTTTGTACTCCCTGTAAAATCCCTTTCTCGTTGAAGTTATTGGGTAAAAATAGCCGTAACTTTGGATCTGCTTATTTTACTGAAGTTCTCCTGGGTCCATAGATGTGCTGTTTTTCTTTTCTCCTCCTGCTTTTTTTTTTTTAGACGAATTACATTAATTAACTAATTAGCTCAATGTCCGTTGAAAGTGTATGGACTCCCTGGGTGGAGCCCAACACTTTCTCCAACCTGGTTTCACCCTCCTAGTAGTAATAGCCTATACTCATGGTGCTTTCTCCCCCAATGAATTCAACGAGAAGGGGAATTTACGTTGTGTACCAAAATCCAATTGTTTTATAGTACCATTTAATTTGGTTCTGATCTCCCTGTAAAAGGCATAAAATACACAGATACATTGTGGCTCATTAGTTAACATATTGTGATTTATCGATTTCTTTTTCTTTTTACAGAAACCCACAACGTATGAGTAGCTGGGGCCCAGTAAATAGCATCACTATTTCACAGTGTGGTGTGAATAACCGAGATGAAAGGCCATCTAATACTGATTGTGAAATAAATAACAGATCTGCAGCTAATTTAAGAAGCTTCAATGTATCGTCTGCATTAGGTATGCGTCAGTGAACAATATTGTGAATGCCTGTCTATGTAATCTGATGCTGTTGACCTAGGCCATGTTCTTTAGCTATGTCCATTATCAATTTTTTAAGGTGAATAATACTGACATTTTCCATTGTTTAACCAATGGCACTCCGTTATCATTTCTGTTTGGTTTCCTGGTGAATTCACATCAGACCGCATTCCTGTGGTAGTAACTAAATGAGGGATCCATTTATTTTTTAAGATGTCGAATTCTTTAGTCCTCTTTCACCGTTTTGTATTGAAATAAATAGTTATATACAGACAACATATATATTTTGCCTTAGTATTTGTAATCCAAAACCAGAAGTGTAACCTACAAAGAGAAATATTATAATGGCATAAAAATGTGCACCTCTTTCCTTGTTTTGGCTTGCAAAATACTGCCATGTGAAAGTGGCCTAACTGCTTATGTCCGTATAGTATGTTCGTTTTTTTTACCATCCATATTTTTATCTGTTTTAGTCGTCAGTGTTTTCCCTCATGTTGCAGATACAAGTACAGATCATAATACAGATATCTTACGGATGTATGTTGCAGATCCATATCTTCCATGCTTTATTGACCTTTTTTTTTTTTTTTTTTTTTTAATTTGTACTCTATTTCATTTGATTCCTGTGTCTTTTAGAATGCCTTTATAATAGAGATACTGAGGATAAAAGAGAGGATGGAATTGAAGTGCTGGAGGAAAATGACATAGATCAAGATCCAGAGAGTGCAGCTTCTATCTCTAGCCGAAGTAGTGTCACAGAAGATGACCCAAATGATGATGATGTTGATGATGATGATGATGATTTTGAAGAAAAATTTAACAGACTCATAGCAGCTAAACAGAAGCTGAGACAATTACAGGATCTTGTTGCAATGGTATATTGTGCTTTTATTTGGAGAGCGTTTTGTACGTTATTGGTGTTCTGTCAAAGAAAAATATAATAAACTGGCCAATACTACACTAGACAGCATAATCCCTCATGAGTAGTCGTTCGACTAAACAAACTAAGCAAGAAAGTTTCCTACTCTGTACTAAATTTAAAACCAGTCTGTCTTCAGAATAGACTGTTGTATTATTGCGAAAGATCGGACTAACGATTATACCAAACAACGCAAAATATATATTGTGCTGTATGGATAATGGTCGATAAGAAACAAGAATTTTTTTTACATCGCAGTCGTAGTTAGAAGTCTGCTGTATTCATGATCCCAGCTATCCCTCACCACTTCACACATGATTGATGGTCTATGATGTATATGTCTGTATACATTGTTGGTCATCAATTATTGGTGAGGGTAGTGGGCTCATGAATACATCAGACTCCTAACTATGAGTGTGCTGTATGCCTATTTATCGGCTGTTATCCAATAATTATTGTGCTATTTCAACAATTCGTTCTAAGGGACCTGTCTTGATAATCTGCCTTTTAAATAGGACAGCGTATTCTTATTCCTATTCGAAGCTGCATATTCGTTTACCCTGCCTGTAATTGCTGTGTTTGTTGTCTTTACTCAAGCCAGTTTCTTACGATCTAGATCCATTCACTATTTATTTATTAAAATCTTCAACTCAAATGGGCTGTGAAAACGAGCGCCGTTCAAAGAGACCGCTCGTTGATCGGTGATCGTTTTCTCCTTTCACAAGGAACAATGATTGGTTATGTATGGGGACGAGCGATCATTCTTCCCCATACGTTTCCATAATGTTTACACGGAGATATGCTGCCGACAACGATAATATTTATTGCTTCGTAAACCAGCAGATCAGCCGATGAACAAACATTTGCTCGTTCATCGGCTGATCGTTGCCCTGTTTACATGGGACAATAATCGGGAACGGACGTTCATCTGAACGCTTGTTTGCCTGATCATTGGCCCATGTAAAAGGGCCTTCACTCATCAGTGCAAGGAGAGTATACATAGAGTGCATTTTGACTTTTATTGATTCACATAGCTTCTATTGTGTATGAGCCTTGAAACTTTAATGGCTACATTTATAGTGTAAATGTGTAAGTGTATGGAAATATTTTTTAATGTATCTTAAATCCTTTCTTAATTTAAATTTATGAATAGTATTGCTAATAATTTGTTCCATTTTTTTTAGTATGGTGATGATACAGAGTCTGAAACCACGGCTGCGGAGATGCCAACCAGTAGAGTCCATCTTTTACCTGAGGCTGCAAATGCAAAACAGCAACCAAATAATACCCGTCCAAATGCTTCTAAAGCACAAAAAGATGTTGCCCTTAAGGAACAAGCAAGGTAATTGTTCTTCATTTATTTTACTTTATCTTCCCCTATTCGACCGATGATTGGCGATTTTATGCAAACCGCTTTAGTTACTAGTAGAGTCTTGATTTTGATTCTTAGATTTTCCAGACCATTATCCACCCATAACATCTTTACACATAGCCCTCGCTCAATGTGATAGCTCATCTGTGCTCATGCTCCATCTTAGAACACCGCTGCGTTCAGTGTGCCTTTTAAGCTTTTAACTTACTCTAAACTTTGATGTTACAGAGAGAAATTCTATGAAAGTAAGCTACAACAGCAGCAGCAGGAATTGAAACAGTTACAAGAAGAAAGAAAAAAACTTGTTGAAATTCAAGAAAAAATTAAAACTTTGCGGAAAGCATGTCCTGACCTACAGGTATGTGAAATTAAAAATATGGGTTATATAATTCAGACAATTTATGATGCGATAACAGTTTTACTTTAAAAAGACATAATTCTAGTAAATGCCAAAATAACATTTCTTTCAATAGATTTATTCTTTTCATGTATGGTAAAGTGCTCAGTAATATTTCATCATCAATTCACAAGTAGAAAACTACTATATTTTGCTTTTTTACCCTGTCAAATAAGATTTGCAAGTGGCCGCCATTTTTTTCCAATTTAAAATTTGATGTTGGTGCAAATTGATTTATACTATCAGGTCCAGCAGTATTGGGAAAATAACAATTTTCAGAATTTAGCCTCTGTACACAATGGGATTTTTTTTTTTGTAAATTCTTTATTTTGATTTTCACAAGAGTAAATTGGGGGAATGGGTGTACAGAAAGGAAATATAAGGGGATGGGAGGAACGATAATAACAAGAAGTTTTCATTGTCAACAAATGTCTCTGCTTTTACAGATTGGAGTATAGAGCATATCGTAATGAGTCTACCAATCATGTCTGAAAATTACTGGGCTAGAGAATTTGAAGGAGAAGAGTATTATTTAAAGGGAATGTGTCGCAAATTAAACCTTTTTTTTAAAGTGACGTTACTTCTTTCTATTATATTTTTTGGATTTTTTTAGTGGATTTTTTTTTTCTTCCATAAAGAGTAGAAAGTGTTAATTAAATAATGATTTGACATGTTTTCCTATGTTGGCCACCAGGGGGGGCACTTCCCAGAATTACAGCAAGGTGAATAAGGCAAAGCAACCTGACTCACAGCGTGTGCGCGTGTGCGCGTGTGCGCGTGTGTGTGTGTGTCTGATTCTTCAAAACAGCTGATAAGCGGCTATGAAGTATCAGTGGCGCCTGTGCACGCTCTGCCACACACACGGGAAAAGTCTTAAAGGGGTCGTCCAGGAAAACATGGCGCCGCACCTGTCCTCCGGTCGTGTGTGGTATTACAGCTCTGTCCTATTCACTTCAATGGAGGTGAACTGCAATACCAGACACAACCTGAGGACAGGTGCGGCGCTGTGTCTCCAATCCGGACACCCCTTCTGTCCTGAGATGACCCGACGGGGGAGGCAGGTGTCAGAGCCACCCACCGCCATCACTGCAGACAGAACCACACAACTACGGCATGAGGGTAGGGCTTGTCCTGAGTGCACGGTCTCTTGTTATGGACAGATTTATAGTCACATGAACCCCATCTGCATCAGAACCGGTAACCTAGGTCCAATCACATGACAGAGGGGGATCACCAAAAATGACAGGTTACATCGTAATCTCGCAAGATTACGCTTGCCTTGCTGGAATCTCACAGAAAAGATTCAGACTTGTCCGGATTCTGAACAAACATCACATCCAGGCTGGTAGTGATGTATATTCATTATCAGGTCACTACAGTAATGTTAGTGTTTGTGTATGTAGGTGCACATAGCGATATAGCTATATCGCTAGTGCAGTGTAAATGAATGGAGAGAAGTGTATGACACTGATTGGTCAGCATCATACACTCCTCTGTACAACGCCCACTTGGTCTAAAGTAAAACACGCCCACTGGGGCATTTAGAAACTCATTAGCATAAAGCTAAAAATCGCTCAAAGTGGCTTAAAATAGATCGTTTTTCTAAATAAAAAGCATTACTGTCACCTACATTACAGCGCCGATCTCCTTATATAAGAGATAGGGCACTTATAATGTGGTGACAGAGTCTCTTTAAACCAATTGTCAATCTATCTCTAGAACATGAAGGTTTTGGAATTTTAACCAAACATCCCAAGTTTTGTGGTATTTGTCAATATTCTGGTCTATTGGGCGTTTTTGTTTTTTTTTAGAATGAACAGATTAACCCCTTCCCGCTCAGCTCCATACTATTACTTCTGGCTGAGCGCATAGTTCACGCTCAGCTCATTAATAGTACTGACCTGATTGTACACAGTTTCGGACAGCAGGCTATCACAGCTCAATGCCCCAGGACCAATCGCAGGGGTCCCGCCTCGGCGATCGCCACCTTTAACTTATCTGTAGGCATTAGAGAGTAGTTCAGAGCGGTTGTCGGGAGAGTGGTGCTATAAAACTTCAAAAAACGTAAAAAAAAATGGTTACATTTTTGTGCTTCCCACCTCCTACATCCACTTCCCACTCCTGTCCTCCTCCTACTTGTGTCTGCCTTGTCCCCCTCACGTTTTTGGTCAGTGATCTCCTATCACTGACCACCATCACTGACCACCTTTTATCTTCAGGGCCACATTTTTTGGTCCCTGGGTATTTTTTTTTCTTTTTTTTTTCTTTATAAAAAAAAGAAAACTAAGAATTGATGAAAATAAAAGGTTTGTTTAGAAAGCTATCATCCAGCTAGTTAATGTATTCGGTTTAGTTAATGTCAGGGAACCGTCAAAAAGCGTTGTTCGGTTTAGTGTCAGGGAACTTAGCGTCTGGAATTCGTCACCGTAGTTAGGTTTAGTGTTGGGGATCATCACTGTAGTTCGGTTTAGTGTCGGGGAAGCTCGGAATAATCTAGTTAGGATTAGTGTCAGCGAATGGTCGCCGTAGTTAGGCTTAGCGTCCAGGGAAGTAAAAAAGTTTAGTTTTGGTGTTCTGAACCCTCATCCTAGTTAGGTTTAGTGTAGGGAAGTCCACTCATTCTATAAAAAAAAGAAAAAAACTGTTTTGGGTAGTTTAGGTGCTATTGCTTCTAATTAGGGAATTATAAGTTTTCTAAAGTGTTTCTGTTTTTTTTTGCTGCATACACTATACACGTGTCTAAGCACATAAATAATAAAGATGTCCCAAAGGTAATTTTCTGCCGAAGAGTCCTATGCATTTCTTGCCTCCGACACAGACTCGTCAGATAGTGAGACTTTTTTTTTTTTTTTTTTTTTTTTTTTTAATATTTGTCAACCTCCTCATCTAGTGATGAAGAGGGACCCCCTAGGAGACGTCCCAGGATGATCTCCACAGTTGAAACCCCTGAGAGAATTGACCCCATTTGGACCCCCACATCAGACAATTATGAGCCCCAAATCCCCGAGCATACGGACAGCGCGGGGATCAAATTTAACACGGCAGTTGTTCTTTTTCACTGATGACTGTATAGAGCTTATGGTGTCCCAGACAAAATTATATGTCCAGCGGTATATTTACAAGAACCACACATCATTTTATGCCCAATCCCACATGTGGACCCCTGTAGACACAGCAGAGTTGGACAAGTTCTGGGGACTTTACTTGAACATGGGGCTTCTGAAAAAGCCAACCATTAGGGACTACTGGAGCACGGACATCTTATACCACACCCCGATGTACCATATGGCCATGTCCAGGATGCGTTATGATGCAACACTTCGCTTCTTACATTATGCTGATAACGAGCAGTGCCCACCCCGAGATGACCCCAGTTTTTACGGTTTGTATAAACGGAGACCCCTATTAGACCATTTCAGTGCCCGGTTTGCCCAAGCATACACCCCAGAGAAGTGTATTTCTATTGATGAGTCCCTGGTACATTTTAAAGGGAGGCTTCAATTCTGCCAGTACCTGCTGAATAAGAGAGCGAGGTATGGCGTGAAGATGTATAAGCTGTGCGAGAGTGCATCAGAGTATACTTAAAAAATTTAGGGTATATGAAGGGAAGGACACCAGTATTCAGCCCCCAGAATGCCCCCTCTTACTGGGTGTTAACACCAAAATTGTGTGTGATTTGGTGCACCCACTGCTGGACCAGGGTTACCACCTCTACCTGGATAATTTTTACATCAGCATCCCACTCTTCAACTGCCTCGCTTCCAGAAGTCCTGCGGCATGCGGCACTGCTAGAAGAAATCTGAGAGGCCTCCCTAAGACTCGGCTTGGGCAAACACTCAGAAGTGGTGAGAGCAGGGCACATTCTAGCATCAACGTATTGTGTGTCAAGGACAAGAGAGATGTCCTTGTATTGATAACAATACATGGCCACACCAGTACCCATGTACCAGTATGAGGTTCCAGTACAGAGACCCCCAAACCAGACTGCATCCTGGACTACAATAGGTACATGGGAGGGGTGGTCTTGTCAGATCAAGTCCTGAAACCCTACAGCGCCATGCGGAAATCAAGCGTGTGGAATAAGAAGCTGGCCGTGCACATCATGCAGATGGCATTGTAAAATGTGTACGTGCTACGTCTCTGAAATTCCAGCAAGGTCCCCCCTGGTCTGCACAAGAGGTGGTTATCAAGGACTTCATTTTTAGGGACCAGGATGGGGGGGCACCCAGTACTTCTGGAAGAGAGGCCTCACGCATTGTACCAGAGCAACACTTTCCAGGCGAAGTTCCCCAAACTGCCCAAGGGAAAAAAATCAAGAGGTGCAGTCTGCTCAAAGAGGGGGTTAAGGAAGGACACCATATACCAACGTGTCCCGAGAAACCAGGGCTCTGTATAAAAGTGTTTTAACATTTTTCATACATCCCTTGATTTTAAATTTACCCTGATGAACTCTGCACAGCTTATTCCCCTCAGCTTTCCCTTCTGAGCCCTGCCTTGTGCCCAAGCAGCAGATAACAGCCACATGTAGGGTATTGCCGTACCCTGGAGAACCCATATGGTGTGTATGTCTACGGTGGCACATGCAGGGCTCAATATATTTGGCACTGACATGGCATATATCTAGAAAATTACAAATCTCACTCTGCACCATCTGCTGCGCATTACCTTTTCCACATTACCTGTGCAGTCAAAATGCTCACTACACCTCTAGATGAATGCCTTAAGGGGTGTAGTTTTTAAAATGGGTCACTTCTTGAGGGTTTTAACTGTACTGCTACTACAGGGGCTTCTGCATACATGACATAGCACCAGAAAATCCCCAGTAGGCCAAATGATGCTCCTTCCCTTCTGAGACCTCCCATGGGCGCAAACGGCAGTTTGACCACAAATGGGGTATTGCCACACTCAGGAGAAATTGGGCAACAAAACGGGGTATTTTATTCTTTCTGAAAATAAGAAATTTTGAGCCAAAACTACATACTATTGAAAAATATGAAAATGTTTTTTAAATTAACAGCCCAATTCAAATAAGTTCTGTGAAAAAGCTGTGGGGTCAAAATGGTCACAATACCATAAATGAATTTTTTGAAGGGTATAGTTTCCAAAATGGGTACTTTCTGGGGTTTTTTTTTTTTTTTCAATGTTTTGGCACCACAAGACCTATTCAAACCTGGCATGGTGCCTAAAATATATTCTAATAAAATAGTGGCCCCAAAATACGTTATGTGCTCCTTTGCTTCTGAGGCCAGTGCCCGTACAAATTTTCTCTTCATTTTTGCTTTTTTTCCACAAGTAAACACTGAATATATCGAAAATATTTTACCGATAACATAAAGCCCAATGTGTCACGAGAAAACGTTCTCCGAATCGCTTTGATTAATAAAGTCATTACAGAGTTATTACCACATAAAGTGACACATATCAGATTTGAAAAATGGGCTCTGAGCCTTAAGGCCCAAACTAGGCTGCGTCAAGGGGTTAAATTTCTGTCCGCCAATCTAGCATATAATGCGTAACCGTCTCCTGCCAATTCCTTGTTATAATGGCTTTTGCTGCGTTCAATAAAAATGGAACAATGGAACATCAATTCACAATTTTAGGTGAAGTATCCATATTAAGAAGCACTAAATTTAAAGTCAAAATAATTTTACACTTTAATATTTCATTTATAATATTTTGAATTAGATTTCAGGAAGGCTGAATACGTTCACAATTAAACCAGATGTGGGGAAGACTTGCTTTGTTGCAACGCCCAGTGGGAGGATAACAGAGATCGATTCTATTTAAGAGTTCCGGGGTTTTCATCACAATGGATTCTTAAAAGCAATCCTGATGTAATTGAAGTGTAAACTTTCAGCTTTAGTTCAAGGGTTAATGACCAGCCTATTTTAAACCTTAATGACCAAGCCATTTTTTACGTTTTTCCATCGTCGCATTCCAAGAGCTATAACTTTTTTTATTTTTGCGTCGACTTAGCTGTATAAGGTCTTGTTTTTTGCGGGACAAGTTGTATTTTTTAAAAGCACCATTTTGGGGTACATATTATTTATTGATTAACTTTTATTAACTTTTTTTTTGGGGGGGAAATAGAAAAAACCTGAAATTTCACCACTCTTTTTCGCGTCCTAAATCTACGCCGTTTACCGTGTGGTATAAATAACACAATAACTTTATTCAGCAGGTTGTTACGATTGCAACGATACAAAAATTGTATAGTTTTTGTATGTTTTACTACTTTTACATAATTTCTAAATTATTTGTTTTTGTTTCTCCATATTTGAAGAGCCATAACTTTTTTTTATTGTTCCGCAGATGCAGTTGTAGGAGGGATTTTTTTTTTGCGGGAAGACTTGTAGTTTTTATTGGTACCATTTTGGAGTTGATGCGACTTTTTGATCACTTTTTATCACATTTGTTTAAAGAGGCTCTGTCACCAGATTCTCAAATCCCTATCTCCTATTGCATGTGATCGGCGCTGCAATGTAGATAACAGTAACGTTTTTTTTTTTTTTTATAAAACTCTGCTCTAGGGATACCATAAGAGGATAAATCTTGAAATGATCTGAAGATAGTCGCTATATAGAGAAGAGATGGTCTTCATACCTGCAGACTCCCAGGAGTCAATATTAACATGGTCGATCAGAGTATAAATACCTAAGGGGCATATCTTTCAATGAACCACAATCACCAACTGTATGCTAGCGAAGCAGATAAGACCACACCTGCAGAGATACCTTTATCCCCAGCAAAGGAACCCTCGAGGTCACACGATAGGAAGAAGCCCTTTTCAGGCTGGATATGAGGGATGTGCCTACCGCACAACGTTCTATTCCCACCCACCGTTTCTCACCTCGTAGGATCCACTAATTTTTAACTTGGTCTAAAATAGTGGCCATGTAGTACTTATGAAGGTCAGGAACACCCATCCCACCCGACTGCCATGGTCTAATCAAAGTAGACATGCGAACTCTGGGGTGTTTTTTCCTCCATATAATTTGGGACAATTCCCTTTGCAAGCTCGGGATGAAAGAGGACGGCAAGGGTATAGAGACTGTGCGAAAGCTACACCGAATAATTGGTAGACCCAACGTTTTAATTAACGCTATCCTAATTCTTGCACCCAATGTTGAGTAATTACGATAAAGCAGCAGAGAGCTTGGGTAGGTAAGCTTAATACCCTAATTTTGTATATATTCGTAGTTCCGCTTATACGGATACTTGACAGCTAATAACGACTGGGTGGAGTTAGATATTCCCATATTCAAAACCTGAGATTTAGTTGAATTTACCTTATAATAAGATACCCGTCCAAACCCCTCCAGAGTGGTCTGCACCGCTTCCAAATATGACTCGGGGTGTGACAATGCTAGAATAACGTCGTCATTGTATAAACCTATTTTGTGAACAGTCCCTCCTATCTTTATACCTTGATTCTCCTTGTTCTCTCTAATCGCAGCAAGAGGTTCCATCATTAAAGAGGCTCTGTCACCACATTATAAGTGCCCTATCTCCTACATAAGGATAGTAGGTGACAGTAATGCTTTTTAAAAAACGATCTATTTTTACCACATTATTAGCGATTTTAGCTTTATGCTAATTCGTTTCTTAATACCCAACTGGGCGTGTTTTTACTTTAGACCAAGTGGGCGTTGTACAGAGGAGTGTATGACTCTGACCAATCCGTGACAAATCATCGTCATGCACTTCACTCCATTCATTTAATTTACTCAGCGCATAGTGACACTGCATTGTTCGCTATGTTCTGTCTTATACTGACACATTAACGTTACTGAAGTGTTCAGACACTGAATAGACATTCCTTCCAGCCAGGACTGGATGTCTGTTCACAATCCCGACACTTCGCTGACATTTCTGTGGTACTTACAGCAGAGCAAAGCGTAATCTCGCTGTAACCTGTCATTTACAGCGTGGTCTCGCGAGATTACGCTTGCTCTTTATGATCCGTGCAGCTTTTGCTGATAACATATCGTGCTTGTTCTGATCTTCTAAGGGCCGTTGCTTCTTTGTGTTCCTTGTAAAATCCCTGCCAGTGTCTGTATGTAGCAGTGCTGACTGTGTGTGTCTGTGTAGTAGAGCTGAGTGTGTACGTATGTATGTAGCAGTGCTGAGTGTGAGATGTATTGTCATTGTGAACGGTGGGCGGACTGTGATCGGGTGAGGAGGTGAGATATCCGTCAGCAGGAGGTCAGGGAGGAGACTGTCAGCAGCAGATGGTTATTCCTATCAGAGTGGTGTGACAGTCTCCTCTACTGCGGAGGAGACTGTCAGCAAGATTGTATGGGGACGCTGGAGGAGACAGTCAGCAGTATTGGGTGGTGATCCTGGATCAGACTGTCAACAGGATGGAGGGATAAAGACATTTAGCAGGAGAGGCATGTGAAATGCGCAAAAAAAACGTGTCAAATACACGCAGTTTGAACCTGTCAACTGAAACGGCTTTCTGTTCCGACAGGGCGTTTTTTATGCAGCGATTTTCCAAAAACGGCAGGTAAAAAGACGCCCGCCAAAAAGAAGTGCATGTCCCTTATTGGGACGTTTTTGGAGCCGTTTTTCATTGACTATAGAAAAACAGCTCCAAAAACGACCATAAAAAACGCAGCCAAAAACGCGAGTTTGATTAAAAAAATGCCTGAAAATCAGGAGCTGTTTTCCCTTTGTTTAGTAAGCGTGTGAACATACCCTTAGCCTTTTGGTGTGTCCTATAGCTTCTGCGAGCTGCATTTCAACAATCACACCCAAAATGGCAGACAGACACTGCTTAGCAATTTGAAGACACCTTTTCCTGGCTTGTAGGAGGGGTGGGGGGTGAGATTCTCTCCCACATTTACGGCAGCTGTGAGTCAGGTTGCTTTGCCTTAGTTCACCTTGCTGTAATTCTGGGAAGTGCTCCATATGGTGGCCAACATAGGAAAACATGTCAAATTATTATTTCATTTTTAATACTCTCCACCATGTAGAAGAAAAAAAAATACAGCAAAAAAATAACTTAAAAAAAAAACGTTTAATTCGCGACACATTCCATTTTAGCTTCCACTGAGAGGGGGGGGGGGATAAAACTTTCCTCAACGATTAACGAAACCGGAGCATGATCAGACCAAGTGATGACCCCCTATGGAGGATGATCGTGCCAACAATAGCGTTTGTCTATCAGTGAGGAAGTAATCTATATGGTAGTAAGAAAGTCTAGGGGAGGAAAGGAATGTATAGTCTCGTTCAGTGCCATGTTGACCTCTCCATATATCGAATAGCCCCTCCTCCAGTACCTAACGTGAAAGGAAATCATTCCAACCTACCAACATTAGTGGAGTCTAATTCACCATCCAATATTGTATTGAAATCCCCCGCCATTGTGAGATGGCCTGGTTTAATTTCATCTACCTTTTTAGAGCTAATTTAGAAAAAAAATTGCCTTGTCTCTTATTTGGAAAGTTATTCACATTATTAATATCACAAATTAATATAAGACGACGACCCAAGGGATCCGACACAAACCTATGATTAGTGAAGGCTTACTGAGTTATTGACCGCGATAAGCACCCCTTTTTTCTTAATTTCAGCGGAGGAGGTAAAAGCATGAGGAAAGGCTTTGTTTGTACAAGCTGGGGCTGTGGATTTGCGGAAATGAGTCTCCTGAACTAGCAGAACATCACACATAAGATTACGGGTTTCTTTCCATAACGAACTGCATTTAAACTGACTATTCAGTCAATGGGCATTAATAGAGGAGATTGTTAAAGGCAACCAGGGGCGTAGCTAAAGGCTCATGGGCCCCGATGCAAAAGTTCTTATTGGGGCCCCCCCCCCCCCCCCGCAAACTCCTCATGGCCGACGGTCTGCAGCTTTCAGCTGCATCGCTGGGTCTCCTAAGTAACCCAACAATGCAGCACTAGCAGCCGGGGCGTCACTAAGGCTGGGTTCACACACCCTATTTACGGACGTAATTCGGGCGTTTTAGCATTGAATTACGTCCGAAAATGCTGCTCAAAAGCGTCGGCAAACATCTGCCTATTCATTTGAATGGGTTTTACGATGTACTGTGCCGAAGGTCATTTTCTTTACGCGCCGCTGTCAAAAGGCGGCACGTAAAAAAAGACGCCCACGTCAAAAAAGTGCCTGTCGCTTCTTCAGACATAAATGGAGCCGTTTTCCATGGACTCCATGGAAAAACAGCTCCAATTACGTCCGTAATGGACGCAGCGAAAGACGCCTGCACATGCCTTTACGGCTGAAATTACGATGCTGTTTTCTCCTGAAAACAGCACCGTAATTTCAGCCGTAACGAACGCTGCCGTGTGAACATACCCTCAGGGCTTAAAATGTCAGGGGAAATAGCCCCAATACATGTGTCCGCCCCCCAAAAAAATGTGTGTATAGGAGACAGCATAGCATATCTATAGCACTACGACCCTATAAACTGTGGATAGGATTAGATACATTGGCTCAGCAGACCGCATCACACATGATAGGATTAGATACAGTGGCTGAGCAGACAGTATCACACATGATAGGATTAGATGCAGTGGCCCAGCAGACAGTATCACACATGATTGGATTAGATACAATGACTCAGCAGACAGTATCACACATGATAGGATTAGATACAGTAGCTCAGCAGACAGTATCACACATGATTGGATTAGATATAGGGCCCAGCAGACAGTATCACACATGATTGGATTAGATACAGGGCCCAGCAGACCGTATCACACATGATAGGATTAGATACAGGGCCCAGCAGACCGTATCACACATGATAGGATTAGATACAGGGCTTAGCTCGCTGACATTGCGGCTCCAGCGTTGGACCCAGGAAAGGTAAGAATAATAATTTTGCTTCTTTATGTGTTACTAATTATTTTTGTGCGTTTGTGTTTTTTTTTTACATGTTCGGTTGTTGGACTTCGGATCCGAGGACTTCAATGACGGCGTTTTTTTTATTCTCAATAAAATGGTTAATGAGGGTTGTGTTTTTTTATTTCAATAAAATATTTTTTCTATGTGCTTGTATCTTTTTAAACTTTATTATCACCGCCTTGTTAATGGCCGCTGGCTGACAACCTCCATTACTAAGGCGGGGCTTAATATTAGCAGGTGCAGAGGCTAACACAAACCCCCATTATTACCCCGGTACCCACCGTTACCAGGGGTGCTGGGAAGAGCCGGGTACGAACCAGTACCCGTCCATCTGCAGTGACGGTTAGGCACTGGCGCGGCCGCAGGCTGGTAGTATTGGGCTGGGGAAGGCCAAAAACAGTGGCCCCTACCACCCTGGTAATGCTGCCTGCTGCTGCTGCTGTGTTGTATCTGGCTGGTTATGAAAATTGGGGGGGACCCCACATCGTTCTTTCCAATTATTATTATTATTTTATTTTTTTTTTTTTTAAATGATGTGGGGTCCCCCCCATTTTTCATAACCAGCCAGATACAATAAAACAGCAGCAGCCTAGCATTACCAGGGTGTGAAGGGCCACTGTATCTGGCCTTTCCCCTCCTTATAATACCAGCCTGCGGCCACCCCAGTGGCCAACCATCACTACAGATGGTCAAGTACTGGATGGTACCCGGCTCTTCCCAGCACCCCTGGTGGCGGTGGGTACCGGGCTAATAATGGGGGTTAGTGTTAGCCTCTGCACCTCCTAACACTAAGCCCCGCCTTAGCAATGGATACTGTCAATCAGCCGGCGGCCATTACTAAGGCGGTAGTAATATAGTTTAAAAAAAAAACACAGACATAGAAAAAAATATTTTATTGAAATAAAAAAAAAAAAACACAACCCTCATTAACCATTTTATTGATAAAAAAAAAAAAAAAGCCGTCATCGAAGTAGTCCTGGAATCCGACGTAGTCGAACGACCGAACCTGTAAGAGAAAACACAAAAAAAACGATTAACACATGTGTTAGGCTTAGATACAGGGCCCATGTGTGATACTGTCTGTGGGACCCTGTATCTAAGCCTACCACAATGTAGGCTTAGATACAGGGTCCAGCATACAGTAAGCTTATACAGTATAAGATTACTGTGTGCTGGACCCTGTATCTAAACCTACAGTGTGGTAGGCTTATATACATGGCCCATCAGACAGGATCACACATGGGCCATGTATCTAAGCCTACCATGTGATTGGCTTAGATACAGGGCCCAGCAGACAGGATCACACATGGGCCCTGTATCTAAGCCTACCATGTGATTGGCTTAGATACAGGGCCCAGCAGACAGCATCACACAATCTGATCCTGTCTCATGGGCCCCCTAAGCCTGCTACATCGTAGGCTTAGGGGTTGTGCAGTCCCTAAACATTGATGGCCTATCCACAGGATAGGCCATCAATAGCTGATGTGTCTCCTGGGACCCGCAAATCAGCTGTTTTGAAGGGGCCGCAGCACTCGTACGAGAGCTGCTTCCCTTCATTTCACTACTCGCCCACACTGTGAATCGCCGACACTGATTCACAGTGTGACCGGAATGAAGGGGAGCAGCTCTCGTACGAGTGCTGCGGCCCCTTCAAAACAGCTGATTGGCGGGTCCCGGGAGTCGGACCCCGCCAGTCAGTGCTACTACTCTTACCTTCCTCTTCAGCCGCGGCGGTAGTTCTGTCGTCTCGATGCCCACCAATTCATTTCTGAACACCCCAACTCCTTTTATGCCGTGCCCAATCGGTGCCAAACAACCAATTGTGCAGAAATGCTGAAATATTGGGAGTTCTTCCTCAACATGGGTCTCGCTAAAAAGCTCAGTGAGATCCTACTGGTCCACAGACATTTTGTATCCTTGTCCTCTGTACCGAAATAGAATGACCAGACCCTGTTTTTTTTTTTTTTTTTATTTTTTTTTTTTAAAACATATTTTTATTGAATTTTTTCAACACAAAAAAAAACACAAATCATACAGTAATGCATTGCCATAATAATAAACATTACAAAAAATGTATAAATGAACATGTGATAGTGAATGCTTCCTTGCAAACTAGGTTTAACCTTGGAAGGTATTCCCCATAGGCTATCAGCCCTCCTTCATCTCCTCTATCCTTCCCGTCCTTTAACCCCACATGTCGGGTATTCCTGTAAACATTGTTACATAACTTTGCATATCTGCCTAACTAACATAACTAAACAATACACAAAACAAATAAGAAATGGGAGCATACATAACAATTGGAGCTTCGTGAAGCAGTTCACCGACTCAGGCAGCTAGTCCGCAAGAATAAAGAAATCCAAGAGGATATATATGCTTTACTCCCGTGATATTTTCAGTGCCCCTAAAGTGCCCTTGAGATCTTCAATCAGGTACCATGACGTTCCCGTAAATGGATCTATGATGTCCCTTCGTTCTGCACTGGTGAAATATTTTGTGAGGAAAAGCTTCCATTTCTCAAAGAATTTTTTGCTCTGCGTGTCTTTATTCTGTAATATACCAATGCGGTCTAGATAAAACAGTTTCCTCAACCCCTGGATCACCATGTTCTGAGTCGGTACTTCAGCTACCAGCCAGTTTTGGAGTATGCACCTCTTTGCCACAATCAGTGTGGCATGGGCCATGGGAGCTAAATGTGTCGTTTCTGTCTCTTCTAATTCTCCATCATGTTGTATATGGAATAAGACCTCCATTGGCCCTAAATTCCCATGGAACCTGCCCACCTGCTGCAATAAAGATGTTATCTCCCCCCAGAATGGCTGAATATGTGCACACGCCCAAAGGCCATGATACATGTCCGTCTTTGAGATATTACATCTAGGGCATGACGTTTTCCTATCTGGTTGCGAGGCGGAGGGGGCCAAGGTAAATGCATATATTGCTTGGTGAATGATCTTCAAATGAGTTTCCCTCCAGTTTTCGTTGTGCACGTGTGCCCTGAAATCCACCAGCCCTTTCTCAATATGCTTTTCAATGCCTGGTAAATGAAACAGTTTTTCCCATCTCCCAAAGGCCTGACCCGGGGACATCTTCACTAGTGATGGTCTGAGTGTACTATATAATTGGGAAATGGAGTGTCTGCGATTGTCCGTGAACCATGAATCAAACAGGTTGGGGGGGACCTCATCCGCTACATCCGCAAGTTTAGTTTTACAGTGATTAACTATTTGTAAGTGCTGATGCCGAACAAAAACGTATTTATTCTGGAGCTCTTGCAAGGTTAACCACCTCTTATCCTGCGCGTGGAACATATCCCCCAGAGTCGCTACCCCTTTCTCCCTCCATTCTGACATTAGTTTGTTAGATCTTCCTGCTGCAAACTCTGGGTGCTGCCATAAGGGCATATGTTTTGAAATGCGATATGAGAGGTTATAATGTTTGCGCAGTACCTTCCAGGCAATGATGGTATCTCGTAACAGAGATGATTTCTTGACGATCTTTGGGAGACAAGTGAACGTTGTGTGTACCAGAGCCATGAGATCCCAAGGTTTTGCTAGCTGTCTCTCCAGTCTAGTATTGGAGTGGAACTCTGTGTTGTGTTTCCAATCTAGCAGATGTCTACTCAAGCAGGCCAGGTTATAACCCCGAATGTTAGGGAAATTGACCCCTCCTTCCGCCTTCCTCATCATGAGTTTCGTGAGCGCTATTCTTGGTTTCTTTCCCCCCCATATGAATTTGGTAAATGATGAGTTGAGTGCATTGATATCTGAGTGCTTGACCAGAAGTGGGATAGTCTGGAGCGGGTAGAGTAATTTCGCAAATCCTGACATTTTGACCAAACAGCTCCTTCCCATCAGTGATAAAGGTAGACTGTGCCATCTCAGAAGATCTGCCTGGATATCCTGTATAAGGGGGGGATAATTTAGATCATACAGCGAGTTGGGTGCCCGACCCACTTTAATACCCAGATAAGTAATGTTTGACTTAGCCATCTCAACATCCAGGGAGGCTAGGGACCGCCTATATGCTGGGTCCTGTGTTCCCAAATCTAATAACTGGCATTTTAACGTGTTAACTTTGTACCCTGAATAGCTCCCAAAGTCGTTCAATGCCTGGAAGATACGCGGAACATCTTTAAGGGGGTCTGCGAGAAATAACAAGATGTCATCTGCAAACAACGTTTCCTTGACCTCCATCTCCCCCACCCTTATGCCCGTATATAAATTGGATGACGCCAGATAACGTGCCAGCGGCTCCAAAGCCAGATTGAACAACAGTGGCGATAGCGGGCACCCCTGTCTTGTACCTTTACATAGACGGAATGGTTTAGACAGAAAGCCTGGTGTGGAGATTCTAGCCTTAGGGTCTTTGTATATGTGGTGTAATAATATCCTGAATGCCCCCGTTATTTCCATCTTATCCAGGACAGCATCCAACCAACTCCAACGGACATTGTCAAAAGCTTTCTCCGCGTCAAGTAAAAGTAAAGCCGAATGTTCCCCCGGAAATGGGTTATGCTGTACTCTATCTAGCACTGCCAGAACCGTCCTAATGTTGGTGACCGCCAACCTACCTTTAATAAAACCTACTTGTTCTGGGGCTATGAGGAACGGCATTATATTCGCTAACCTATCAGCTATGATTTTGGAAAGGAGTTTAGCGTCCACGTTTATGAGCGATATGGGTCTGTATGATCCTGGTAATAGGGGGTCCTTTCCAGGTTTAAGCAATAATTTCACATAAGATGTGTCTGCTGATGGTGGTAACCCCTCCTCTCCCAGAGCATTGTTAAACAAGGAGACCAAAGTCTCCGTAATCTGTTCCCGCATTACTTTAAAAAATTTGCCGGTCAGCCCATCTGGGCCAGGCGCCTTACTATTTTTAAGGTTTCTTATTGCCTCATCCACCTCCTCCCTTGTGACCCTGGCATTTAGAAGTTGCAACTGTTCCGCGGAGATGACCGGTAAAGTGACCTTGTCTAACATTGTGTCTGTCAATGAAAGGGAGGATGTATCAGAGTATAGCTCCTCATAGAATTTAGCCAAGATGGAATTAATACTAGTTGGATCGCATGTTTCTCGCCCATTATGATCCCTTAATTTCGCTATGTGTTGCACTGAGCGCTTTCCTCGAGCCATATTGGCCAAAAGTTTACCCGCCTTACTTCCGAACTTATGTAAAGTAGCTTCAAAGTCTCGAGTATGCATTGTTTCTTTCTGAGCTGCCCACTCGTCAAAAGAGTGTTTTGCCTGAATCCAGGCCTGTCTAGCATCTAGTGTAGGGTGTGCCAAATATGCTGTATAGGTTGCCCTCAGTGCAGCACTTGAAGCATTAAATTTTTGTGTTATTTCCCGTTTTTTGCTGACAGTATACGCCATTATCCTCCCCCTCAGCACTGCCTTGGCCGTATCCCAGTACAGTGAGGGGTCATCTCTGTGTTCTGAATTCGTCGACGCGTATTCTAACCACCACCCTCTTAGCTGTCTCACAAAGGTGTCATCAGTTGCTAAATGAGCCGGGAATCTCCATATGAAGTCTGATCCTCTGGGATATATTTCCTGAAAATCTACTCATACCGGGGCGTGATCTGAGATCACTAGGTCCCCTATCTCAGCGGCCCCCAGCCTCGGTTGTAGTGTTGGGGATATTAAGAGGTAGTCAATCCTGGACCAGGACTGTTGAGCGTGGGAGTAATGTGTAAATTCCCGGGCATCCGGGTTACCCCTTCTCCAGGGATCTATTAAGTGTGTTCTTTCCATCAGGGGTCCCAACACTCGGTCCTGTTTTCTGGGAGCCCCTGTTGGAATGGATCCCGTGCTTTGTGAACTGTGTGTGCGTCTATCCTCCTTGTGATCAGAAACTGAATTAAAATCACCTCCCACTATTTTGTGCTGGATATTATCTGACATAAGGGCCCTTTCCAAACAATTGAAAAACGCAATATTATCACTATTAGGTCCATACACGTTATAAATGCTTAATACCCCACATGGTGTGCTTAGAGTAATATGGAGCAGTCGCCCTTCCTTATCTGCATCAGTGTGGATTACCTCATGAACCAGGTTTCTATTTATTAAAATAAGTACCCCCGCTTTACGGCCACAAGCTGAAGAGCCGTATACTTGGCCCACCCACAACTTTTTCATGCGGTGGAAGTCGCTCTCCTCCAAATGTGTCTCCTGAAGAAGAGCGATGTCCGTATGGAGTTTTTTTAAGTGACGGAGTACCATCATTCTCTTGTTAGGGGACCTGAGCCCCTTTACATTCCACGAGGTCAGCTGCATAGAGTGGGCGTTCCGAAAAGGTTCACTATTGACTGGTCACATATATCTGATTCTAGGCAAGCGTGCTTTGCTGCCTTGGTAGCCGCCCGGCGGCGTCTGCTCCAGATTGCTCCCAACATTACAATAACAACATTTACATTCGGTGCCAGAGAATTGGCACAACCTTTAACAACAAAATGCCCATCCAGGAATGTCACCAGCATTTCCTGTGAGACAAACTTTAAATTGGCATACATAACTTCACTTTTTTCTGGTCTGTGACCCCTCCCCCCCTCCCCTTCCCGCCATCTTTTCGTGATATACTGGAACTTCATATTTTAATTTTTAAAGTATCAAAATAAGTTGGGCTTCCTATACAACACGAGTACAAGTGCTTATGCCTATTATAGCATGAATTTTGTCGTCATAATATCCCACCAGAACCAATTGCCACATAAATATATAAGGCACAATCAAATGCGCTCATGGAGCCTCTATGCGATACTTATCAGTCCGGGATGGTTGCAAGCGTCCGGTTTTCTGAGCGTTGTCGATGTGGCATCTTCGACGATTCTGCCCGTTGTTGCTTGGGTGAGGAAGTGGAATTGCGGGCGATATCTGACCATGTACAGTCCCTCGGTGAAGAAACTGGTGCACGGGGACCTTCCCCTCCTGTACCTTGACTCGCCATCTCCTCTCCCGATTGTCTAGGACCCCGAAGTCCAGGGATCTTGTCTACATATAATGCCGCCTCCTCAGGATTGTGGAATACCTTGGTGGTGCCATCCGTCTGCATGATCCTCAAAGTGGCCGGATACTGTAGCTGAAATTTGATTTTGCGTTTGTAAAGGGAGGTGCAAACCCCTCCAAATGCTCTCCGACGCCTTGTGACTTCCGCCGAATAATCTGCAAACAGAATGATTTTTGCCCCCCTTATATGCAAAGGGGTATTACGGTTCCTGAAAGTGCGCAAAAGTTCCTCTTTGTCATTGTAATCCAAGTACCGCATGATCACCTGGCGCGGTCTGCTTTGCGGCTCTCCTTTGGCGTTGGCGCTCGGACCAGGGGGGCCCACTCTGTGTGCCCTTTCCACTCTGCAAGATCTGGTCAGGCCTAGCGCTTCTGGTAACTCCGTCTCGCAGATGCCCTGGAGGAGCTGCGGTCTAATATGTTCAGGCAGTCCCACTATCCTTAAATTGTTTCTTCTGGACCGATTCTCAAGATCTTCTAAGCGGTCTCTCAGTTTTGTGTTATCTCGCATTAGGTCTCTAATGCAGGTATGTGCCCCTGCTGATTCATCCTCCATGAGACCAACCCGCTGCTCCAATTCATCTAGTCGATTGCCATGAGATGTCACCTCATTTTGGAGTTTTTGGAGCGTTGTTGTGACTGTGGCTATTAATGATTCTCTGATGTCGGGGGCCAGTTGGGTAGCTACCTCAATTGCCAGCTTCCGATAATCAATCTGTGAGTCAGACGTTGCCGACGGCGATAGCATTTCCCTCTGAATTTCTGGGCTCTGAGACCGGCTCTGTGAAAGTGGTGGCTGCAGCAGCGCCGCCATCTTGGATGGCCCCTCACCTCGTGTGCTGTGCTCGGCCGGACAGGAGATCTCTCTGCTGCCGCTCCGGAGGAGATATCTCTCCATAAACCGCCCGGTTCTTTTCCCCCACCTCTCCTCCTAATGCCGGGGTGTTTATATCCTGCGGGTGTGTGGCGTAGATGGGTTAGGGGATCAGGGCTTCAGGAGCTCATGCAGCTCCGTCCTCCCATCCCAGCGCCGGAACCGGAAGTCCCCAGACCCTGTTTTGAGGCACTTCATAAATTTCTGCACTTTAGTGACAACTCCCAATACCCCCCCTCAGGATGACCCCAATTTCGACAGACTATTTCAAATTAGACTAGATTAGAATATTTTTTCCTAACATTTTTCGCCAATCTACACCCTGAAAAAAATAAATATCCATTGATGAATCCCTGGTGCACTCTAGGGCAGGCTGAAGTCTCACCAATATTTGCCCAATAAGCGCGCCAGGTACAGGAACTATAAGCTGTGTGAATCGGAGACCGGATACAAACATGCTTTCCAGATTTATGAGGGGAAGGACAGGACAATGCAGCCCTGCAGACTGTCCACCCTACATAACAACCAGTGGGAAGATAGTTTGGGACCTCCTGCACCCAACTTTTCCGAAAAGCTGGCCATTCGGGTACATGCTTGGAGTACCATGAAAAAATTGTCAAATTGGTTTTGCTTGGAAATTCTGCTGCTCCCAAGTAATGTTTCTCATAGAGTTCCTAGGCAGCACTTTCCAAGTGAAGTGCCTGCCACACCAAAAAAACGCAGGGCACAATAAATGTGCCGTGTCTACGCAAAAAGGGGCATCTGGAAGGATACCCTATATCATTGTGACACTTGTCCATCCAAACCTGGACTCTGCATGAAGGACTGCTTCCAGATCTTCCTCACCTCCGTGGATTAAAAACGTTATACTTTTAAAATCCTTCCCTTCTGAGCCCTTCCGTGGGTCCAAACAGCAGTTTACTACCACATATGGGGTATTGCCGTAATCTGGAGAAATTGCTTTAATTTTAAAATGTCTACGTTTTGTCTTTAGAAAAAATAAATATTTTCATTTTCACAGAATAATTCCAATAAATTTAGCAAAAAAACCTGTGGTGTAAAAAAAAATTTGTAGAGAAATTCCATGAGGGGTGTCATTTAAAAAAAAAAATGGGGTACCTTCTGGGGGGTTTCCACTGTTTTGGCGCCACAAGACCTCTTCAATCCGAACATGGTGCCTAAAATATATTCTAGAAAAAAAAAAAAGATGCCCCAAAAGCCACTAGGTGCTTCTTTGTTTCCTGTGAAACGTCTAAAGGATTAAGAAACGTTTTAAATGCTGTTCTGAAAACTTTGAGGGTTTCGGGTTTCAAAATTGGGTGATTTATGGGGACTAGTATGTATGGCTCTCAAAGCCACTTCTGAACTGATATGGTCTTTGAAAAAAATAGCGATTTTAAATTTTCTTGAAAATGTGAGAAATTGCTGCTAAAGTTCTAAGCCTTGTATTGTCCTAGAAAAATAAAAGGATGTTAAAAAAATGATGCCAACATAAAGTAGACATATGGATAATGTTAACTAGTATCTATTTTGTGTGGTATTACTATCTGTTTTACAAGCATATACATTTAAATTTAGAAAAATGCAAATTTTTGAAATTTTTCTCAAAAATTTTTTTTTCACAAATAAATATTTCATTTATCAACCAAATTTTTTCACTCGCACATAACAAAAACTAAATTCATTTGGTATCACCGTGATCGTACTGACTCGCAGCATAAAGGTAATATCATTTTTACTGTCCAGCGCATACCGTAAAAACGAAACCCATAAGAATATGGTGGAGCTGCTGTTTTTTTTCCAATTCCACCCCATTTTGAATTTCTAATAGTACAATTTGTCCTGTAAAAAAAGCCCTCCTGTGTCTTGGAAAAAATAAAAAAAAAGTTTTATTTTTTTAAAGGTGGGGAGGAAATCAAAAGTATAAAAGCGAAAATTAGCCTGCTGCTGAAAGGATAATAGCAAGTCTGGTCTTCTATTAGTTTGGTCCTGAAACACTAAACCGCAAGACCTTAAGCGAATAGCGGATCTGAACAACAGCTTTAATCTGAGGAAAAATTGTACAGTCAGGAAGTCTCCTTTTAAAGCTTATCAAGCAAATTAGTATATGTTGAAGAATGCGCAATTTAAGAAGGTGAAGATGAAGTTGTGTGCTATAACCATATATGTTAATGCCCTCTAAGAATTTATTTTTTTTTTTCTGTTTTTTCCTCAATTAGTTGTCCGCTTCCAATGCTGAAACATCAAGCCAAATGATAACCGCAACTTCAAATCCAGAGATTAATGATATTAGTCCTATAGTCATGCCAAGCATGCCAGACCCCGAAGATTCATCTTCTGCAGATAATGAAGTAAGGAGTGTCATGAACCCTAAATTCTGGTTGAAAACAATATTACTGATCACAAATTTACAAATGGTGTGAATTGCGAAACTATGTAATTGATTAAAGTGTAGCTCCAGTTGTACTCTGCCACGCAAACTGACGGGGTGTGAAGAGACGCTCCTGCACACTGGACAGTTGCTGCAGACAAGCGATGCCTGAAGCGTATCGTGCACGGGTCCTATTATTAAGAATTTGACTTGTCCGCCATACTCTCCGGGCATCGTATTTTTGCCATGGCAATTGCACAGCCCAATGTCCATTCGGGCAGGAAAATACAACTAGAGCAATACTTTAAAATAAAGGTGTATGTCTTATAGCTCATTGTAGTATTAATACTCGTCATTCTTTAGACCAGGGGTCTCAAGCACGCGGCCCCTAGGGCTGTCATCTGCGACCCGCGGGACACAGAGCCACTAGTACAGACTCTGCTCCGGGACTCTGGAATTCCCTGACATCGCTGTTCACATATGGACAGCGATGTCTGGGGCTTCCCCAGAGCCGGAGTCCTGTGCAGAGCGCTAGTATCTGCTCTGCTCCGGGACTCTGTGGAATTCCCTGACATCGCTGTCCATATATGGACAGTGTGTCAGGGTCTTCCCCAGAGCTGGAGTCCCTGACAGAGCGCTAGTATAGGCTCTGTTCTGGGACTCTGGGGGAAGCCTCTGACATCGCTGTCCATACATCGACCGTGATGTCAGGGGCTTCCCCAGAGCAGTAGTCCCAGTGATGTCAGGAGCACAGCTGGAGTCCCAGGAAGAGTCTATAATTAGCGCTGTATATGGACAGTGATGTCAGGAGCAGAGCTGGAATCCCAGGCAGAGTGCTAGAAACGGCTCTGCTCCTGGACTCCAGCTCTGGGTAACCCCCTGACATCACTGTCCATATATGGACTAGGGATGTCACAATACCAGAATTTGGACTTTGATACCGATGCTTCGTTTAGCATTGCGATTTCGATACCAAAATGATACTTTGCCAACAGTAATAAAAAAAAAAGTTCTTCCGTTTTCTGATGTGAGTCGCGAGGTGTGATGACTTTTGAATGGGCTAATAGTAATTAACCCTATCTTGTTTCTTAGTCATAATGGGTTAATGTGTAAGGTACATGATGGGGTGAATTACTATTAATGTGAGGTACATGGAGGTTAAATTCATCACACCTCGTGCCCCACAATAAGTGATAGAAAGCAGTTTTTATTTTATTTTTTTACTGCGTACACCATAAATTATGCAAAAAAATTGTTGCCGGTTATTACGGCTGCGCCGATGTTTATTGTAAGTGTATGTGTATTTTTTTTAAATGTAACATTACTTTATGTTTTTACTTTATATCTATATGCCAGTACATTAGCCTGTGTACTGATAGTACACAGGCAGTTGTTAGGACATACCGAAGTATGCCCTAACAACCGGAAATATGGTAGGTCAGCCGTTGGGTCCTTCAATGGACCCTGGGCTTTCTGGCCATATATGGTATGTCCCTCAATCGCGTCACAGGGATTCCTGTGATGCGATCCAAGGGGCATCCCCCCTTCTCACTTCCTCTTGAATGCTGCAGTCAGCTTTGATCACAGCATTCAGGGGAATAATGGCGGAGACGAGAGGTTTCTCTGATCTTCGCCGTTATAGAGCCTGGGCTGAGGTTGTGTAATACAGCCATTGCTCCGCTCCTGACAGTAAGTGCGCGCATGGTCAGCATGAGGTGTGATGCAGCCGGCGCTGCACTAATGAGCGCAGGCACTGAGGACAGAACAAGGGGGGTGTTTTGCACAGCGCCCGCCATGTTCTGTCTTCAGAGCCACCACTCATTAGTGCAGCGCTGGCCGCATCACATCATCCTGATGGCGTGCACTTGTCAGAAGCGGGGCAATTGTTGTATTACACAGCCGCAGCCCCGCTCTCATACATTCATGTGTTACTAAACTTAGCTGTGCGGCCGCACAGCTTAGTATCGAAATACATGACATAAAGGTATCGAACCGTTTGGGGATGCACAGTATCGAAACCGTATCGAAGTTTCGATGCATCGTGCATCCCTAATATGGACATTGATGTTAATGGCTTTCCCAGAGTTCCGGCGCAGAGCCTATACTAGTGCTCTGCTCCGGGACTCCGGCTCTGGGGTTGCCCCGGATATCACATTCCGGTCCAGGAGGATCCCCTGACGTCACTGTGTATGGACAGTGACGTCAGGGGCTCCAACAGTAGAGGAATCCCCAGCCAAAGCGTCGGCAACGCTCTGGCTGGGGATTCCACTCCTAGAGGGAGACCCAATGGGGCTATCTACTTGGGGTGTGTGTGGCAGCATCTGCGGAGGGCACTGTTGCATGATCTAGGGGTGTTTTGCATAATCCACAGAGGGCACTATCTAAAAAGGGGCTGCCCAATCTTGACGTGTGTCTTCTAAATACTGCCAACTGAGCCGCCGGACTGCATTTAGCGACACTTAAAGTGGAAAACTGGATTGTTGAAATAAGCACGTGGAGAAATCTCGCAAATTTTAAACCTAGCGGAATTATTATAGTAATGTAGTATTATTATTGTTATAGTGTTCTAGTAGATCAAATAACTAATTGATTAACAATAATTTTGTATTGTATCAAATTTGAAAGTAATGCGGCCCGTCAACTTCCCATTTTTTTCTATATGTGGCCCACTTACCCGGCCGAGTTTGAGACCCCTGAGTTAGACCATGCTAGTAGTGTTGAAAATCTGGTCCTGTCTAATGCCCTAAAAAGTACATTCTATTCATGAGCCTGATGTAGATATTCATTTACAGTTTTAAGTTGTAATGGAAAGCAAATGATGTTGAAAGGTATTGAATAGACTTTCCACCCTGTCAAAAAAGAATTGTCCATTTATTAGTAAATTAGTGATTAACTAGTTTGACTAATTTTACTTACAGAGATATTGGCATTGTTGTCTAAAGTGAAAACATGAGCTGCAGCCATATTGATTGTTACTTTTGAATTTGTTCGGCATCTTCTATCAATAACAAAGGAAGAGATTCACCATCCGTTTCGGAGAAGATAAATTAAAGGTGACAACCAATATGGCTGTACACCTTTTTTGCAAAAATGGGCAATGCAACAAAACAGAAACGTGCTGAGAAAAGCAATAGAAACCTAATTTCCAGACTATTGCCCTAACTTTTGATTTACTAATGTATTACCATTTTTAAGTTTTCAGTGGAAATTTTCTTTTAACCCCTTTTCAACGTTTGGCGTAACTCTACTTCCTGGCCGGAATGAAGGGAGTATGGAGCGGGTTTACTGGCTTAGGCCACCCGAAACTCAGCAGGTGTCTGCAGTACAGCCAAGCATTCACTGTAACAGTCGGGATCGGAGATCAGTCTTATCCTAGGCATTTAGTCACTTAGATGCCCCGATCAATAGCGACCGTGGCATCTAGTCCACTAGAAAAAGGACGGGCCCCCCTCAATCGCCCCCGCTGGTTTGCATGGCAGACTGGGGACCTTATGAAGGCCCCCAGGTCTGCCATCTTTGTGCTCTTATTGGCAGGGCCTATCAGGAGCCAGAAAAATTGACAATATATTGCAATACATAGTTATTGCTGTGTATTGTACCAGAAATCAAACATAGTTTGTTGAAGTTCCCTAGGGGGAATAAAATATTAAAACTGTTAATTTTTAATATACAATTTTTTTTAAACAAAAATATTACATTTAAAACAAAAGCAAAGAAACTTTTTCCCCTAAAGTAATGTAAAAAAATAAGCCTAATTGACATAACCATGTCCGTAAAAGTCTGAACTATTAAATTCTAACAATATTTATCTCGCGCGGTGAATGCCGTAGGAAAAAAAGGAAAACATCCAAAAAGTTTTTTTCTTTACAATTGGCTTTTTTTTCTCTGTAAAAGTAATACATTATAAAAAAAAACGGTATAAATTTGTTATCGCCGAAATGTCTTTAGCCATGGGGCGTGGCTAAGACCTGGACGGGATAGGACGCATTACAGCAAGGCTCCGCCAGCACCGAGCTAAATCTTTGGCCATCCTCCGTTTCAGAGCTGCAGGCAGAGAGGCAGACGATCCCGCTATACTCCGTCAGCTGGGGGACATTTTGAGACCTTGGGGGCGCAGATTGCTCGTCCGGTGAGTCGGGGCCTAGTAAAGGGGCTGGATCCCTGGTCTTAGATTTGAAACGGCTCTGAGCCGCGGCGCCCTATTCCCCCCCTGTGGCTGAGGGAGGAAGCCCTGTATTGGACATTGGCTTAGGGATCCACCGCCACTATATCCCTTTTGCCAGGGGAATTGACCCCCTACGTTACCTGGTGGAGACACAAACTGTCCGCGGCCTATACAGGCCAAGGAGTGGGGGCCCAGTGGGGAGGAAGGATCCCCGGTCTAAATTTGACAGCGGTCTGCGCAAGCAGTGGCCTACAACGATATTTTTTCATCAGACATACTATATACTTTACATTTGTAAGTGCTGATTGCAAGCTGATATCGCCATCTAGTGGACACTTTCCATCATTACAGCTGACTGGTACAAAGTGGAGCTGTACCTTTCCAAATCTGCTATGCAGGGGATTGTGACCCCAAATTGTGGGAGCATGACAATATGGGACATTTTCCCTGTATCTTGCCGCCCACTTCTGCAGAGCCAATGCATTGACTTTGTAATGAGCATCTCCGGTTGAGTGCCTCTGACAAGATCTCGTGACTTCAATATCCTTTACTCTTGCTAACCGCCAACGTTTCAGCATACCAATTTCGGCGACGCAAAGCCAACTCACGGAATACCATGACGAAGCCTCCCTCATCGACTGCTGTGGCCAAACTTAAAGGCTTTGCTAGAGACTCTCCTGATAAGGGTGTGAGCACGTCTTCCTCGCAACACTCCACTGCTGCTTCCAGTGACATTCCTCCTGTAGACTCTGAACCGACCATGCGACAGGTCCCTGAACAACTTCTAGCTGCAATTACCACCAGCAATACCTCCCTTATGTGCAAAATCGATGATGTTAAAGTAGACCTTGGCCTGTTGCGTCAAGTTCTACACAATGTCTGGGACAGAGTTAAAGAAACTGAAAATCGTATCTCATCGTTGGAGGATACTGTGGCGCCATTGCCAGTGAGAGTATCTACTTTGGAGAGGAAGGTTGATCTATGGCATCAAAAATGTGATGACCTGGAGAACAGACTTCGCCACAACAACCTTAGGATCCTGGGATTTCCGGAGCGTGCAGAGGGCACAGATCCAGCAGAATTTCTGGAGTGCTGGCTTAAAAGCACGTTTCTGGAGGCTGCATTCTCCACAGCTTTTGTAGTTGAAAGAGCTCATTGGGTACCCGCCCGGAGTCTGTCGCCAGGACCTTTGCTGGCTGGGATGCTCAACTGGAGAGATCGGGATCACGTTCTCCAATCCGCAAGACGGAAGCCGGAGATTCGATTTGAAAATGTGTCCATTTTGATATTTCCGGATTTCTCTGCAAAACTACAGAAGAAGAGAGCAACCTTCATATCTGCTAAGCAGAAACTATGTGAGGCTGATGTGCCATACTCCATGGCATATCCTGCTCGACTCCAAGTTGTGGATAGAGATAAAGTCCTGTTTTTCCAAGATCCGGCTGAAGTGGTAGAATGGTTTATGCATCGCCCTCCATCTGGTGGGCAGTGATCTGGTAAAATGTATCTTTACTTCTTCTTTAACTTTTACCTATTTGGCATCTACATTTTATGGCACCATATAGCTTGAACTAACCTTTCAGATTTCCCTACATATCCTTCTCGAGGTGGACTGTTTTCTCAGAACAGTATGGAACCTGTCACCAGCATTTCACCTATTGAACTTTACTTATCCCTCACTGGCCGCTGCTATCAAAATTCATTCCCATTATCCAATGTCCTAAACTCCTGCTCCGACTGTAAATCACTTTCTGCAAACATTTTGTGCCTTTTATCGGAATAATCCTGTGTTCCGTTGTACGCACACTCCAGAAGAGGACATCAGTGCGCGAGCGCGGGATTTCATGTGTGCTGGGGGAAGGCGTGGAGCGATCAATCAAAAGTAAGGAGGCGGACCAACCCGATTCCATGTGAACCAGGTCTCTGCTTATTGGGACTGTTGGGAGAGAGGACGTGGACACACCACGAGGGTATCTTCCTGCGAGAAGCCCTGTTCTTAGCCAGAAAAGCGATAGCCATCCGATGGATGGGGGACACTTTCCCGGATACATCACAATGGAAAAGCCTGGTCAATGCCATTCTCCCATATGAAAATATAGTATATAAACATAGAGGATGTCAATATAAATTCTTCAGAATCTGGGGAGATTGGTGCTCCTCACCTCTTGCCTCCTTCAGCGTGGGCGACCTTAGAGAATCCTTACCACTTCAAGTAGGAAGGATTTGAGATCTACTTGACCAGGTTTTTAATACCCTAGGTGTGAGAATGGAGCTTGGATCTGGTAAATAACTGCGACCTGTATGTCTACAGAATCACAAATAAGTGGGACACTGACCTGCCTGCGTGCAGTGAATATTTGGAGTCTCCTGTGACTCGCTTTCATGTATAAATGTAAATTGCAAACTTTTGTCTCTAATGTGTATTCATGGTATGCAGGAACGTTAATGTTAATGTTACTATTTTGTTTTCATCTGCTGATGATTTTTGTATGTACTTTTACAATAAACCGAGTTTAAAAAAAAAAAGTAAGGAGGCGGGGTAAACTCGGAAAGACTTGAGGAATGAAGATATGACACTTTTTTGCTCATTAGCATACGGTGTGGGAACACTAAAAAACTGAATACTAAAGCTACAGAGCCGACTAAGCAGCAAATTCTAGGTTATATAGAAATGATTTTTCACCCACTACCACCGGGTATTGCTGGTTTAATAGGTGAAATGCTGGTGACCGGTTCCCTTCAGGCATTTAAATATTACCTATGTAGATAAATACTTGATGACCAGCGACTTTACTACCTGGTAATTGATATTATATTGCATACATTGCTGTTATTGCTTCTGGTGGATGCTCTACACTGAAGACGTACTGGAGCCGTGCATTTATGGTTTATATGTTTGCAAACGTACCACTTGGGTCAGTAATATGGATGCACGAAGCTACCAGTATGTATCGGTATACTATTTTATTTTACTTATTTTCTTTATCTATATGTTTTACCTGATATAAGTCACGAGAGAATTGTATTTTTTGCTTGTGGGACAACTAGCACCTTTCTTGTTTCACAAGCAACCCCTTTATCTTGCCACACGCTACTATACGAGTTACAAGTTCATTACTGTTTTAATGTTAATTAATTTTGCGACTCACTGCACATGTGATTTGATAATGCACGCCTATAGGTCCCGAGAGCGTCTTGAAAACGTTCTTGGCCAAGTACATGTTCTAGAGTATGGACACCGGGCTTCTGTGTACTCTTTGAGATTTACAGACATATGGGTACACGTAGTCTTGTATATCCTGTCCGTCCTATTGCTTTTCATATAGATAGCGAACATGAAATTTCTTAGTTGGAATGTTAGGGGACTGGGCCAACTGAGGAAAAGAATCGCTGTCTTCTCCCACCTTAGGCAATTATCACCACATATTATATGCCTACAAAAGACCCACCTAACATCTACCACAGTTTATTTTCTTCATAAGCCCTGGGTACAATAGTCCAAGCACCCCACTCACACTTTCTACTCCAGAGGGGTATCGCTACTAATACATAGATGTTTAAGATGGGAAGTGACTCAGGTCACCACCAATCCTGACGGACTGTATATATTTGTACACGCTTATGTAAATTGCTGGCCTTATGTCATACTGGGATTGTATATACCCCCTGTAGCAGGTATGTCTATACTCCATCGGGCAGCAATCTTCTCGGTTCAGTACCCTGCAGCTACGTTGGTATGAAAGGAAGATTGCAATATGGTACTTATTCCGTAACTCTATAGACTGCAGATGTCCCGGAATGCAAATAGCGTTCTGTCAGGGGAAACCGCATTGAGGAGATTTCTAGCTGAGGTGGGGTGGATTGATTTGTGGAAATGTTGACATACCTCTGAGAAACAATATTCCTGTCGTACACCGTGAAGGGGAGCTTTGTCTCGCATAGATTGTTTTTGGGACACCAAATGTATCTGATGGTCTCAGATGGCCGTTATATTGTTAGGGGTCTGTCAGACCATTCCCCACTATATTTAGAATTACAGACCCCTGGAACTGACTGTAGATCAGGGTGGAGAATACATCCCTTTTGGCTTACATTGATAGGTGAACAGGACAGAATACCGGCCCAATTACAAATCTTTATAGACTCAAATAATACAGTCAATACCATTGTGGTCTGGGAGACGTTGAAATGCATATCTTCGGGGATGTCTTAGGTCGTCCATCTCCTTAATCAAGAGGGAATCTGCTATGCACGAGGAGAGGTTGGCCCGAGAATGTATGCTTAAAGGGAACCTGTCACCAGCATTTTAGCTGTAAAGCCAGCAATACCTGGTGAAAGTGGGTGAAAAATCATTGTCATCTAAGCTATAAATATGTTCTAAGTAAGCTCTGTAGCTTTAGTATTCCGTTTTTCAGTGGTCCCACGCCGTATGCAAATGAGCAGAAAAGAGTCAAATCTTCATCTGAAAAGAGTCAGGTTTTCATTCCTCCAGCATCTCAGTGTGGACTCCACCTCCTTCTTTTTGATTGACAACTCCTTAGCCAGTCAGGGCCGGACAGGTGGTGGCAGTGGGCGTGGTTAAGAAGCTCCGTCCCAGAGGGAAAAATAATTACCATAAAAGGCGGGAAAAGTTTAAACGACTATATTTACTGACAGAGGAGGACTTCAGGAAAGAAGAGAACAGGAATGCACTCTGGACAGCTGCGGCCATTGAGGGGTCAGGCTAGTTTAACAGGTAAGATGTTGATGACAGGATCCCTTTAAAGAACAGGAATTTGTTTTAGATCCCAGTGAATCCAAGAAACAAGCGTAGTTATGCACGGATCAACAATATCTGGCATTGTTACAGGATGAAGCACAAAGGAGACTATTCTTCAAACAATCCTACTTTGAACTAAGTAACCAAACTGGGAAGTTTTTGGCTCATACTATCCATCAAAATAATGCTTCCCCAGCTATTCGTAAAATTTCATCAGCACGAGGTGAAGCCCTCCTAGATAATGACCTAATCCTAAATAGATTCAGAGAATTCTATGATCAGCTTTACTCGACCCATTATACCAACTCCCCGGCAGAACTTCAATCATACTTGACTGAGATATCCTTTCCCCAACTATCGGAGATGGATAGTCAGCTCTTAGACTCCGATATCACTTTAGCGGAGATAGATCAAGCTATTTCGGACATGGCTAGGGGAAAGTCTCCTGGCCCGGATGGCCTCCCAATAGAGGTATTTTGTAGATACTCTGATAAAATAGGGCCACTCCTCCTAAATATCTTTATGAAAGCTCATGACTATGAGACTCCCAGTCTCTCTATATGGCTACTATTGTGGTGCTCTTGAAGCCTAATAATAATCCTCTGGAGTGTGTTCATACAGACCCATCTCGCTACTGAACGTAGATTACAAAATACTAACCAAGATATTAGCTAATAATCTCAACTCAGGTATTCTCAGCATCAGTCACTCTGACCAATCCGGCTTTATGCCAGGTAAGTGCACCACAAAAAATATCCATAGGGTACAAATCATCTCTCAGTTGGGTAGAGCCGATAATAAAAAAATGGGCCATGGCTTCCCTTGACGCAGCCAAGGCTTTCGATTCAGTGGAATGGCCATATTTGCTAGCAGTACTACAGAAATGTTGTTTTGGTCCTCAATTTATTAAGCGGATATCCATCCTTTATAAGACGCCTAGGGCCAACCTCTTAATCAATGGTCAATGCTCTGCTTTTTTGATTTGGGAAGGGGTACCCACCAGGGATGTCCTCTATCGCCGCTACTGTTTGCATTGGCAATAGAGCCTTTGGCACTCCGATTGAGACAGGACACTGTATTCCATGGTATTTCTTTGGGAGAGCGGGAGGATCGCGTTGGGCTATATGCAGATGAGCTTATTTTATTAATGGTGGACCCAGATATTTCCTTGCACAGGGCGATTTACCTTTTGGATGAATTTGCTCCATTTTCGGGCCTTCGTATAAACTGGAGCAAATCGACTTTGATGCCGCTATGGGATTCAGGTTGGCCCTCCGTATACTGTAATCTGGTAGATTTTAAGTACCTGGGCATATATATATATATTACTAAACATGCTAATAAATCTCATGCAAAAAATATTTATCCTCTGCTAGAGTACACTGAATCCAAATGTGGATTCCTGCCTATCTACATCTGGATGTATCAATTTAGTTAAAATGATATTTCTCCCGAAAGGGTGGTACCGTCTTGAACATGCCACGGGTCCCATTCCCAAATCCTTTTTTTTTTTCAAAGCTACAATCTTTATTAACTTCATTTATATGGGGGGAACTCCAGACATTGAGTGTGAGTATCTTAGGCCAAAAACACAGGGGGGTATGGCCCTTCTGGACTTTTTTATTTATTTTTAGCAGACCAGCTCTGCTTTCTCTATGGATGGACACTGCCTATCACTCCACCTAGTGTGGAATATAACCTAGCACATTATTTAAACATAGGCACGCTGTGGCCGGTCTTGGAAAGACCAAACCTCTTTCCTCTCCGTTTGCTGTTGCTTTACAAGTTGGCCATTCAGGTTTGGAGAGCTACTTAGGAGCTATCTCATTATCATGAATTTCATTCCACGATACCTCTATGGGAAAACCATATGTTCCCTCATCTCTCACTTGTTGGGGAGATATGTTTTGTGCTTCATGTGTTGTTTTTTCGACTCTGGGGGATCTGTACAGCGTTGGGACTTTTTGATCCTTCACACAAATACAATAATTATTTAATGTACCACGTACATCATTTTATAGATATTTGCAACTGAGACGCGTTATACACAGCCAGTTCCCGAATGTATCGTGCCCCATGTCCGATTACCCCTTAATTGGAGTTTTTGTATCACAGGGACCCAGGGGATTTATTTCAGCCTTGTACACCTATTTTTTGGGAAATTGATTAAAAGCCACTCAGTTAGCCTTCGAGACCAAGTGGAAAATACTTGACTCTTTGAATACTCTTTGAAAGATTGGGAAGAGGCACTGGCATCCCTGCTCTGTGTATTCCCTGCGGTTAACAATCTCATGACCCAATTATACTTTCTGCACTTATGTTACTTATCTCCAATTTGTCTTCATAAAATGGGGAGACTCCCACACACTAGATGCCACAGATGCTCTAAAACACAAGCTGACTTTTAGCACCTGGCTTTTGGAGTGTTCCTATATTAATTCATTTTGGAAAGACAACTGACATCTGTTCTGGGGAATCCAGTGCCATTTACCCCTGAGCTGTGCCTTCCTGGTACTTTGGATGAGTCGTTATGGCCACATCATACTAGAATTTTTCTTATTGAGACTTTGTTTTAATCCCCGTAAAGCCATTGCACTTGGATGGGTGATAAATTCCCAACCTTAGGTCCATGGAAGAGACAGATCAGCATGACAATTCCTTATGAGAGAATGGTGTACTCTCAGAGGCTGCCCCCAAAAATTCCAGAAGATATGGGGGAATTGGATGGTGTCCCCTTTGGCTCTCTCTTCCCTGAGATTGCTGAGAGCTGGCGTCTCCGCTGATCTTTTGAGGTTCTGGAGGAAGCTAATAATGGGATGTTTAGAAAGTCCCATCGCTGTACAAGGTTATTAATGAGAAACCTGGAGAACTGACACTTCATGTTCATCACTCTATTAAACATTCAATATATGGTGACATACTGTTATGTGCGGGTCTTACATCTACGATAAGTTTCACTGTGTTTAAATTCTGTTCTTCATTGACTGTATCATACTACATGCTTCATCTTGATTTTTACTGTACATTTTTATAAATGTGAGATTTTGAGTAATGTTTCCGGTGTGACCGGATACTCAATCTCTCGTTACTGTAATTTATTCCATTATGTATATGTACGTATGATGTGATACTGCTTTTTGTTGATGTGCGAAATGTATTTCGAATGTTGTTTAAAAAATTTGTTATCGCCGCAATCGGATTGACCCGCAAAATAAAGTTAACATTTCGTTTTTACTGCACAGTGAACGGCGTAAAAGGAAAACCCCAAAAAACAATGGAGCAATCGCGGTTTTATTCTCAACCTACCAAAAATTTTTTGCAGTACATTTATATGGTTTAACCCGTTCGCACACCGTGATGTACTATTCTGTCATGGTAACCACATCGTTCGCGCTCCATTACGCAATAGTACGTTACGAGAGGAACGGCCATTTCGGCCATCCTCCCGACACATACAGGAGCTGTGACAGCCGCTGTCTCGTACAGGAGCTGCCGCAGCTCCTACACCGGGGACCGATTGAGGTGTCCCCGCTGATTAACCCCTTAGAAGCCACGTTCAATAATTATCGCGGCTTCTTAGGGATTAAACCACCATTAACGGCCCGCTACATGATAGTAGGCAGCGATGGTTGCTATGGCAACCGGGCGCATAATAATGGCGTCCGGCTATGCCATCTACGGAAGCCTAGTGGGTCCTGACAAAGTCAGGACCCACTATGCTTGCGGTCAGCGAGTAGCTGACCACTCTAATACACCGCACTACGCATGTAGTGCAGTGTATTAGAATAGCGATCAGGGCCTCCTGCCCTCAAGTCCCCTAGTGGGACAAAGTAAAAAAGTTTTAAAAAAAAAAGTTGTGTAAAAATAAGAAAATAAAAGTAAAAATCCCCCTTTTTCCCTCATCAGTCCTTTATTATTAATAAAAATAAATAAACAAACTATACATAATTGGTATCGCCGCGTCCGTAACATCCTGAACTACAAAAGTTTTTTATCCCGCGCGGTGAACGCCATAAAAGAAAATAATAAACCATACCAGGATCACAATTTTTTTGGTCACTTCACCTCCCAAAAAATGGAATAAAAAGAGATCAAAAAGTCGCATGTACCTAAATATGGTACTGATCGAAATTACAGTTCATTACACAAAAAACAAGTCCTCGCACGGCTTTCCTGATGGAAAAATAAAAAAGTTATGGCTCTTAGAATAAGGTAACACAAAAAGTGAATGATTTTTTATAAAGTATTTTATTGTGCAAACGCTAGAAGTAATCGTATCGCCCCGCAGAATAAAGTGAATGTCATTTATAGCACACGCTGAACTCTGTAAAAAAAAAAAACAATAGTAGAATTGCTGTTTTTTAGTCACCACGACTCTTAAAAATAGAATAAAAACTGATCAAAAAGTCACATGCACCCCATGAAAACTACAATGAATTCCTCAAAGGGGTCTAGTTTCCAAAATGGGGTCACGTTTAAGGGGTTTCTTCAGTACTGGTACTTCAAGCTCTGCAAATGCGACATGGCGCCCAGAAACCAATCCAGCAAATTCTACATGCCAAATAGCGCTCCTGCCTTTCTGAGCTCTGCCCCTTGTTTCCAACCAGCACTTTGTGACCACATATGGGGTATTGCCGTAATCGGGAGAAATTGTTTTACAAAAGTTGGGGTGCTTTTTCTCCTTTAGTCCATGTCAAAATTAAGAATTCGTACCTTTTATCGGAAAAAATTGATTTTCAATTGCACAGCCTAATTCCAGAAAAAGCAACAAAAAAACAGTGGGATCAAAATGCCCACTATAACCCTCAATAAGTTCCTTGAGGAGTGTAGTTTGCCAAATAGGGTCACTTTTGGGGGGTTTCCTCTGTTTTGGTACCACAAGACCTCTTCAAACCGGACATGGTGCCTTTGCTTCGGAGGCCGGTGCTTCAGTCCATTACAGCACTAGGGCCACATGTGGGATATTTCTCAAAACTGAAGAATCTGGGCAATAAGTATTGAGTTGCGTTTCTCTGGTGAAACCTTCTGTTTTACCTAAAAAAAATGAATAAAATGGATTTTCTGACAAAAAAAAGGAAATCTGTAAATTCCACCTCTACTTTGCGTTAAGTTCCTGTGAAACACCTAGGGGTTTAATAAACTTTCTAAATGCTGTTTTGAATACATTGAGGGGGTCTAGTTTCTAAAATGGGGTGTTTGGGGTTTCTAATATATGGGCCCCTCAAAGCCACTTCAGAACTGGAACCTAAAAAAAAAGAGGCTTTTGATATTTAATTCAAAATATGAGAAATTTCTGCTTATGTTCTAAGCCTTGTAACGTCCTAGAAAAAATGTTTTTTTTTCAAAAAATGCCAACATATAGTAGACATGGGAAATGTGAACTAGTAACTATTTTGGGTGGTATAACCCTCTCTTACAAGCAGATGCATTTAAATTCAGAAAAATTCTATTTTTCACAAGCACTGAATATATCGACCAAATTTTATCACTAACATAAAGCCCAATGTCTCACGAGAAAACAATCTCCGAATCGCTTGGATAGGTTATTACCACATAAAGTGAAAAATGTGCTCTGAGCCTTAAGGCCTAAACTAGGCTGCATTATTAAGGGGTTAAACGGTCCATTATAAACTACAGCTTGAAAAAGTGTGACCCTATTTGTGTTTTACACAACTGTTCTAGATTTCTCTGTAATCTGTTTACATTTTATGAAGTTCGCATTGTGATTTTCGATTTTCTCTGTAAACATATACTTTATGTGAATTCATGGCAGTATTTGTACTATTTCTTTTACTCTTTTGTGCAAAAAGTAATAAACAAATTTGTAAGAAACTACAGCATGTACCACAAAAAACAAGCACTCGTAAGGCTATGTAGACGATAAAGTAACGTAATGGCTTCTGGAAGGCAGGGGGAGAAAAAAACCTCAAAAAAAGGGGTTAAATTGTTATAATACAGTCTTGACCAAAATACACAAATGAGGCAAAGTACAATCATTTTCTGATATTGAAATCCACTTCTGCTATTAAAGAGCTTTTCCCATCAGGGACACTTATGACATATCCACAGGATATTCCATAAATGTCAGATAGATGCGGGTCCTACCTCTGGGACCCGCACCTGTGGAGTCTCGTCCTCAGTTAGTCAGCCTGGATTTCACCGAGTAGCGCGGGAAGAATTACACCAGTAGCAGAGCTCAGGTAAAATATCCTCACTCGATGAGATAGGAGCACAACAACTTTATGAGATAGGAGCACAACAACTTTATGAGATAGGAGCACAACAACTTTATGAGATAGGAGCACAACAACTTTATGAGATAGGAGCACAACAACTTTATGAGATAGGAGCACAACAACTTTATGAGATAGGAGCACAACAACTTTATGAGATAGGAGCACAACAACTTTATGAGATAGGAGCACAACAACTTTAGCTCGCTGAGCTACGCTGTTTCCAGAAGTCCCATAGAGGTGAATGGCAGTTACTGAAGCCGTGTAGCATGCGAGCTACGCTTTTTCTGTAACTAGTATTCAGTTCTATGGGAGTTACGGAAACAGCTTAGACTCCGCAAGTTGCACTGTTTTCTTATATGGTCGAAAGCAGTAGAACGGGGATAATGGGCCCCGTTCTAGAGAGAGGTGCGGATCCCAGAGGTAGGACCTGCAACTATCTGACATTTATGGCATATTCTGTGGATAAGTCCTAAATGTCCCTGATGGGGAAACCCCCTTTCAGTATTCATATCTCATAAGAAAAATACAAAATTATTTTTTTATTATTGTTCGAAGTGTCCCATCGTTTAGAGAGGGATGCAGCACTAACCTATTTCACAGCACTGTCTAAGAGCTGTTATTCCTTCACTGTATTCCAGGGACACACACTAAAACTCTATCTAAATATTGAATAAACTTCCTAATATACATTCTGTATTAAATCGGGATGCATTTCTTCCTATTCACACTACCTCTTCCCAGCCGGAAGTTCTGCTTTTCATGCAAGTCGTCTTCTTTTTTTTTTCCGACATACCTCACTTACCAACGTCCCGCCACAGGGATGTTCTCCAGTAATTATTCCGCCTCCTGTATGGGTCTATTCCCCTCACCACTAGTTCTTCCTTCCCCTTAAATTTTTTTTGTTCAGTGGTGTCGGCGCATCATCGTCTCACGTGACCACTAGCTTCAGCGGGGCCGGCACGTCATCATACCATGTGACCGCTATAGGGGCTGGCGCGGTGAGGTCCTTGTTGACGTAAAAGCAGGGTAAACTGAGAAAATAAATCCTGCCTACTAACCGGAAGTCCCGCGGATACAGCGTTACATCAAGGATAAATGAGTAACACTGAAATGTGATTTTCTTCTAGGAAAGCAGTGCCAATTGTTCCATAATCATGATTAGACATGCCTGTGTTTTTGTTTTGTTTTCTTCCGGATGACCCCTTTGACCTTATTTTACAAAACAAAATTTATTCGTTTTGTTAGAGTTGATTTATTTCCGTTGCTCCACCAATTTAAGCGTAAAGCTGTTTGATACCCTTATTTAGGTTTGGACGGAGATACGCAGACATCAAATTTTAAGAGAAGATTTGCGGCAAAGAAGGAAACAGCTTGAGTCATTGATGGCTGAACATCAGAGAAGGCAAGGAATCACAGATACGAATTCTGCTGGCTCTTTGAGAAGTGATGACTCTGAGACGCACAGTCTTCAGCACCAAAGCAAAACTGAGAAGTGAGTTATTTTTGGTGACGAGTTTTCTGCTTTATTGTTCATTGGTTTTAGTGTTGGGAAGTTTAGTGGCTATAACAGAGACCTCGTAGCATTGGGGCCTTGTATGTTAAATCTGACTACAGACCACATCTACATAAGTTTTGAATGTTCCGTCTGTTCTTTTGTGCTGCGATATTTTCCCTACGTGCTAATAAACCTACTGAGGGGTAAATAATGATTAATTGCTGCGGTGTGCAGATTTTATACACAATGGATATCGACTGAAAATTCAAGATCAGTATATTCAATAAGCTAGAGCAGTGTTTTTCATAGCAGTCCCCATGGAACCCGTTTAGGTTATGACTTGAGGATTTACCATAGAGAAACGTGCTGATCATTGATTTAGTGAAATAAATGAAACCCTCAATACCTGACCTGTTAGGACTGGACTGAGGAACGCTGTGCTAGGGGGGAATATAATACACCAGTAGTGAAATACATTTCATGACCAGAAGGAAACTATTTTAAAAAGTGACCAATCCATTGTTCTAATGTCTGATAAACAATGGTATCTTGGGCTCCGTTCCCATTTGCTTTTGAGTCTTTAGTCAGAAGTATTCGTCGGGAGGAATTCCCAACATATTCCTCTGATGGAAGGCTGCAAGAAGTGCCCTGTATACAGAGGAATACGTCACCAGTAGGCTCCCAAACGTATGTCACTCAGTATCCGTTTTTTTGCGGATTTTCTCTGTATAGAAAAGCGTAGTCTATGTAGTATTATCTACACTTTTCTATACAGTTGGAAAAAAAGTATACCTGCCCTATGAATACCTTTTTTAGTGTTTGCGCCGGAAACTTTCTTGGCGCATACGTCGAAAGTAGTGCTAAAATGCAATGGTAACGGAGCATAGGACTTGTATTGTGATTTAAAATTTATAGCCTTTTGTTTGCCATTTTTTTATTTTATTTATTTTTTAGAACAATGGCAACTTGGGGTGGATCCACACAGTGTGC